>NC_143481.1:44213386-44826595 GCF_027475165.1 Benincasa hispida | reverse complement strand
ATAATCAATATTATTATAAACATAAATGATAACCAACTTATCATACTATATTTATAACCTATAGTTTTAATATTTCATCTCATGAAACATATAAACCATAGTTCTTTTTCTATTCCATGGTACCTAATGTAAATCTCATTGACATCAATCCTCCACTAGATGTATCTCATACATCAAATCGATTATATCATATATAACTAAAATACCTCTTATCAATTTGAACAATTCAAATCAACACAAGAAACTGATACTCAACTGAATCCATTGAGCTACCACCTCATAAACCTGTAGCTCAAAGCTCCAATGGTACGTGAATAACTACTAAACTCTTTAGTCACAAGATCCACCATCAGTTAACTGTCAGGCGCCCTACTAAAGACCAACAACTAAACTCTCCTTACTACAGATATATTATGTGTCCATCTTAACCAATCAGCAGTGCAACAACCCTTCACAGATCGCTCGTAAGTACAGCTAGGCCAATAACCGTTATGCCCCTGTAGTTACATCTGTCTTCTTAAGTACCACCGATCCCTCTAATGAACATAAGTCATAGTCCTACTATGATTGAGTCTTCTCTTCCAAAGAGAAGCTGTGGCCACTATGTTCAAGCCTCGGAATCAGCCCTTAAGGGAGCAATCTATTTACTTATCCTTGCTTCGAGAAATGAGTGAATTCCATGTTATGGATTGAGTTCCCAACTCCCAGATCAGGCAAGTCCCCAAAAAAGTTGACATGTTGAGTTAGAAATCTGGCCACTCTCACCCATACTAATCAAAGGACCGCCCTCAAAGGCAGGAGTTCCCAAAACACTCAGGATTGAGGTCATGTCACCTATGGTCGTTTAAGTGAGATGTAAGTCTTTAGTATCAACGGCGTTATATACAGAGTCTAGTCATCTCATGGTCCAAGTTTTATACAAACTTTTTGTATAGGACACCCTCGCTCCACGACTCCACATGAATGGTCAAGACCTACCAGCTGTAGTAGTTTTAACACTTGCAAGCCTCTACAAAGCGGGTCGTATCCGTAGTGTCACCAGGATCAGGAATCCCACCTTAATCCTTATACTACAGACCTACTTAGGTTATCACTTAAGGCATGATCCACTTGTATATCACATATACATGCTTAAGTTCACATAAGATAACCAAGGAGCTTTGTTTATTGGATATGAGTAAATGCTAGAATTAAATAACATTTATTTTATTCATTAAACAATGTGTATCTTTACAAAACAATGAGACTCTAGGAGAATTAGGACACTAATCCCAACAATCCCCCACTTTTCCTAATGACTCGGGAGACTAATGTACAATACAATATAAAAATGTACAATATACAATAAAATAAGGCATACCCCAGTATCATCTCCCACTTGCCCTAGACAAGATGTCGCATGTCCCACAGACCCAGACTCTCCAAGTGACCCTCGAACACGTTAGTCGTGAGGGCCTTTGTAAAGGGATCAGCAACATTGTATCTTGTAAAGATCAGATCCTTATCTCCATACATATGTATAGAGTCCCTCGTTCTCCAAAGATACTTGAGGATCGTCTTGACAGTCATCCATTGATCAAATCCTGGATTGGACTGATACCGACTAACAATCCCTACTGCATAACAAATGTTGAATCCCTACTGCATAGCAAATGTTGGGTCTAGTACACAACATTGCATACATCAAGCTTCCTACAGCAGAAGCATAGGGAATCCGTCTCATTTCCTCAACCTCTTTAGGTGTCTTAGGACATTGATCCTTAGACAAAATGATTTCATGCCTGAAGGGTAACAAGCCCCTCTTGGAATCCTACATCCTATACCTGATCAACATTTGATCAATGTACGATGCCTGAGACAGAGCTAACCATTTTTTCATTCAATCCCGAATGATCTGGATCCCGAGAACATATTGTGCCTCGCCCAAATCTTTCATTTGGAACTGGGCAGCTAGCCAACTCTTATTGTCAGTCAGATACTCTACATCATTCCCAATGAGTAGGATATCATCCGCATACAGTACCAGGAAAACTACTGAGTTTTTTATGATCTTCTTGTAAACACAAGACTCATCAATGTTTTGGTCAAAGTCAAACGACTTGACAGTAGTGTCAAATCTGATGTTCCAAGATCTAGATGTTTGTTTCAGCCCATAAATGAACTTATTAAGCTTGCAAACTCTTTCCTCTTGATCTGGAACTATAAACCTCTCTAGTTGATTCATATAGATGGTCTCCTCAAGATTACCATTAAGAAAGGCAGTCTTAACGTCCATTTGCCATATTTCATAATCATAAAATGTGATTATGGACAAGAGAATCCTGATAGACTTCAGCATGACAACAGGTGAGAAAGTTTCCTCATAGTCAACTCCCTCAACCTGGGTATAACCCTTTGCCACAAGTCTAGCCTTAAAGGTTTGCACCTATCCATCTACACCTCTCTTTCGCTTATAGATCCACTTACACCCAATAGGTCTTACCCCCATCAGGTGGATCAACAAGCTCCCAGACGTTATTGAAGTACATAGACTCCGTTTCCTGGTTCATGGCTTTAACCCATTCATCTTTGTCAACATCCTCCATTGCTTTCTTAAAAAAACAATGGATCCTCGACCCCATCATTCGTAATGATGTTTTGGGCTTCAATCAAACCCATGTAGTGATCTGGTGGGTTCATAACCCTCCCATTACATCGAGCCAGTCTCAACCCTTGAGCTGGTTGACAAGACGTTCCGACCTCAACAACTCTTGTTGATCTATCAGCTTGTTCAACAACTCTTGTTGAACCTTCAGCAGTCTCAGTCTCACTAGAGATCTCACGTAAAACGAGCTTACTTCGTGGCTTATGATCTCTCATGTGATCTTCTTCAAAAAAGATAGCACTAATGGAAAAAAACACTTGGTTCTCACCCGGTTCCAACTTCTTTGGGTTAGACGCTAACACATGTGTCGGATAGCCCCAAATCCTGAAATGGTATAAACTACCTTTACGGCCTCTCCATAACTCAAAAGGTATTTCAGAAACACTTTTCGAGGGAACGTTGTTCAAGATATAACATGCAGTCTGCACTACATAACCCTAAAACGAGTCTGGAAGATGAGCATAACTCATCATAGACCGAACCATGTCCAACAAGGTCTTGTTTCTCCTTTCTGATACACCATTCTGCTGAGGTGTATCAGGGGTCAAAAGTTGGGATGCAATCTCATGTTCTATCATATAGTTCTGGAATTGGAGGTTCATATACTCTCCACCACGATCAGATCAAAGTGTTTTTATCTTCTTACCTAACAAGTTTTCAACTTCAGCCTTATATTCCTTGAACTTGTCAAAGACTTCAGACTTACATTGCATTAGGAAGAGATACCCAAACCTTGAATAATAATCTATGAAAGAGATGAAATATTCAAAACCACCTCGAGCTCTAACATTTATCGAACAATAGAGGTCTGAATGTATAATCTCCAAGGCTTCCTTGGCTCTGTAACCTTTTCCAGTAAAAGGCCGTTTGGTCATCTTGCCTTCGAGGCATGATTCACATACCGGCAACGAGTTTTCTTCTAAACTCTTTTGAAGTCCACTTTTCACCAACTTCTCAATCCTATTGAGGTTGATGTGACCTAACCTAAGATGCCAAAGTTGGGCGTTTTCCTTCGGAGAAACCTTTGGTCTTTTAGCTGTTGTTGTCGTACTGGACATTTCAATGTTAAACAAGGCTTTTATGACTAACGGCCTTAGTCTATATAAGTTATTTTCCATTGAAGTATAACCAATCTCCATTCCATTTTTTTAAAATAAACACTTTATTCTCAGAAAAGGAGACGGTGTAGCTTTGTTCAATGAGACAAGAAACTGAGATTAAGTTCCTCTTAATATGAGGAACTATAAAAATATTATCCAGTAACAGATAGCATTTCTTGTCAACAAATAACTTCAGCCTGCCTATAGCAACAGTTGAAACAACCTCACCAGTATCGACTCGAACAGTCATCTCTCCTTGTGGCAACGTTTGCCAGGAACTAAATCCTTGGTAAGAAGAACTCACATGATTGGTAGCACTTGAATCGAGGATCCAGGCAGAATCATCATTCTCTACCAGACATGTCTAGATGACCAATAAATCATATTTATTGTCTTGTCTCCTCTTTTGGAGAGTAGTGGGATTGAGGTTGTTTGCCACAAAATTTCTTTTACACGATTATTTCCACTGTAAGTAATCGATCATTTTTAAAAGCGTTAAATGGAAATACTAACGAGTTGCTGAAAAGAAAAACACATTGACCTACGTTAGGTTTTAAAAAAATACCCATTGTAAAACAAAACAACATCCAATAAGGTTTTAGCAAAACTAACATGAACCCCGTGTGACATCTAGTTTCGCAATGACGCTTCAAAAGTTTATGACAAAAGTCGCCGAAGGGAGGTCAGTTATCTCTCCTCTGAATTGAGAAGTTCTCAACCAATCATTAATACCAGAACAATTCTTGTTCCTATAACGAAAAGTCATCATTGATTTGGCCAAGAGATCATTAACTTACTTAACAATCTCCCGTAAGTGTGACCACCATTTTAAGCCCTAAAGATCCATCCCAAAAGGCCAATCCGAAGGGAAAAAATCCGATTGGGGCAAAACCTAAAGCGACCCTATCTATTTCTGGAGTTCATCTTGATATTGACCAACTGCACAAAACCCATCTGAAGGGGGATGCTCTGAAGGTAACACGAGGGCATACAGAATGATCTCATAGTGTGAACCAATGACAGAGACCATAGAACATGTTGACACACACCCTTCACCCACTTACTATAAATACTCTCTCCATCCACCTTGATATTGACTCATGCAAACACCATCCAAAGGGGGATGCATCCTGGGCATCTCGAGGCCAAGTATCAATCTCATGGTGTGAACATATAGGGAGAAACGTGAGTGGAATCATAGACATATCTGATACGCCTCTTCCTTCCACTGAGTATTTTATAACCTAGGGTTTAACTTACTTAGAAAAAATACGGCTAAGGATTTTAACTAAGTGACTTTTAGGTTTTCTCAAGAGTAACATTTATCTTGGATAGTTGATCATCATCCATTAAACTCTTTAACGAAATCTCTGACCAAAACATCGTATGCTTGTTGAAAATCTATCTAATTCACCTTGCTAGGTAGGTTTTCAGGTAGGGGTATTACGTTTCCATCAATTTAAGAACCCTAACCTAGTCAGAACCCGCCTTAGACAAAATGTCCCTTATAGATAGGTTTACAACAAATTTAATCTTTTATTCCAACCAATTTAATCCTATTAAACTGATTTCAAAAGATTAATCTAGGTTACTAAACTCTTTAGAACCACTTGAACTTAGGTCTAGCTCAATCCAATTTTTAAAACCCTTTTAAAAAACTTGAGTTCACCCTAAGTCTGCATGCAACTCTGAATTATTGATTGTAGGTCTAATTTCATTTATAACACTTACAAACGGAAACAACCACAATGCTAAGTTAACACATGCAAGGCATTCATAACGATTATAAATAGCCTAAGTGTCATGCTCAATGCATTGTCCATTCATTGCTACTTCTTTTATATAACACTTATATAAAACAACAATGAAACAAGCAAAACATGCTTCCATTCACCTTTAGACTATAACACTTATAATAAAAGGATGATGCATGATAAGGCTCACTGCATGCAAAATATAACTCTTATATTTCATGATGCATCCACATGCTTTCAAATAATTTTTTCATGCAATATTATAACAATAAGGTGGATTTCAAATGATGCATGAATAGTTGAACAATCTAAGGTGGATTTTTAACTATATGACAAACACTTTGACATATAAGTACCATACATCATATGTATAAGTAATAAAAGTTGATGAACCGGGTAAAAATTTCCTTAAAAACACAAAAGAAAAGCTAACTATTACAAAGACAAGGAGTCTTCAGTTCAAATAGGCGAACCAGGTCTTCAACTGCTCGGCAAAGCATCGCTTCTCATACCATCATGTACTAAGCACCCCCCGATCGTCTACACGATAAAACAAACACATCGTTCTATCGCTTACTAGCGCTCCAGAGTTAAACGATCGTTTAGCATTTACTATACGATCGTCTAGAAAAAACCAAACGATCGTTTAGTTAGTACTACACGATCGTGTACTTTTACTAAGCGATGAAGCCTGAAGTACATGATCGCTTAGCATGCTTCACACAACACCCACCTTTCGCGATCGTCTAAGCGACTACGATGCCGCGAAGCACCATCGCCTAAGCAATTGCTTAGTTAGCGCCTCCGTATCGCATATGCGCGATCGCATAGGTAGTAATTAAGCGATGAAGCTTGCTAACTACGCGATCATCTAGCGCATGCCTTCTACTAAACGACAAGCATCGCATGCTCCCACTAATATTGCCTACCTCTAGCGCCTACACGATCGCGCAACCAACGCTACCCGATATGGTAAACGATTTACCCCATTGCTTAGCATTAGCTAAATGATCGATTAGAAAATAATACACGATCGTCTAGAAAAAAATATCTAAGCGATCGCTTAGTAAAATCCCAATGATCGTTTACCTGAGGCTACACGATCCAACTAACGCTTGGTCTTCTTCTTCATTGAAACTGCATCACCATGCGTCAAAGCTTCATCACGAACAAATCGACGAACTCAAACTTTTCTATTTACAGACTTGATTACATTGTTAATTTCGCCCAAAAACACAAGGGCCCTTACAATTAACATTTTGTAATACCAAAAGCTTTAACAAAAAGGCAATTTAAACCCAAAACATTCATCATATTCACCCACAAATGCAGAAAACGGTTAACCACAAATACAGAAACTCACCGCGACTGAAAAATGCGTTTGATTCAGATATGTAATTTGGACAATCAGATAACCTAGCTCTGATACCAATTGAAGGAAATCAGAAGTGAGATTTCCATGAGCAGCGGAACAAAACTATTCCAAATTACAATCATAATTGAACATATATTTACAGTCGATTTCTAAACAAACGGTTATACAATCCAAATACAGAAATTATAGCATGAAAATTACAAATGCATAAAGAGATCAAACTCTATGAACAATAGCAGAAACGTTTCCACGCTCCGTTGCACACGAACGCTTGAACAACAGCGACCACAAATGCCCAATCTACACGACCGCAACACCGTACGAACACTTCGCACTCGTCCTCAACGATCTTCGCGGTCACGAACTCCTCTGCAACACGAACGACCTCCACAGCACCACGAACGGCTTCCAGAAAATCTCGACGGTGTTGAGTTGAGTTTGACACCACCAACAAGGCAATCTTGGTATTCTCAGTGTAAGAATCCAGAGGGTGGACTCTGTTCAAACTTGGTGTGAGGTAAACGAAGGAGGAAACAACGATCGCGTACACGACTGGGCAAGTGGAAGATGGCAGAGACCTATTGTATAGGTCGATGCCCAATCGTTTAGATAAAGCTATGCGATCATTTAGTCTATCATTTAGCTCGGTCTGTCACCTACATACACTACACGATCGTTTACCTTGGGCCAGAAATCGTCTAGCAAAACTATGCAATCGTTAGTAAATACTGCACGATAGCTTAGCTCGCCCAGCCGTCGTTTAGTAAATCCAAATTTACTTGACGACTTCGTGTGTTTCTTTTGCGTGAGAGAAAACTCAAAAAACCTTTTCAAACATTTTGTAAAAACTTCCTTTTCAAAATAGGAAAACCAATTTCCTTTTAAACTCACGGTTACCATGATCCAATAACCACCCACTACTTTGGTTATTTAAAAGAAAAATTATCAATTCTCCATTAATCAATATTATTATAAACATAAATGATAACCAACTTATCATACTATATTTATAACCTATAGTTTTAATATTTCATCTCATAAAACATATAAACCATAGTTCTTTTTCTATTCCATGGTACCTAATGTAAATCTCATTTACATCAATCCTCCACTAGATGTATCTCATACATCAAACCGATTATATCATATATAACTAAAATACCTTTTGTCAATTTGAACAATTCAAATCAATACCAAAAACTGATCCTCAACTGAATCCATTGAGCTATCAGAGGGATCTCATGGACCTATAGCTCAAAGCTCCAACGGTAAGTGAATAACTGACTAAATTCTTTAGTCATGGGATCCACCATCTGTTAACTACTAGGCACTCTACTAAAGACGGACAGCTGAACTTTCCTTACTACAGATATATTATGTGTCCATCTTAACCAATCAGTAGCGCAACAACCCTTCACAGATCGCTCGTAAGTACAGCTGGGCCAATAACCGTTATGCCCCTATAGATACATCTGTCTCCTTAAGTACCACTGATCCCTTTAATGAACATAAGTCATAGTCCTACTATGACTGAGTCTTCTCTTCTAAAGAGAAGTTGTGGCCACTATGTTCAAGCCCCGGAATAAGCCCTTAAAGAAGCAATCTCCCTACTTATCCCTGCTTCGGGAAAAGAGGGAATTCCATATTGTGGATTGAGTTCCCAGCTCCCAAATCAGGCAAGTCCCCAAAAAGGTTGGCATGTTGAGTTGGCAATCTGGCCATTCTCACCCATACTAATCAAAAGACCGCCCTCAAAGGCAGAAAACCCTAAAACATTCAGGATTGAGGTCGTGTCACCTATGGTCGTTTAGGTGAGATGTAAGTCTCTAGTATCAACGGCGTTATATACAGAGTCTAGTCATCTCTTGGTTCAGGTCTTATATAAACTCTTTGTATAGGACACCCCCACTCCACGTCTCCATATGAATGGTCAAGACCTACCATCTGTAGTAGTTTACAACACTTGCAAACCTCTACAAAGCCAGCCGTATCCGTAGTGTCACCAAGATCAGGTATCCCACCTTAATCCTTATACTACAGACCTATTTAGTTTATCACTTAAGGCATGATCCACTTGTATATCATATTTACATGCTTAAGTTCACATAAGACAACCAAGGAGCTTTGTTTATTGGATATGAGTAAATGCCAGAATTAAATAACATTAATTATATTCATTAAACAATGTGTATCTTTACAAAACAACGAGACTCCGGGAGAATTAGGACACCAATCCCAACAGACACAAAGTACCGCTTAAATCTTGATTGTTAACTCTTAGGGATGTGAGAGCTAAAATTAACGTATCGCATAGGTTATTAATCTCCCACTGAAGTGTTCTATTATAAATTGGGTAAGATTATACTTAGGTTCTTTTTGGCTAATAAAAACAACCCTAAGTCTGAAGGAAATTGGATGCGAGATTTCCATGAGCAGCGGAAGAAAGATAATTCTAAATCACAATCATGAACGAACAATATATTTACAGTCGTCTTAAACATACGGTTATGCAATTCATATAGAGAAATTACAACATGAATAACTACAATGCTCAAAGGAAAAACTGTACGAACATTTGCAGATGCGTCTCCACGCTCTGATGTGTGACTGCTCGAACAACAATAACCTCGAACGCTCGATCTACACGACCGGAACACCATACAAACACTTCATGCTCACGATCGCCTCGACCACAAATTCCTCAGTAACATCATGAACACCGCACTCGTCCTCAGCGATCGCCTCGGTCACGAACTCCTCCGCAACGGCACAAATGGCCTCCAGAAAACCTCGACGGTGTCAAGTTCAGTCTAACAACACCAACAAGGCTACCTTGGTATTCTGGTGTGAGAATTCAGAGGGTGGGCTCTGTTCGGACTTGGTATGAGGCAGATGGAGAAGGAAACACCGATCGCGTACATGATTGAACAAGTGAGAGATGGCGAAGACCTATCGTATAGGTCGATGTCCAATCGTTTAGATAAAGCTAAGAGATCGTCTAGAAAAAGCTATGTGATCGTTTAGCTCATCATTTAGCTCGGTCTGTCGCCTACAGACTCTACATGATCATTTACTTAGGGCAAGCGATCATTTAGTAAATACTGCACAATTGTTTAGCTCACCACTATATGATCGTTTAGCTCACCCAGCCGTCGTTTAGTAAATCGGTATTTACTTAACGACCCCGTAAGTTTCTTTTGTGTGAGAGAGAAAACTCAAAAAACTTTTTAACGTTTGTAAAACTCCTTTTTCAAAATAGGAAAACCACTTTCCTTTTAAACTCACGATTACCATGAATTCAATAACCACCCACTAATTTGGTTATTAAAGAAAAAGAATTAATTATCCAATAATTAATATTATTATAAATATAAATGATAACCAACTTATCATACTATATTGATAACCTATAGTTTTAATATTTCATCTCATGAAACATATAAACCATAGTTCTTTTTCTATTCCATGGTACTTAATGTAAATCTCATTTACATCAATCCTCTACTAGATGTATCTCATACATCATACCGATTATATCATATATAATCAAAATACCCATTGTCAAGTTGAATTAGTATGATCTCTTTATTGAGACTTATGCATGAGAATCAGTTTTCTTTCTTAAGTCACTCAATGGGCTAGCAAGCTCACCCCATTTTTCAAATGTTTTTCTTTTCCCCAGGTAACAGTCAAATCCTCAAAAGGTAGCTCTGCATCTGCTCTGCCACTAAAAGACAAGAGTTGTAACCCGTCAGCTAAATGGTTACTGTAAATAGGTGTACACATGTTATAGTTGCTCATGTAGGGACTAAGATATTGGGTGTCGGGACTTATGAGACTTGTAATGTAATCGCTGTAAATGTTTGGTGTTTAATAGTTAATGTTTATTTTGGCCATAGAGGCAGCCGCTGTGTATGAGATTGCATGTTGGTATCAGATTATTTCCACTAGAATTAGTAGGCAGTAAGTGTCATAAAAGGATTGATAACTGTTGCAGTCATGTCCTTTCCTAGGTTAAGAGAGTAGTCTGAGAGGGGGTGTGACAATTATATACCGGTTGAGTTTGTAACCGTGATCTATAAGATAGCGACTTATTTTAACTATTAAAACAAGTGTTTAACCTACGTGAGCATGCAGCTTATATTTGTTATAGATTTTAATGTCTAATCCAATTTGATAACAACTTATAAAACTTAGACATGCTTATACATCCACAACATGCATCAAAGGCATTCAAATTTAATATAACAATTATATTAAAAACAAAACCCCAAACATGCATTCTATACATTATAATAATTTATAACATATACTCAATGCATGTAACATGCTTCCTATGGTGGGATTTTAAATCTAAATGGCATACGATATGCACAAACATGTTAATTTAAATGCAATATACATCACATGCATAATTATTTTAAAAAATACTTATATGGTTCAACTTTGGCATCCTAAGCAAGCATAAAAATTAATTTATTACAACATTGGATTAAAAACTCTTGAAATTGGTGTAGAAAAACTCGAATCAACCAGAATGTTTGAACCGGACCTCTAGAGCATCAAAATATGTTGAACTGGTCCAAATAGGGTTGAACCGGACCAGAGGAGGAGTGAACCGGTCAAACCGAAACCATCTCGCACGAATCGGTCTAAAGAGCACACGCGTTTTTGGGCTGGGATGAATAGCATCACAATGCTTCATCCCAACGTTGCAATGCTCTCCTCGTGGTGTCGCGACGCTACGAGACAGTAGCTTCGTTTCCAGAAAATCTTCCTCGACCTTGCTTGCTTCAATCTCCAAATTACACCCTAATTCGGACTCTAATGACTCCAAATAAATTAAAGACTCTAGGGCACACATATAAGTTCATCAAACAAGAGCCAATTACAAATTTAACATGGAAATCAAAGAGGAATCTAATGCCAAAATTGATAAAACCAGCCATATCAGTCCAAACATGCATTTTTCAGAAATTCACCCACCAAAACTCAAATTCACACTAATTGAGTGCTTAAATCACACTCTGATATCAATTGATGGAATACACAAACATGCAAGGGAAGCAAACAAAATCAATAAGCACTCTAATTACATTTAATTTGAGTTCTAAAGCATGCATATTCAAGTGGGTTTCAAGTTATATACCTTTTGTGATGAAATCTCCAAATCCAAGCTGCTCTTTACTCCAAATAAGTCTGTAAACCATCATTAGATCTTCTCTACTATTCTGAACCTTGAATTTGAGTGGCGGAATTCAGATTTGAGTGAATTTGGTGAAGTTTTTTGTGGGTTTGAAGAGGAAGAAGAAGTTAAAGCAGAAACTCAGTTTCTGCCTTGAATTTTCAATTCATTAACCTCATCTCAGTCAATTTGATATGTTTTCATTACTCAGCTACATGCAGGTAACCTCAATAATGGAATTGGCCAGCAGTTACTTCAATTGATGAGTGGATTTGTGTGAAGATGTATGAGTTGCACCTCATGCTTCAAGATGAAAGTGAGAAAACCCATTTTCATGTTTTTCCAATTTCCAATTTCTTTTCCTTTTAATTAATTCTAAAATTATTCTAATTTTTATTTAATTAATTCTCAATTAATCAAATCTAAAATTAAAAATCCGATCTCTTAAATTGAATTTTAAAATTGAAATTTAATTTGTTTTTGAATTAATTAAACATAGTTAGTTAATTAATTAATTTAATATCAAATATCAAATTAATCACACATTTAATTTAAAACATGATTCTAATTCATGTAATTAATATTTAAATCAATATTTAAATATTATACACTCTCTAATTTCGTTTAATTTCAATAAATTAAACGTTAATTATATCGAATATAATTAAACAAATCTTAATTTGATTTTGAACTAATTCAAACTCAAAACCCTAATTTTAATTTGAACAATTTCAAATTGAAATTATTTCAAATTCATTCAATTTAATAATTCAAGGTGTTCATGTTTTTATGAGCTAATAGAGAGACCTTATGGATCTACGGATCATGAGCTCCAACGATTAAGATTAATTGACTTAATCAGTATTCGTTAACTATCAAGTCATACCACTATAGCTCGATAGTTACACTCTCCTCACTGTAGATATATTTGTGTCCACACGATATAACCATAACTAGCAAGTCAACCCTTCACAAGTTGTTTACCGACTGGGTCAATGTGTTGTTTTATCCTCGATATTATGTCTTGGTCCTTAAGTTCCAACTGATCTTCTAATGAACAATTGGTTTATGATCCAATCACTAAATCGTATCCCTTTCAAACCAATGAGAGGGTGGGACCCCTCATTCAAGACCTGGATTCAGTACTTAAGAAATCGAGTAGGCATGAATTCCGTCTTGCACTCTATGTCCCCAATTATCTACCCGATCTTACCCTGAAATGGGAGGCTTATTGAGCCGGCGCTGTTGAGCCAACCCTCACATATGCAAATCTAAGGATAATCCCAAATAAACAGGAGTTCATAGTTAGCTCAGGATTAAGATCGAGTTACCTAGATCATCTAAGTGAAATAGTCAGTCTTAAATAGTAAACAGCGTTATAAAGTAAAAGTGACTTATTTCTTGATTCGATCTTATGCAAATTCATTGCATAGGACGCCCCCACAATTGTAACTGCTACAGAGTAGGCCACATCCAATAGTATTACCAGAATAAGGTACCCAACCTTAGTCATGTACTATTGATCGTTTGACTATTTACTCGAACTTGATCCATCTTTATGTCTCTACATAAAGTTCAAGTATTCGTGTAATAGCCATAGATCTTAGTTTATTGGATTTAAACTTTAACGTATGCAATTTATAGAATCAATAATAAGTTTATTGACTATAGAATATGTTTAGCTTTTACAAACTGCGAGTTTAAGACATAAAACCCAACATATTCACACTTGAAGATAAAAGTTATTGGAAGATACAAACATTCTAAGACATCAGCTTCAAGAACATTCATGTTTTTCACTTCCTCAAATCAAACTTTTGCATTCAACAGAGATAATCAAATGGTTAAGTTATATACAAGTGCACGCGTCAAATAATAATATAGTTTAAAACAGCCTTGGCCGAGTACCGTTATTTAGAAAATTAGTTTTCAATTCTTTTAGCTATTCGCGAGATCGTTCTATTTTTATCTAAAGAACCGAACTGCGATGGAACTAATCTAATTTAATCCTAGAAAGCAAATAAATGATAATGACTGGGTAAAGCCAAATAAAAACATGTCTTAGGGACATGACTTGGTTATGGATTAACTAAATTAATTATTTATCCCTTAGATTGATTAAATGCCAATTATAGACCTAAAAGTCTTATATCCAGATATCCTCTCTCGAGCTCAACCCTTTTTAACTCCTAACCATTAATTCATTATCATGCAATTATGTAATTAGAAGCACCAATAAAATCCTTCATTTTTTTTATCTCTATTAATGATCTCCTATCACTTTCATACAAAATTGATTAGCAGTTTATCATGCTAGATCTAACTTAACACCCTCTCTCTCTCAAGCAAGACATTCAAACAGTGGTCAATTGTTTAAAAGCTTTAAACACAAGCATGAAAAGAATAGTTTATGCATTCATCAAATCTAAGAAGCAATTAACAAAGTTTGCGACAATCTAAAATTACCTCAAAAACCCCAAGGACTACGAACTCAGTCACTCATGGCTGCAATACATCTAAGGAAAGTTCATAACGTTCCAAATACAGAGAAAATAAAAGAGAGAAGAGGGAAAGAGAAGCAAGTTGGGCTCTTTACTGTTGTACTCAAACTCATAATCACTCTCCAACGATCTTCTCGTTCTTTAACTTCTCTAAAGCTCGAATTCGTCGTCTCTGCCCAGAGTTTGGCTCCCGATAAAGGCCCTAAAAAAATCCTAAGCAAACCTCTCAAAACAGCCTCTAAAAAATTCGATGTCAAAATGAAATATTTTAGAAAATGGCAGTGGTGCTATGACACCCTAAGTAGCATTGTAGCGCTGACTAGAAAAATGTCTATCATGCAAAAAATTAACGTAGTGTCGTAGTGCTACCTTATTGAGCGCCGTGGATGATGCTTCCCACGTCTACTTTTGCCCTAATTCACCAATTTTAACACCTTTACTTGCCCTAGGTCAAACTTTGACCTTCCTTAGGGATATTTTATCATTTCACACTCAAAGTAGCCCATTCCGGTTAAATGCACAGTGCCTACAAATTAAACATAAAAGAGCATCAACGAACATAAATTAACAATAAAACCAACAAAATTCTAAGTCTAAGAAAACTCTTTAGGAGTATTTTTCATTAAATACTAGAGATTGAACCACATCCACACAAGTCAAAATAAATACAAGTTTAACTCTATAAAATACGTTTCTCCAAGACTTCGTGTGAACAGTATATTTGTAAATTGGTAAAACTAAGCTGACTCAACCAAGTTACAATGTTACCTTTTGTTATTCAATAATAAGAATACATATTTTGTTTTTGTGTATTTCTACCCAGGAATAAGTCTCAAGTCAATTCAAATATAGCATAGTTGAATAAAGTTAATTATAACTTTAATCAAATCTATCTCCAACATGTTTGTTAGAACTAAAACAAAACTTTTCAAATTACTTCACCTAAAAGAATATAACCTAAAAGTTGGAAAGGAACTCTTTTTAGGTAAGTTATAAATAAATAATTAAAAATTGTTGACCAAGCCAGGAAATTCCCATAATTTCAAACTAACATTGCTTTTTATTATCGAGAAAAGGGGAAAAAAGAAATGTTATGTTGATTACAGAAAAGTTCTTATGCCCTTATTGTTTTTTTCTTTATATATATCAACCGTTTTTATTTGTACTAAAAAAAAAAATCGTTTTTATTCCATTTTATAGATAGTTTTTATTTTAGTTGTCTTACTTTTTAATGTCTTCGGTCTATTAAAAAATATAACTCATTAAAACCATTTTTAAAATACAAATATTAAATAGATACTAACTCTATACAAACTTATCATTTAACACATATTAAACTAGTACTGGGCCAAAATTCAAATTAATAGATTTATAGTATACTCAATAATTTTAGTATTATTTTTATGATGGCAACTAAATGACAAAGAGAGCCTAAATTAAAATTTTTGAAAATTAATAAGGACATGGGTGGAGTTAAGTACTCTAATTTGACTCAAATTTATAGGATTAATTCCTTACTTTGTGAATCCCAAATATTCCCTAAGCTCAAAGCGGTCAAAACGACTAGGTCACACAGCATATTATAAATTTTGTACTAAACTAAAAATGTTTATAGAGACAGCAAGTTATTGATATACAGCTTTTCCAAAAGGGAAGATGTTTTTAATGGTGTTTTGATTTGGAACATTAAATAGGAATATTTATTATAAGTTATTGCATTTGCATGGTGGCCCCAAGGGTTTCTAAAAATTGTCAAAGTCTGGTCACGCGCAAAGACTCAATCTTATTACATAAAGGTCTTCATAATCCCCACCTTTGAATTTTTCCCTTTTCCTCTCTTATCTTTATTTTATTCAACACATTTTCTATTTATTGCTTCTAATTTCAACTTAGCTTTATCATCACCATCAACAAGCTTCGATTTCACTCTCCCTCTATAATTATATTAAACTCATCTAAGTTGATTTCATCTCCCTATCTCTAAAGATATTAAATGAGACCATGAGGGAGAGAGAAGCTTAATTATTATTTTTTTTAAGTAGTATGTAAGGTAGAATATCGAATCTTTAATATTAAAGTCAATAGTACAAACTTTATGTAAGTTGATTTATACTCATGTTAACCGAAATAAATGATATCTAACACACAATAAATTTGTTAAACACGATGTTATAACAATTTCAAGAACATCAAACATTAGGGGTGTTCAAAAAAACCCGATGACCCAAAAAAACCAATCAACCTAACCCAAACCTCGGTTTGGGTTAGGTTATGAACTCTTTTGGGTTGGGTTGGGTTCAAATAAATGAAAATTTTATAGGTTGAGTTGGTTTATAGGTCACCTAAAATAACTCAAACCAACCCGAACTTATTACTAACTTTAAAATATAATATATATATATATATTGCTTATGTACAATTAGATACATATATTTATTTTAGTTTTCTTTAATTTTGTCAGTTTTTTGTATAATTTATTCTTCAACAACTCTTAAAATATATATATATACATACACACACACATATATATATATATATATTTGCACTTAGAAAAAGAATTATACATTATAGAAATTGAAATTGAGTTGTTAATCTTAATTCATATGTAAAATATTAAATTAAATTTTTACGTATTAACATTTTACTTTCTGTTATAAAAAAAAAATTAATAAATGACCCGAGTAACCCAAACCAACCCAACCCAAATATTTCATGATTGGGTTGGATTGGTTTCATCTTTTAATGAGAGTTATTTAGGTTGAAGAAATTTACAACCCGAACAATTGGGTTGGGTCTAAAGTTCTTCAATCCAACCCAACCCAACCCACAAACACCCCTATCAAAGATCAACATAGAAAAATTAAAACACGAATAGAATGTAGAGTTTGGTAATCCAATTCAGTGCAATATCATCTACGTCCAAGCGGCAGTATGCTCAAGAAAGATAAGTTCACTATTATAAAGTCAAGTTATTAAAACATGGTACTTATCTATAAAAAGACGGCAATTACAGTGACACACAAATAGCCTAACATAGTGAATGATCACTACTTAGACTCCCCTAAGTGTGAGAATGTTTGTGAATGATCACTTAAGCTCCCCTAACTATGGGACTCCCTCTTAACAAGAATGTTTATCTTTCTACCTTCAAATGAAGTCTCCTTCACTTGAATAACTTAGGCTTTCTCTATGAGAATCCCTTGTCAAGATGCAGTAGAATGATTTGAAGAGATCAAGAGACCACCTCAAAATCGACAACGATGGCAATTACTTCATGATTGACATACATGAAAGACTTCATTCTGAATAACCTCACAAAGCGGCGCAATCTTCTTCAAATGTTTAACCCTAAAAATTCAGCAAAACAACCATACATATGCATAACATATAAAGAAAGAGCAAAATAGAATATACACTTTCATTACTCAAAAGGAAAGAATCCTTGAAGATAAAGTATTTTTCAAATAAGGAAAATATATTATGCATGATTAGGAAATTGAGGGATAATCTAAAGGACAATTCAAACGACAGATCAAATAACATTCCAAAGGACATCTTTCATAACAACCTTAAAAATATCACCAACCCCAAACTCTAACATTAACCAATAAGAAATTTCAAATTTTCTTTTAGTTGAGATATGTGGCAGTAGAAAATGGTGCCTGGAGAGTATATCTATGATAAGGATTTTAAAAGACTTGAAATTAAAATATTTGATTAATAGCGATGAATCCATATATTTGGTATATAAAAGACATATTATCGTCTCAAAAGTTGATGGTTCGATTTTTTACTTTTATAATATAAGTGCTCAATCATAAAATCTATATATTTAACTAATGAAATTATATAAGTAATTTAGAATGTAATACAATTTTAAATCTCTTTCTCGCTATCATGCTTGATAATTAAAACTTTCAAGTATTTACATTATTTAGCATAAATATCTTCAAACTCGATCCTATTTTCATTATATATTAATAAAATGACCATTAATTTATAATATAATCAAGATCGAGGTATGTGTAAATTAATCCAAATACTTATTGATATAAAAAGAAAAAAGTTTTTTTAGAAAATATTTTAGGAAGAAACATAAATGAGAGATTAAAAAAAGGTCGGTTTAAAGCTATACTAGAAGAGAACATGGAAGATTGCAATTTAGACATTTTTTTTTCTTGAGAAGACACTTGGAAAAAAAACGTGAGGAATGTAATATTATTAGATTTTTATTAATTAAATATATGCCCGTTACTTTATTAACAATTAATTAAATTAATTAAATATTGCAAACTTTGTACGTCTTCCGTTTAGTTGGTTGATTTTCTTTTGAAATATAACGGAGGGAAAGGAAATCTTTCGTAGCAATATCTTGTATTTTGTTTTTTTGAAAATTGTACTGTTTTCAAAAACCAAAACAAAATTTTAATAAAAATAACAGAAATATTTATAAGTTTTTATATTTTCAAAAATCAAATAAATATATTATCTAATGAAACCTAATTTAATAACATCTATTTAACGTTCAATTTAGAGATGAACATGATAGATCGAAAATATTTTTGTGACCTCTATTCAATCTTAAAGCATATTGAAGACATCTATATTTTATAAGTAATCGGAATTAATAATCTTTTAAATTTCATGTAGAAAAATAAAATGAACAAAATACTAAAATTAAATATATAAATTCATATAGATTCATTTGAATTTCTTAATGACCATTTTCTAAACCATGTCAAAAATGATTAAAATTGAAATTAAGTCGAGAACTTGTTTGACAACTTCTAATGGAATTCCCAATAAACCGTGTAATAAAATAAATTAGTCGAAATTAATAAAGTGGACAAATAATGTCTGAACGTGTTACTTACTATATTAAATTCATCCATTTTGACAATTAACTTTTATCCTCTTTTTTTATTTTTTTTATTTTTTTTTTAGTATTTGACAATTCCATGTGTTAAGAGAGAGACGTTTGACTTTTATATTTCCTCTTTTTCTATTTCGTTCGATAAATTTTACAAATTCATCGATATTAAGTATTTTATTTTTAAAAAAAATTGAGAGATTATTTAAGTTGACCACTTTTTATTTATTGAAAATAGGGTGAGCATGATAAATCAACAAACTGAACTGATTGATCAAATCGATGTTGATTTTGAAAAATTCGAAATCGGAAAATTCCAAAAAAAATTAAAGAATAAAATCAGTCAAACTACTGATCAACTTTTACTCATCGACGGACGAGGTCAGTTTGAACATTTACTAAAGCAATTATAGTTGGTTCGATAGCAATTTGATCAAAAAATTGATTCTGACCGACCAATGCTCACTCCTAATTGAAAGAGAGTGTTTCCTATATTGAATTTTTAAATTGAAGATTAGTTTTAGGTCATTGTTCTAATTTTAATTTTATTTGTTTATTTTTGGAAAGTAGTTACAGCTTGTAAACTTTTTAAAGGAGAAAGACAGTATCAACTTTTATTTATAATTCCAACCTGTAGAAGTGTTTGTATTAATTCTATTGAAATTTAGTTTTAATGGAAAAAAAAATTATTTGACGGTTGATATATATAATTTATTTTTTATTATCAATGATCATTGTCATTTATTTGCTTATATGTATTAGACCCAACTTTCGCTTTAGTCTAATAATGGACATTTTTAACATAAAAAACGAAGCTAAATTAGAAAAGTCAAAGCCCAATGGGCTACAAAATTGAATATCTTAACCTGATAATTATGATTAAATTCCTATTTAATAATTATTTCTTTTAGTTGTAAAATTCGAACAAATCTTTTTATCATTAACACATATTGTATGTCAGTTAAGCTTTACTCGCTTAGCCAATTCAAATTTAGTTATAAGTTTTGTATGAGATTAATGTCTATGGCTAAATTTTAAACTTTAAAAGCGTTTAATAGGTCTATAAATTTTTTATTTTGTGATTAATATATCTCCAATATATTAAGAAAATCAAAAAATTAATTGATATATTATTAGACATTAAAATTAGTATCCAAATAAGACCATGGATTTTCAATTTTATATCCAATAAATTCGTAAAATATAAAAAATATCTAATAAATCATAAAAACACAAACTTAAAAATTTAAGAACTCAAACAGATTCATTAACATTTAGACATTTATTAAGCACAAGATTTTAAAATATATTAGAATCTTAAACAAATTAAATTTAAAAGTTAAACTTGTAACTTAATTAACCTTCAATTAGGGATACCAAATCATGAATTAGTATATATCCTTATATTTATAACACCACAAAAACAACAAATTGGCGTTGTTGAAACTTACATACACTCATGTGACAAATTCAAAGCAATTCAAAAAATATATATTAAGCAATAAAATCCACAATGTTTACTTTACTTTATTATTCACTAACATTTTTGTGAATAATTTGCTTTAGTCTTTTCTTTTTTTTCTTAGACAAATTGCAAAAATCACCTATAAAGTAGGAAAGTAATTACAATTATACTCTTAAATTTTCAAATTTAAAAATTGAACCCTCAACTTTATCAAAATGTTAAAATTGAATCCTTAAACTTATATAATTGTATAAGTTTGAGAGTCCAATTTTATAATTATTGTAAGCTTGAAGGTCCAATTTTAACACTTTTAGAAGTTTAGAGGCTAATTGTTGCTATTGAAAGTTTAAAGGTATTAATGCAACTACCACCATATTTTAAGGATGGTTTTTGCCCTTTTTCCTTTTTCTTTTGTCAGGAGTTAACTATCAATATCAATATCAATAGAAATATCAAGTTTTTTTTTAGGGGAAAAAGGAAATAGACATTAAATTTCTTACTTAATCAAAAAAATTAAAAAGGAAGATGTTATTCCGTGGATTTTTTTTTTTTTTTTAATTAAGAAAGTAGAAGAAAAGTCACAAAATCATACGAATTTATTTGAATCCAACGTACAAAAACTCAATATCAGTATATTTGTATATATAGCAAAGATCATTCCATCAACAATAATTAACCTATGCCCAAAATTGACCATAATCAATACTATTTGTGGCGTTTGAAAAAAAAAGACTACTTACTTTCTCAAAAAAATAAAAAAATAAATAAAAAGTAGATTACTTATAATATAGAAAAATAAATCAAAATATTTACAGGTATAGTAAAATTTCTTTATTTATTAGACCACTACTTCATCCATAATAATCTTAAAAACGTGGATACAAAATACTTAGACACTTAAACTATATTTCAATTGACAAATGATAAAAGCAAGAAAAAAACTTATAGGAAATATACCTATATTTATTTTAATTTTATTTAATTTCCTGATTTTTTGGATTATTTATTTTACAAGAAAATTTTCTTGATAAATTGAAATTGAGTGACAAATTTTAATAAACAAATGAAAATAATTAAATAACTTTTTATTTATTTTTAGAAAATCAATTTAAATGATTGAATCAAGTAATCTGAATGTTGGGTTGAGTTTGGTTCTATATAATAAGTATTATTTAAGTTAAAAGAAATTTACAAATCCACTGGATCTAAAAAAAAATTCAACCAAACTCGATTGAATTCATGAACACTCTTAAAAAAAATACATGAAGGGAAGAGATAAATAAATATATAGATTATTGAATAATTTGGAAAACATATATACCAGGTCAGCATGGAAAGAACATCCACGTAATAATTATATACGGTTTTGAAGACTTAGGTTGGACACTTTCAACACTGAAAGAATGGGTTCTTTTATATAGACAATTTCAAACTTCTAAACCACCAAGAAACCCTTAACACACACACACACATATATATATATGGGTATATATATTATATACTCAACTTCTCATAATTTAATTTTCTACCTTAATATAGCTTTCAACTCTCATGTCTCTTTTTTTTCTTTCTTCAACAACTAATAATCTAATTACCAATTATGCCTGAAAGAAAAGAAGTTCACCTCCAAGGCCCCCGCCCCGCCGCCCTCAAGATCACCAAAGACTCCCACAAGATCAAAAAGCCACCGCTCCCCCCGCCGCACCCGCCACCGCATCGGCCTGTCATCATTTACACCGTCTCTCCCAAGATCATCCACACCGAACCTACCGAGTTCAAGGACTTGGTTCAACGCCTCACCGGCCTCCGACCCTCCTCGTCTAATGATGCCCTTGATCATCCTACGTCGATGTCGATGTCGATGAATACGAATAGTATAGATCAAGGAGTTGAGAGAGTCGGTCATGGGATATTATCACCAACGCCGGGGTTGCTGCCGCCGATTTCGTCGAATATTTTCACTCCACCGCCACAGGCCGCCATGGCAGCGGCCGCGACTGATCCTAGTCCTTTTACACAATTTTTCCAAGACTTTAGCCCTATAGCTACCAATCATTTTTCTTCATCTCTAGATTTCTTCCAACAAAACTTCCCTGATTTCCATTAACTTTTTGTCAATCATTTCATCATCATCATTATTATTATTGGGCTGACATTAAATGAAAAAAAAATTACCCATCTGTTGGATTCTTCAATCTACAACTTGGAATTGGATCCTTCTTTAATGGCTTCATCATGATCTTCCCCTCTGCTATCCTGTGTAAGTCCTCGTATTTTATTTTATTTTATTTTTTCTTCCTCTTTTTCTTATTCGGTGGCTACTTTTAGATGGGACATTATTATATACTTGGGAGTTTCATTTTTTTTGGTGCCCATTTTTTGTCACATTAATGAAAATTTTCTTCATTGAAATTTTCCAGTTATTCTATATAGATTCTAATAATAATGCCTTTTAACATCTTTTCTTTTAAGTATTTGACCATTTGATTTGTGTTTTAGAGAGAGAGGGACAATATTTGACTTTTATTTCTTCTCTCTCTGTTTTATTTTTTGTTTGAGACATTACCCAACCAATCTAAAATATTAATGTCTCGTAATCATTTTGTCTTTTATTTTTATTATAAAAAATTAAAAAACTAAACCAAATTTTGAGAACTAAAAAAAGTACTTTCAAAAAAATGTTTTTGTTTTTTGAATTTAACTAATAATTCAATCATTATATTTAGGAAAGATACACATATGTGGATGAAATATGCTTAATTTTTAAAAACAAAAAAAAAATCAAATAATTATTAAACGGGACTAAACATTTTATTACATTTATTTGTAATAAAAAGCCTCTTTTTTCTTTTCTTTTTTTTTTCTTATAAATATTCTATGAACCAATTGGTTTTCTTTTTATGAATTAGATGAGTTGTAAGAATTAATGAAGATTATCTACTTTTGGCCTTTGGGAAATTATTTTTATTTTATTTGGAAAGCATTCCTACCACTTGTAGTTTTTTAAAGATAAAAAAAACGTATCAACTCTTATTTGTAATCCAAATCTTAAAAAGGGTTCATATTATTTATATTTAAATTTCACCTTAAATTATGAAACAGAAAGGAAAAAACATTTTGCCAAATAGCTCATAAAAGTTATAATTTATTTATTTATTAATTATTCCTTTTTATTTATAAATTTATGCTTATTAATTATTTTTGCCATTGATTAGTTTTATCTATATAAAGCCCAGCTTAGCTTTATGCGTGTTAATTAATATCTAGATCTAATAATAAACTTTTCGAAACCATGATTAAATTTTAAGAGTCAATTTAATGGATGCTTGCTTAACATCTTGAATATATTATTTAGAGCAATCGTTTTAAAAATCTTAAAAATAACAAATTAGTTGAACCTGCACACATAACATGTGCCAAATTCAAAATAACTACATTTAAATGTACTTTTTTCTGTTTTTATTAAAAAAAAAAAATGTATATTGTATATTCTATTCTACCGTTATTCTTCTTTCTTCGAATTTTGATTAGAGAAATAATTTAGTCTTCAAACATTTTTTTTATAACAAATTGGTCTTTATATTTTCAATTTAGCAACAACCTGTTTTTTAGTATGTAGCAATTAAATTCTTACCATCTTTAAATATTAAAAGAATAACAAAATATATAAAGTTAAATACATTAAATTTGATGAATTTGGTAAATCATTAGCATACCAACATTTTAATACGTATGTGTGATTCAATATAGATAGATAGATACAACGAAGAAGTAGGAGAGATTTGAATCTTGACTTCATGAAAAAAATACATATCAATTACCGTTGAGTTATTTTATTTTCATGTGAAAAAGAACTCATATGTACTAAAAATTAGTAAGGTTTTATGGCCATTTTATGAAATCCGAATATGTAGTTTGGAGGTTTTTTTAGTTAAAATACCATTATGGTCTCTATAAATTAGGACTTCAATTTTAATCTTTAATTATACTTTCAAATGTCCAATAAATCTTTTTTTAAAGAAAAAAAGCTTTCATTATGTATCAACCTTTCCATTGTAAAATAATTTTGGTATCATTAGTCACTACGGCTATATGAGTCTTAAGTACTCCCATTGACGAACATGGTATTTTAACATTTTATTTGTACGGGTACAATGATTCTGTGATCAAGAGCTTTTTGAACCATGAGAGTTTTAGTAGAATAGAGGTAAAAAAATCGAACCAAGAAAAATATAGCGGTAATAGTTGAAGTATGTTCAAGTTGAAAATTGTAGTTATTGAAAGTTATATGATGATATAATAATTAAGAAGAAAATAAAGGTTTTGTGAAATTAAAGAGGTTATAAAAAAGAAAAGGGGGCTAAATTTGTGAAAGAAATCAATAGAAGGGGCAAAACATTAATAATGAGTTCTTCGGGTTCCCCTCCGGGGGAGGGACGAAAAGAACTACGCCAAATCTCCAACAATTCTCGAAAGATCAAGAAGCCGCCACGGCCGCCGAAGACGGCGAAGACGGCGGCGCCGTCGCCTGTCGTAAGGTACGAAAATGAGCCGAAGATCATCAAAGTAGAAACCCCCCAAGACTTCAAGTACATCGTCCAACTCCTCACCGGCGACCCCAATCGTCCGCCACCCCAATACCCTTGTACTTCTAACGACCACGATCCTCAGCCCCCGGACGACCGCCCACAGGGAATTCTCTCCCCAACCCCCACTTCTCTTCCCCTCCTCGTTTATCCCGATGCCTTTACTCCGTCACCGTCTCCTCCGCCGCCGCTGCCGCTGCCGCTGCCACCATCCTCGTCCGACCAAGAACTCTGCATTTTTGATTTACTAGAAGAATGGGCAGAGCCGGCGGCATTATCGTCCTACCCTGTTGTTGATTCACCGCCACTTCTGCCTCCGCCTCCGCTTCTGCCGGCGCCGGTGCCACCCGCTCCCAATTTCAGAGTTCCTCCGTCTCCATTTCGTACGTTGAATACGGAAATTCCGCCCAGTTTCAACACCCCTCTGCCTCCTTTGTTCTTCCCACCCAATCATTTTCCCCACAACAATTAATTCCATTTTTTCTTTCTTTTTTTTCCTTTTCTGTTACTGTGAAATTTGGAAATTTGTAGAAAAGATTCTTTGACGATATTCTTTTGTTGTTACATTTCACCATTTTTCATATAAGATAATAATACCAAAAAATATATATTCCTATATACCCTTAAATTTGGAGAGAGTTGTATCAAAATTAAAATTTAAGTTTTGTTTGGTAATTATTTCACTGGTTTTAGATTTTTTTAAATTAAATTTATTTCAAATTTAAATTTTTTTAAAAAATTATGTTTTTCTTTAACTTTGGATGTGAAAAGAGTTTCTATAAGCTTAATTCTAAATTTAGACCTAAATTAATAAGGTTTTTGATTATCAGCTGGTTGAATTCTTAATCAAATTCTAAATTTCAAAAAGAATTTTTATTTGATTTTTTAAATCATTGATAAAAAGTAGATAAGGAAAGAAATTTGGAAGTAGGAAGCTTAATTTAAAAAAGAAAAACGAAATGATTATCTTTAACTTAATTTTCGAATTTTGATAATTCTATCAAAATGTGAAGTGCATACAACAAACATTTCCTTATTTTAGAAGATACGACAAAAGAATAAAATCTATAGTAAATCTTAAATAAATCTAAACTAAATCTAATAAATAGGACTTTAACAACTCTTTTTAAATCTCATTTTCTTGGAAAATTTGTATTCAATCTTATTTTCTTCCATTATTATTATGTTTGTGTTTGACTTATCACAAGCTATTCGAAAGAATTTTAGATTTTTGTTCTTTCTTTTTCTATCATATATAATTTATTATTGTGTAATATTTTCAATAACAATGGCTCCTTTGATTGAAAAAATAAATGTTACAACTCTTTTGAAAAAAAAAAAAAAATTGGAATAGTTTTTTATATGAGAAAATTAACTAACAAAAGACACATCACTAGAATACAAAATTGATATATTAGATGAGAAAGAATTAAGTCGTAATAGACTTAACCCCGATAGGCCCTCACGAGCCAACCAATGAGCATCAACGACGAATAGGAAGGAAGGATGCCCTGAATATATCTGCAACCTGATTAGCCACTTTCAGGTATGGATTTGAATGATAGACAAAGAGTCAGAAAGGACTATAATATCATTAAGCTCCATTCTAAAAACCAACCTGAGGCCTTTGTAAATAGCTAACACTTGAAAACGATGCATGATGCCCACTTAGAGTGGCAGAATAGTTCCCTGCATCGTAGCAATGACCCCACCAAACCTAATTACATTCGTATTAGAGGAGCAAGCAACATCAACAAGAAGTATGTGGATTGACCTATTGCCAAAGTTGTCTGATGGAATGACAATGAATTGAAAACTATTATGGTCAAAGTGTTTAGTTTTAATACGAATCAAATAGTCTAAAATCTAATCACATCGATGATGAATAGAAAGAATCAGTTTTGAAATAATAGATTTATTCTTGTCACCCCAAATCGCCCAAGTCCTCCCGACATACTTCAATCAAATATTTTGAGCTGCAAACCAACCTACTAAAAAAAGAGCAAACTTTCGAGTTATTATTGTAGTTAATTGGTTCATTATTGCTTATAATTTTGATGAGTTGCTATTTGATATTTTCAAATAAGTTAATATAGTACTTGAATAAAATATATTAAAATTGATTGTCTATAATGGTTCTATCTCCGTGGGGTAAATGTAAATGCGTCTAGTTATTATTTCTTTTCCTTTTTTTCTTTGGCTAAATTTTTTATGCAAGTATTTATTTCAAAATAAAATGTCATCATCATTGATTTATACTGATTTCTATATATTACAATTCTATTCATTTTTGTTCCTTTTTTTTTTTTTGTTCTTGTTAAATAAACAATAGGTCTTACTTAAGAAAAAAAATATATTAATTTCCTGAAAATATATTTTTTTAAAAATATATTAATAATTTCTTAGCTAGGTATATGTGGAACAGCCTCAATTAATTTATTAAAAAAGAAATGAATTCCACAAATCATTAGTCCTCAAGGTTTCACCAACCCTTTATTGGAAGATTATTAAACAACCAAGTGTTATTCTAGAAGATGATTTTTGAAAAGTTTATATGAAAATCATATTGAAGAATATTTCACTTGAAAATTACACCCATAAAATCATATCCATGTTTTTAATATTTCTTTATGATACAAAGTCTATAATGTCAAGTATAAGGATACAATGTACCATATAATATAATAGAATAAATAAAATAAAAATAAAAATAAAATAAAAAGTAGAATGATTCAATGAGACTTGCCCCCCTTTTTGGTACATGGTCTCAAGTGGGAGTAGTTAATGTATTCAAACCCTCTTTTTGTTTATCTTATGAAGAGATAAACCCAAAAAAAAAAAAAAAAAATGGTGAAAAGAAACCCCAACAATAATACCTATTCTTCTTAACCTTTTTGCTAAAAAAAATTATAGAGAAAATTATATAGAAAATTATATGTGTATTTGGTCCTGAATTTTTAAAGTGTATCTTTTTAGTCTCCAAATTTATAAAAAATAAATAAATAAGTTTAAAATATCCTGAAGTATTTTTTGTTTGATTTTTTTAAAAAAATTATATAATATTTGAAATTAGAAAAAAAATAATTTTAGAGAGGATGTGGTTTTTAAAAATTATTCTTCTAATTTAACATGTAATATAATTATTCAAAAACAATAGTATAAAGTCATTTGAGGGACTTTTTAAACCTATTTTTAAAAACTCAAAGATTAAAAAGGTACATTTTGAAAACTCAAAATCCGAATGAGTATGCATAGAGACTAAAAAGGTACTTTTTTTTTTTAACTAAGAGACCAAACACATATTTTTCAAACTTGATGACCAAAAAGGTAATTTTTCCAAAATTATTTGAAAATATTCATGCAGGTCAACATGAGAGAGTATCATATCTGATATGGCAAAAATATACTATTCTTTGGTACAATAGTAATATTTAAGAATTGTATGGAATACACCGAATAAATAATTAATAAATTAATAAATCATTTAACGACATATCAAATAATGAATAGAAGGAGTATATACTATAGTAGTAGTAAATATTTTTTTTTTTCCATTTTAAAGGGAAAGTTAAGTCTTCTCTATATACTTATCATCAGTACAATAGATGTAGTATGAAAATTTTTTCATACTATCATAATACTCGAAAATTTTTCTATTTGAAAAATAAATTGGGATCGATAAATGTTTTAAGTATTATTTAATCCATAAAGGTAAAAGCATATATATATATATATATATATTACGATACAAAAAAAAAATAGATATATATCTTCTTGATATTCACCCTAATCTTTTACGAGTCTAAATTTCTATCACTTATGTTACTGAATTATTTGTTTGTTTTGACAAATATATGGTTGGAAGAATCAAATTTCCACCAACCACGATTTCTACGTAATTTAATCATAAGCTTTAAGATTTTCATTCCTATGCTCACTTTTAGTTATTTATTACTCGGAGATACGTGCGATGTACGTGATTTAAAATCTTTAGTAGTAAAATATATGATAATTGGAATTATATATATTTTTTATTTAACTAATTTATAATGAATATGAATTGTGTTGAATACAGCTAAAAATATTTGAAGCATAATTATTTCATAAAATGAAATATAAAAGGTTGAACGAATATAACTTTTGTAAATATTAGACATGATATCAAATTGAAGTAAGATATCTTTATTTATAATTTTAAATGGTTTTGAGTAAAACTAAATTATCAATAACTTTAATAACAATGTATCTTGAATTTTTTTTTTAATATGAAACATGTCATAGGAAAATTTTATAGATTCATTTATTATTTTTTGTTTTTAGTTTTTCCAATAAAAAGTTTTAACAATTTGAAGCAAATGAACCAATATTCAATTCTTTTAAATTTACTTTGAATGATATTTTTTTTACTTCTTCAAAATATTAACAGTAAACAGTAAATTCAACTGAAATGAGTACAATAATAGTGAAATATAATTTTAAAATAATATAAATATTCATTAAAATGAATTGTTAAATTATGTTTTTATGTACTTTTAAATAAGATAGTAGTAAATAATTATTTAATTAAAAACAAAACAATGAATTATTCATATGTATAATCTTGTTCATGTTTGAAAAAATTAAATGTACATAAGCTATTATCAAATTAGTTATCTACTTCTTTTTTTTTGGAAGAAAAAACTCCAAATAGTTCTTTTTTTAATTATATTTATAAATGTTCTCAAATAAGTACTAATTAATAAACAATCATGTCTTCTTAAATGCTAAAAAACAAAACAAAAAAGGAATTGATTAGATACCGATCTTGATTCAAATTAATTGGTTTTTAACATCCATAAAATGTAACCTTTCGCATAATTTAAATTATTATTGTCGTATGAGAAAAAATTAATAAAATTTGCTAACCATCAATTTTTAGAAAAACCTTAAAATAGTTTTTTGAGTTAATTTACCTGCTTCTCCAAATAAGTTATTATTATCTTGTCTTCTTAAATGCGTATTTAACATTTTTAAAACACCAAATAAAATCTAAATTCAAAACTTAAATAAAAAAAATGTATTTTTTCCAAAAAAAAAAATATATTATCAAAGGTGATAGTCGGTTCGATTTTGTAAATTTAAAGAAATTCAAACCGATGTCCAATAAAGAAAAAACCAACGAATTAGTTTTTATTTGGTTTGGTTTGGTTCTCAATTTTATACATTTTCTTCTTTTCTTCTAAAATTTAATTTTTATTTCCAATTTTATTTTGAATTGGTTCGATTTGTTAATTTAAACTTAAAATTGGGTTCATTGTTTTCTCCATATATTGAATTTGACCTTTTTTTTTTATCGGCACTTGCTAAATAAAAAAAAAAAGAACATAAACACTTTATAATAATTTATCTATTTTTCCTAAATAATAAATATATATGCAATATAATAATTAAAACATTAAAAGAAATCTAATGTTAGAGTTTATTTTTAAGAGTATATATATCATTGGTTTTGTTCAGTTTTGATTGTTTTTTTTTAACTAAAATCCAATACGAATTAATACTTTTTTGTTTTATCTAAATATAAATTAACATGTCCAATTTTATATTAAAAACAAAATCAAACCAGTGGATCGATTTGAATTGATTTGGTTTTTCGATCTTTAGATTTTTTGTTGCACTCCTAATTATTATTACTAAGAGGCTGTTTGATATGTGACATGATATAGGAATGCGAGTTCTGATGTTTAGAGAGTTCTGATCGAGTATTATCGAGTATGATAAGTATGTTTAAATACTGATATAATATGATATACGATACACGGAAGAAAAATGTTGATGATACGAAACACTCCCGAAAATTGGCCTACAAACAATTAAAAATCGATAATGAGCCTTCAAACACTGAAATAGTATAGGATGTAAGGATATATATCTCATGTTAGGCCCAAAATAGCCCCTAAGGAGTTATGGAGAATGTACAATGTGTGTATATATATATATATAAACAATTTGAAAGATAGAAGAAGTTAAATGTTGAAAGAAAGAAATATGAACACGATGAGTTCACCAAAGTCCCGAAAGCGAAAGATGAAGAAGCCGCCACAGCCGCCGAGGGCCCCCAAAGCCCGGCCGCCGCCAACAGAGACGATTGAAGTGGAAGAAGTTGATGATTCCTCAGATTTTGGATACATGGTCCAACAATTCCTCACCGGCGGCGACGGCGACGGATCCATCTCCTACCACCCTTGTAGTTCTACATTTTCCGATCGCCAGGAAGAATGTGTGCCTGTGGGGATACTGTCACCCAGCCCCATTTCTCTGCCGCCGGTTTCTCCAAACGCTTTTACGTTGCCGCCGGTGACACCGTCGTCGGAAGAAGAAGAACTGAGTATTTACGATTACGGCGGTTGGGAAGAGCCGGCACCGGCAACAGACCCTGTTCTTAAATCCTCTGTTCCCAATTATAATAATTTCAGAATGAATAATAATAATCCTCCAACTCCATTATTATCAAATCTCTCAACTCCATTATCATCAAATCCAAGTTCTAATTTTAATCCTTTTTTGTATTCCGATTTAATTTATCCTCTTCCTCCCATTTTCAAGAATCCTCTGCCCCCTCTTTACTACAAACCCAAATTTCCTAATCCTCACAATTAATCCCCATCTTTAATTTTCTTTCTTTCTTTCTTTACTACTAATTTTCTTACTCAATTCTTTTTTTTTTTTAAAGTGTGAAATTCTTGTAGTAAAGGTTCGGTTGAGTAGACTGTGAATAGATGGGTAAAAGCTCGATTAAGATGTACTCAAATGTTGTTCTAATAATAATACAACTATTATAGATGAGTAATCTTATTCTTTCGTAATGTATTCGATCTTGATTTCTTTTTTTTATGAGGTGTATGATTGTCTCACGAGATATTTTAAAGAATTTTACATTTTTCCTTGTCGTAATATTGATTATTATTTTCTACCTTTTTAGTATAATAAGAGAATGAGAGATTTGAACTTAACGATCTTCTTGACAATACATACTTTATATATATTGATTGAAATAAGTTTAATTTGACTATTTATATTGTCATTGAATTAAAAATATTGATTCACTTTTCTTATTAGTTTTTAATGGGTTGTTATTTGATCTATTTAAATGGTTTTTAAGATAAAATTTAATTGTTTTCATTTTTTTAAAAAAAGGGTTCATTATGCACTCATATTTTATTAAATGATAGTGTTTTTAGTTGGTTAGAGATATGAAAAGAGTATGAGGTAACTGTAATTGTTTAATTAAATTATTATTTGTGTAAATAAACACTATGAATAGAACAATTTCAAATTCAAGCGATTTCAAAAGAATGTCATTATCAATATTTTTAGATTCATTTCGATTTATTCTAAAGAAAAAAAAAATTGATTCGATGCTTTATCATTTTTATTTTTGTTAAATAAATAAATTGGGTTTAGATAAGAAAAAATAATAATGTCCTTAAAAAATATTTTTTTTTAAAAAAAATAACATAGAAACAGAAAAAAAATTTGTAAAAAGAGGGCCAAACAAATTAAAAAAAAAAAAAAAAAAAAGTCAAAAGAGCGCCATCTTTATGTCATAAACTATGGTTTGTTTTCAAAAGTAGTCTTTGAATACAAAAAAAAAACATTTTAATTTATCCACAAGCATTTAAAAATATATATAAACTGAAAATTACATAATAATAATAATAATAATAATAAATAACCCACCAATATCAAATTTAAAAAATTACATGTTATTTTATTAAGGAAATGAATTTTCACAAATCACTTTTGTCATTTTCACCATGAAACATATTTTTAATCATTCAAAACTAATTTTGATTAATTAAAAATTACATTTAAAAGTGGTTAAATATTAAATTAAATTTGAGTGGTTAACTGTGTGGTTTTGAGTAATTTTGAGCATGACAAAATTCATTTTAACCATTTCAAAACCACTCTCAAACATACAGTTAATTAGGCTATGTTTGGATGATAGGACCAAAATCACTTTTCTTAAGAATATTGGTGTTTGGCAAATATTGAAATTGATTTTATAAAATCTAAAATCATTTAAATTTTATTTTCAAGAATGAATTGAGAGGTGGTTTTTAGTGGGGATCATCTTGTCCTCATTTTATTCCTTTATTGAAATATCGAATTTGTCCTTAACAACCTTTTGCCATTTTCAAATAATATTTCAAATATAAAATATCATTTTTAGTAATTTGACCAAACATAATAATTCAAAATCGCATCTAAATGTATGAAAATCATTTTTAAAAGCTTGAAAAACCAAACATCAATATACTTATATGAAAACTCATTATTACAAAATTAATTGTACTTAAATCTCTTTTCATAAAATCAATATTTCAACCATCACTCTCAAACTTGTACTTAGTTCTTCAATTAAATTTGTCAAGTTTTCAACCAACCATCATGGAAGATTAAAAAACATCCAAAGTTTTTATTTCTAGAAAATGGAAAACCATTTTAGGTGAAAAGGTGAAAAGTATTGCAATTGAAAAAGACAGCCATAAGACCATAAACATTTCTAATATTTGTTTATATGATGCAAAGTCTATAAAGTTAAGCATAATGATACAATTAGATTTGCCTCTCCTTTTTCTTTTTTTTTTTTCCTTTTTTTTTTGTATGGTTTAAAGTGGGAGTAGTTAAATATTTTCAAAACCTTTTTTTTTTTTTTTTTGTATATTATATTATAAGAAAACCCAAAAAAATGGTGAAAGAAAAAAAGATGTCTCCATCCAAATTGCAACAATGGTTGACTTGAAACACAACCATGACTTTTCAAGAAAATAATTCTAACTTTTAATCCCAAGTTGTAGAACTAAGTCATGGAGACGTAGTCATGACGCCTTCATAAGGTTACCCAAAATTATTTAAATTTAAAAATATTTTTTTTAAAAAAAAATGAAAAAACATATTTTCGACCACCAGGTTTTTATCTGTTCTATAGTAAATACTATTTTGTAGTTCCCAATTAGCTACAATCAACACTATTTCAAAACCTTATTTACTACCGTGTTTACTTTTTGCTATAGTTTTTACTATTTTATATTCATCATTTTATTTATTCTTTACTGTAGTGTTTAATATTTTTTTCTCAAATTAAAATAGCATCAACTATAATAACCTATGATTATAATAACCAACTTCTTGCCTCAAACGCCCCTAAGTTTTGAGTTTAATTTTCAATTTAGTTCCTAGTTTTTAGTCCATAGGTTTCAAAATGTTGCAATTTTACCATTGAGATTTGAGTTTTGTTTCAATTTGTTCCCCTAAATTTCAAGATTTACATTTTTAATCTAAATTTTTCATTAAATAATCACCTTAGTCTCAATCATTGACCATTGAGGTCTATTAATTAATTTGCGAGAATTATGAAGTGAACTTCTTAATTTAATTTTAATGGTGATGAAAAATAGTGAAACTTGATTAATTATAATTATTTTAAATTAATTCATAAACATTACCACTAAAGATGAAGTATTTAGTGAAAAATCGAAGTTCAAAATATAAATATTAAAACTTAAAAAACAAATTGAAATAAAACTCAAATCTCAATAATAAAATTCTAACATTTTGAGAGCGGGAAAGTAAATTAAAACCAAATCTAAAGACTAAGGTCTCGTTTGGTAATCATTTGGTTTTTGGTTTTGAAAATTAAATCTATAAACACTACTTCCACCTCTAAATTTTTTTACTTTATTACCTAATTTTTACCAATAATTTAAAAAAGTCAAATTTTGAAAACTAAAAAAAAGTAGGATTTCATTCACATTTTTTACATTGATTTGCATTTTTCTCAAGTACAGTGGTTGAATTCTTAGTCAAATTCTAAAAACAAAAACAACTTTTTGAAAGTTACTTTTTTTAGTTCTCAAAATTTGACTGAGTTTTTTAAACAATCGGTGAAAAATAAATGACAAAGAAAATTTAGAGGTGAATGTAGTGCCCACAAGGCTTAATATTCAAAAACAAAAACAAAAAACAAAATGGTTACCAAACGGGCTATAGCTTTTAAAATTTTGTTTTTATTTTTAGAATTTGACTAAAAATTCAACCATTGTACTTAAAAAAAAATATGCAAATCATTGTAAGAAATCCTGAATAGGGAAATTATTTCCAATGGTAAAACTGTTGAAAATATTTACAAGATATAACAAAATTTTATAACTACCAATAATAAACCCCGATAGATTTCTATTAGTGTCTAACAATCCCACTAATAGATACTGATAGACGTTTATCATTGATAGTTTTAAAATTTTATTATATTTTGTACATATTTTGTTTTATATTTTTATATTTAAAAATGGTCAGTTTTTTTTTTCCTAAAGGGAGACAGAATAAAGGGAAGAGAGAGAAGGATATTGGTGTACTTGAGTTTGACCATTAGATACTCACTTCAATTTCAATCATTTACTCTTAATGTTTATTAATTAGTTAAAAAAAATTGGGAAGTAAAATTAACTTAATTTAAATAGTGATGAAAAAAATAGTGAAATATAATTAATTATAAAAATTTTAAATTAATCGATAAGCATTAACATTGAAAATAGAAAGCGAGTATTCAGTAAAAAATCATAATCTTGAAACTTAGAAAACAAATTGAAACAAAAAAAAAATTGTAACATTTTAAAATTTGGTGTAAATTAAAACCAAACTCAAAATCTAAGAATTAAGTGTATAATATTTTGAGACCTATGAACCAAATAGAAACTAAACTTAAATAAATTTGAATGTATATATTTTTCATAAAATGAATTTTATTTATGTGAAAATAAATAAATAATGGAAAGACACAATTGAGAGAAGGAAAGAGAAGGGCATATGTGTACTTTAGTTTGACCATTTATAATGGTGTGGTTTTTAGGAGAGTCTCAACCAGTTAGAATATTTCAGCAATAAATTCAGTTTTGGGGCCTACAACAGCAATCTAACATCATATTCTCCTTTGAATTCTTATTCATGAAACTATCATTGCCTTGTTTAATGTAACACATTCTAATACCAAACAAATTCCCTTTTTAAGACATTATCCTTAAACTTTGACCACAGAAACAAAAACCTTATACAACAAACCTCTGTGATTTCAATTCCTTTTACCTGACTGCTTCTTCATTTGCAACATTTGAAGTCATTCTTTGCAATCTCCATGGCCCCGTGCCGTTGATCGAAAAGGAGAACAAAATCGGTTTATGGTTCAGCTAACTAAACTGACTCTTGGGAGTCATCCAAGCCAATTCGTCGAAGGCGAGATAATCGGCACAAGGATTTTCTATGTCATCAGATTCATCAGGAAAAACAGGCCTAATGCTGACCCTTGGTTTCCTTGATGGCAGTACAGGAAGTGGTGCTTCCCCTTTTAGAATTCTTGCTGCTTCTTTCACAGTTGGCCTCTTTTCATGATTTGGATGTACACAAAAAAGTCCTACCATTAACATTCTCTCCATTTCTACTATATTGTACTTTCCCATCAACCTTGAATCAGATGCTTCAATCAGCTTCCCCACTTCCCATAGATCCCAAATCCAATCGACTAGCACGGTCCCCTCTTCATTTACAGGTCTCATTCCCGATGCAACTTCGAGCATCACCACACCAAAGCTGTAAACATCGGTTTTGACGGTGGGAACACCGGAATAAACGTATTCAGGTGCAAGATATCCCATTGTTCCTGCTGGTATGGTTGCTTCTCTTGTGATTGAACTGTGTTCATACACCTCTGCTAGACCGAAATCCCCAAGTTTCGCATTGAAATCTGCATCGAGCATAATGTTGCAAGTCTTGACATCTCTATGGATAATTTGGCTCTCACATTCTTCATGGAGATATGTCAATGCAGAAGCAACCCCAAGAACTATGGAAAACCTCTTCTTCCAAGGAAGTACAAATTGTGAATTGGGGGAGGTTTTGTGAAGAAGTTTGGCAAGGCTTCCATTAGCCAAATACTCATAAACAAGCACCAACTCATTTGCTTCACAACACCATCCATGAAGCTGAACCAAATTCTTGTGTCGTAAGCATCCCGCCATCGTTGCAAACTCCGTCGTAAAAGGATTGCACAAACGGTTGTTCGCTGTACCTTGCTCGAAACGTTTAACAGCAACTTCTCCACCTGATGCAAGAGATCCTTTGTAAACAGTTGCAGAACCACCTTCCCCAACAACTCTATTTTGATTAAACCCCATTGTAGCTAACTTTATTTCCCCAAGAGACAATCTTGTTGGAACTTTGTTCATCTCAACTTGACAAGTTCTATGAATTGCTCTGCCTCTACAAATTCTACCTCTCAACTTCTTTATCAAAACAAAACTAACCAAACCAAAAATTACAGTAATAGAAGAAATAAATGCAGCCAAACCTCCCAATCCAAGAGTCAGCTCTCCAGTCTTCTTCCTTTGTTTACGAGCATCAACAAAACTACTACTATTAGAATTTGAATCCTCCGACGAACACATAAAACAATCTCCTTCATTAATGGTATCAACAGGACTCAAAGAAGGAATCAACCCAAAACTTCGAAATCGCCATCGATCAACAATATAAAGAGCAGAGCCCTGTCCATTAGAAGCAGAGAATCCCACATACATAAATTCTTTAAATTTCTTAGAGAGATCAATCTGCGCAACTAGAAGAGGATTTACAGGCCTTGTCTGTGAATAACCAACCCAAACCTGAATCGTTTTCGAGTCATCTCTATACTCAATCCAAGCAGTAATCTGTCTGCCATTTTTGAGAACAATGCCACTGGATCCCAAATCCACAGAGGTCAAAGAGGTAGCTGAATTGACATCAAGACCTAGATGGTTGTCATTAATGTCACCGAGATTCGGATTGAAATTGGTATCGAATTCGATGGCGACAAACGAGTAATGGGAATTAAGAGGGGACTCGGGAAGGCCCATGTAGCCACTAGAGCGGCTGAAAGATTTGGGATCGGAGGTGATGAGGAAAGCGATACCGTCGGCAAAAGGGCAGAGTGGGGTGGGGAGGATGGAGAGGGAGAAACTAGAAGAGAAAGAAGCGGTGGAATTGGAGGAGAAATCAAGAAAGCGAATTGGGTTTATGTAGAAGGCGGTGCCGAAGCCAGAAGAGGAAGAGGAATTTGGAGAAAAGGGAAGGCAATTGAGTTCTTGAGTGAGAAAAATGGCGTTGTTTCTGAGATGGGCATCACCGGAGAGGGTAATGTTTTGATTGGGGGAGAAAGAAAGAGAAAGAAAGGGGAAATGGGAGAGAATCAAGAAGAAGAAGAAGATGGTGATCGGAGAAGAAGATAAGTTCATCAACATTCTAAAATGGGAAAAGAGGAATTGGGTTTGGAATTCGAAGCTTACGTAAAGGTTTGATGAATAGAAAGAAGTGAGTGGAAATCCACAACTGGCCGCCGGCCGCCGCTGAGCTTCCTCTGTTTGGCCGTTTGGCTGTGAGAGAGAAACAGAGAGCGGGAAATCGCATGGTAGTTAGCTTCACCAAGACATTTTTCAGCAACACAACTTTTATTTCCTTTAATTTTAAGCTAATGATCCAAAATACCTCTTTAACTTTCCAAAATTTCTTCTTTTTTTCATTTTGTTTTTAGTTTTGTAGTTTTAATTCTACACTTCACTTGTTTTAAAAATACTCTCAAATATTAAAAAATGAAATAGTAACCAATCAGACGATACTTGTCACGGTTACTATCACATCTCTCCAACTATGTGATACCATGATCATGGAGGTACCATGATTTTTAATCATGTTTAACTATAAAGAAAATTCAAGTACTTGATTCTTTGTTACTTCGTTGAACATTAGACATTAAAAATTTTACATCATAAACCTATTGAAAATATTTATAATTAATAGAAAAATAGATCGACAGAGAAATTTTGTTATTATTTATAAATATTTTCGTTCATTTTCTTATATTTAAAAATAGTTTAAAAAATTATTACACTATTATACAATTTTTTTTTAAAAAAAAATGTAAACTAAATGAATTATGAAGGCCTTTTCGAAATTTTTTACAATTAAAACTTATTCTTTTTCTTTATCTACTACTTTTTAAAAACTTTTTAAAAAACCATATCAAATCTTGAAAACAAAAAAATTACACATTTTTCTTGATTTCTTTCAAAAGTACCCTTTTTATCTAAATTATTTTTAAAATTACCCTATTGTTCCAATTAACCCGTTTTAGAACCTTCTTTTTAACTTAAAATTCAAATGTGTTTTTAAGAAATCTTAAAATTTTACCCAAAAAAAATTGAATAAACAAAAATAATTTAAAAAACGGAAAGCAAAAAATATGACAATTATCAAAAAAAGCCTAAAATAACTCTTACAACCAAAATATAAATTGAATAAACCTTAATCAATCTAAGCAATAAGCTTCTAATGTCCCATCAATCTGTATCCTCTTCTTACCACTCAATTAAAATATTTTGAAAAGAAATAAGAAGAATTGATTATGTAGCAAATTATAATTGAATAATTTGATGGAATTCACGAAAATACGTGTTGTTCGAGATACACTAACTATTTTTCATATTAAAAGTTCAGCTCAAATATATATTGTAATATATCAACTTAAAGCCATTCAGTCACTGTCAAATACAAGGAAAAGAGACCATGTTTTTCTTCGTTTATTTATTTATCATAGTTATATAAAACTGCAAGGGTGACTGCAAGACAAAGTCACAATCTGAGATCTGATCAGATTATTTTAAAAGGTCAAATCATAGAAACGTTTATTAAACTTGGAACTCCATGGGAGAGAACAATATACTATTATTCAACATAAATCACATTCTGCCGTAAACCAAACTGTTCTCTGTATCAATGCAACTTCCTAGCAAATGAATACACAAAAATATTTATTATCCGCCAAGATTCAAAGTTGAAACTCTCGACCAATTATATAAGTAGAATTAAGCCGACGTAGAAAAAGGAAAATTAACTTAACATATACATGGGAGGAAAAAGTCATCACTGTAGGTAGTAAACCTTGTAAAAACATCTATCGCCTACCTCACGTAACTGCCTACGGAAAGTCAATTCAAAGCTTTCTTAGCAGTCACAACTCTCCTGAAGGGCTTCAAATGTTCGTTCCTGCACTTGTAAGAACGTAAATGATTACATTTCTATTGTGAATTGGCACACATGGAACCAAGTATGACCTATTCTTCCATTGTGCAGAACAGAAAATTTGGAGTCCAAATATGTTGATGACCAAGTAACATTACTCACAATACAATGGTTTTCTTGCCTGGGAACATTACACTTGTAAAACGCTATCCTTCTAGTATAGTTCTATGTCTACTGCAGCAAAGTTATTGTAAATTACTTTTATGCTCGTTGACTCAGAAAGTAAAATAAGACACTTTGTTATGACATTATCCGAAATAGTTTATATTTGTGACTTAAACTCCTCCAGAAATCCAGGCTATCAGAGACAGTTAAAATGAAGAAAATAACACCTACCACTAAGATTCTTACTCAGAACATGAAGATAGTCAATCCATATAATTCTCTACCCCACTACTTTCACATGAGATTTCAAATAGGTTTCCCTTCCTTTTCCCTTAACATAACTAAAGATATTTCAACCTAGAGTGTACGTTTGACTTCATAGAGCTTATGGATTTCTAATTCATGTATGGAATGCAAAAAGGTCATTCTAAATAAGTGATATCCGAGAGAAGATTATGGCACAAAATCATATCAAGAAAGTATCAGATATATACATATTGGCAGGTGGTTCACAAGGAACAGTTCCTTTGGAGCCTAATCAGAGCCTTAGCAACATATCTTAAAGCACAAAAACTGGTTTTAGTTTAAGAAACAGCAACCACATTTGTCTTAGGATATTACAGTGTGAGAAGCAGAAGTTTCAGCTGGAGGTTTCCTAACCGGATCAGGATGTATACCCTATTGAATCTAAGTGGTGGCTTACTGCTAAATGCTGGAATGCTGGTCTTCAAGGGGATTGAGTTAAAGCCATTAAAGACCCATTTAAGATGGAGAAATGAAGGATTGGATCATCCTTTCTACAACCGCTCCAAGTGCTTAGAGAGATGATAAAAGATGGAAGCTTGATTGACTGTCATTATATTATCTATGCTTAGTCAAATCAGGTTTTCAAGCATAGATAAGCAATCTTCAGTTCCTCTAATCCTAAATGAAAACATTACAAACTACACATAAAATAGTAGACACTCCAAAAGGGTAAAGACGTTTTTGTTGTCACCTGAGATACAATGCCAATCAAGTTGAAGCAGAAGCCAATTCCGAAGCCTCCTTCTGTCTAAGATAATGATCCAAAATGACAAGTTTTGCAGTCTCGAAAGCGAAGTAGCCAATTGCTGCAAAGCAGGCACTGTGAAGAACTCTAGGACCCATCCCACGGGTTAATCCAATCCACCCCTCTTCCTTCAGTATTTGCTTAATTGTAGCCGATACACCACTGTACATTGCAGCTGAAACTTTGTTTGCAGCCTCCCCATGAACCTGAGTCATCAACCGTGTCTTCACCACATCAAGAGGCGTTGTAAGAGTAGCTGATATAGCACCTGCCAATGCTCCACAACAAACACTTTGAAAGGGTTCTAGTTTGTCACTCTTCGTCTTGCTTAGAACAGCAGCTTTCAAATACTCAAACGAAGAGTAACTCAAAACCCCAGCTGGTAAGTTCCTAAGCAATGTAGCAAAATAACCAGCATAAAGACCCATTATACCATCTTTCTCCAAAATCCGAATCAAAACTTCCCAAGACCTCCCTTTAGCCCCAACCTGCATTCTCTGAGTAATTAACTCCTTCGGCACCATTACAGCGGAGGAGATGATATTTCCCATAGCCCCAGCAGTTGGAGGTATAAGCAGAGAAGGGTAATCAAATTTCGACAAAATCGACTTACCAAACTCACAGGTTCCAAAATAAACTGCTGAAGAAGCTGCCGAGCCGACGATTACTGCCGAAACGCCTCTGTAAAACCCGAGAATCCCTCTGGATTGAAAGGTTTTGACGACTGCGTCGAATGTGTTCTTGTAAATCTCCGAAGCCCCTTTTGTCTGGAGCCTGGTTTTAATGGTGTCAAGTGGAAGAAGACACACGTAAGTGAAGGCGCCGGCCATGGCGCCGCCAGCGGCGCCGACGACTGCTCGTTCGAGGACAGACAAATTCTTCATAAGGGATTGGATTTTGGGGGAACTTTTAGAGGTGGGTTTGACCCAATTTGGGGATTTGGGAGTGAGAACTTGCTCCTCGGTGGATAAGGATAATGAAGAAAACGGAAGAGGAGGGCAGTGGAAGTGACTCCGATCTTTGGGGGCTCTATTTCCGGCGAGAAGTGAATCGAAGTTGGAGAAAAGAGTGGGGAATTCGAAAAGAGAAGGATAACAAACGGCATCCGGCGAGGGAAGGCCGAGAGCGGCGGAGAGCCTGGTTTCCATCACTGTAAATCTCTCGGATTTTGACTCTGCTGCCGCCGGGAATCGAGGTTTATCGGAAAATGGAGATCGGTGAATATATAAAGTATGGACTAATTAATTTCATTTTCTTGAAGGAGAGTCAATAACCATGCCGCGGTGGCCGAGTGACAACCTCGCGACACTTTGACCTTGAGGATCATGCCTTCATTAATCATTATATTGTAATTTTCTGAAGATTAAATCATAAAAATTGTTGTGTCAAAAATATCTTTAAATTTTCAAAATTTTCAAAAAATATTTTTAAATTTTTCAAAAATATTTTGACATTACTTTAGATAGAATCTTAATATTGTAAAACTTTCAAAAGTTTTAAAAATATTCTTTTACCTTACAAAATTCAAAAATATATTCCTATGTTAATAGAAACTATTAATATCTTATATTAATATGATGATTAATTTATTTGAAGTTTTGTTAAGTTCAAAAACAACCATTTTTTAAGTACGAAAAGAGTATAACTAATTTTAAAACAAATTATATTGATATTTTCATTATGGAAAAACAAATTAAATAGATATTTTCAATTTTTTTTCCATATAAATTGTCTCGTTTTTTTCTTAATTTTTTAATTTTTAACTTATACCAATTTGTTCCACAACCAAAATAAAAATTCCAAATTTAAAATAAAACATAAAATCTCCCGAAATTCCAAAACCAAAATCTCCCAACATATCAAAACTATAAATAGTCAAATAAAAAAAATGTAATTGACTATTAACATGCACTCGATTACTAAAGTACAACTTTTTAAAATATTTAAATTCTACAATCCCTTGGTATTTTCTTTACTCTCTTTCTTCTTGTTATAGTTCACGTAACTTAACTAAAATGTGTAGTTTTATTTATTTGTTTGTTTTAATAAATAAATGTCAAAGGGTTAACAAAAAGTGGAGTAAGAGAGTATTGAAAAAGGAAGGGGAGAAAAAAAAGATGGAAGATAGAGAAGTGTAGTATTAACATTTTCTGTTCCTTAACAGTGATATTGATATTTTTTAAAACTTTTTTTTTCTTTTTTAAGTTTAAGAGTTTTTGTTAATTTTTGAAAATTTAATGATATTTTTTTTATACAAAACACTAAAGCGTTCCAAAACTAATGGTAAGGCTATTTTTTTAACTCATTTTGAAAGTTTAAAGATATTTTTAAAACTTTTGAAAGTTTAAGATATTTTTGACACATAGTACAAAGTTTATGGGTATTTTATATAATTTAGCCTTTTATAATGAGAAGGGTAAAGTTCTCCTGATATACTAAGGGTGTTCGTGAGTTAGGTTTAGATTAAAAACTTTTTAAACTCAACTCAATTGTTTGGGTTATATATTTCTTCAACTCAAATAACTATTTATTAAAAAATGAAATCAACCCAATCCAACTATGAAACATTTGGGTTGGATTGGGTTGGTTTAGGTTAATCGAAAACGTTAATACGTAAAAATTTAATTTAATTATTTCATATATTGAATTAAGATTAATATTTCAATTCCAATTTATATAATGAAAAATTGAATGCCAAAGTATTAAAAAAATTATTTTTAGGAGAATAAATTATCCAAAAAATAATGAGATTAAATCAAACTAAAATAGATATATATAATTGTCGTTTATATATATATTAAAGTCAATAATAAGTCCAAATTAGTTTAGGTTATTTTAGGTGAATCTATGAACCAATCTAATTCATAAAGTTTTCATTTATTTGAATCCAACCCAACCCAAATGGTAGGATTGGGTTGGGTTGATCGGTTTTTTGGGTCATCGAATTTTTTTAATACCCTTACTTTATATGGACCTTTAATATAGTATAGATGATTAAAAACTAATGTGTTATGAAATTAAAATATTAAAAAGAACAATAAAAACACAAAAGAAATGGAAAGAGTAAAAGAGAGAGCAGTTTTATTCTCAATTGTGAATGGTGAGTTTATAAAAATTTACACACCTCATATTTATAGTGGTATAATGAAGTAGGCACTAAATTTGATAATGCTTAAAGTATGAGAGATTGAAACTCTAATGACTAATTAAGAAGAAAAAGTATGAAAATATGGAAATCTAACTCAATACTTTAATATTCAATATTTTTTTTTTTAGAATTGGAGATATTATTATATAACAAAGGGATTCACTGGGACCAAAACAAAGCCAACATGATAAGAACCCAAGGTGAAAGACAGAGAAAATAACCCAAACCCCACAAACTAGAGGCTACAACAAAACAGAGAACACCGTGAAGTTCAAAAAGAAAAAACATCCGTACACACACTAGATAAGACCAAGAAGGTCAATCCGCCGAGAAGTAGCACAAGCACGAACCGTAGAGACCATAAGGTGAACCAGAATAGACACCGACCTCGATCGACCTCCAATATGAACACTCCCATTATTAATGAAATTTAATGAAATATAAAATTTTCCTTCTTCATGCATAAAAGGCCCTTATCGATTTCTATCGCTAAATTTTGAGATTATATTGATAAAAAATGGCAACTAATAATTTTATCAATTTAAACTTTAAACTTTCATCAAGTTATACCATCCTTCAAGTACCGTTAAAAAAGATATTGTGTAAGACTTGTAATTGTTTTAGTTAAACTCCTAAATGATCATAGTGAATCAATTTATCTCTTATTAAGATTTTTTTTTTCAAATGTTAGTTAATAATATGGACGGTTTGAATTGGTGCATACACGATTTCAAATGAAATCTTAATTGAGAGTTAAAATTGATTTATTTTATCGATAAAATTATAAGTCTCACACATTATTTTCCCAAATAATTGATAGTATAAATTGATAAACTCGTGAAATTTTAAGAATAAATTAATATAATTATTAGTTGAGAGATTTAATTGATACAAACCAAAAATTTAGTTGTACAAATTGATATTTTCCTTTTTTTTTTTTAATGCATTGTGATGTCAAATTGATCAAAATTTACAATGCCAAGTTATTAATTAAATTTAAATATTATTTTCATTAACAAGGTAGAACTTTTTTTTATAAATATTTCATTGATTAATGAACCTAATTCACATTTAGGTAAGCTTAGAAGGTTTGTTAGGAAATAACTGTCAATGCCAAGGGCACAACCACACCTACAAAATAAACATAAAATCAATATTAGTAGGTTTGTTAGGAAAGAACCTATCAATTCAAGGGCACAACCCTACCTATAAAATACTATTATGCATTATTAATGATATGACTATACAAATTAAAATATAAAAACTGAAAAAAAAAAAAAAAAACTGTCCTATTTGATAACGATTTGGTTTTGAGTTTTAGTTTTTTAAAGTTAAGCCTACAGACACTAGCTTCAAATTTCTTTATTTGTTATCTAAATTTTTATCAATGGTTTAAAAAACTAAATCAAAATTTGAAAACTAAAAAAAAATAAATTGTTAAAAGCTTATATTTGCTTTTGAAATTTAACTAAAAATTCAACCATTATTGTTACGCAATCAACAATTAAAGAACACAGAAAGGAACGTAGAGATAGAGAAGATCAACACACAGATATGCGTGGTTCACTAACGGTGTGTTAGCTACGTCCACGGGCAGAGGGAGAACAATATTATTAGGGAGAATGTTTTCAGCGAGACCCCTGTACTTATTGTTCGAAGCGTCAACAAACAGATTCAAGGCATTTCAACATTTATATTAAGAAAAATGCAAATCATTGTAAGAAATGAGAAAGAAATAAGTTTAATTTTCAAAAACAAAAACGAAAAACTAAATGAGTATAAAATGTCCTATAATGATATTAGATATAAGTTTAAATATTTCATATTTATTTGTCTCTTTTATTAAAGTAAAAAATAATAATAACAATAATCAATGACAACTAGATTTTACATTAGAATCATAATCAGTGGTTTCAAAATAAAGACATTTAAGCATAAAACCTTATCTTTAGCAAAGAGATAAATCTTTGCTGGACTTTTTCCAAAAAAAAATTTAAAGAAGGAAAAGGAAAAAGGAAGGAAAAAAAAGTAGGCATGTTAAATATTAAATGAAAAGTTGGTAAGTGGTAATTAAAATTTAGTTGTAGCCTTATTTTAGAAAAATTTTCACACATAAAAAAAAAAAAATCAAATTATTTACGGAAATAACAGAAGAAATATCGATAGACACGGATAAACTTCTATTAACAACTATCACATAATATCAATGATAGACTTGATTAAATTTTGATATTTTATATAAATAGTTTCTCTTATTTTTAAAATATTTAATATTTTTGTTGAATTGGGCCTATTTTTCTTAGGACATGTTTGAGAGTGATTTCAAAATGGCTAAAATGACTTTTGTCATTTTCAAAATCACCCAGAAACATGTTTTTAATTATTTAAAATTAATTTTGATTATATGAAAATTGTATTTAAAAGTTTAAAATTGAAAACTAAATTAATTATGATGATTAAAATTATCTTTTCGAGTGATTTTAAAATTATCAAAATTAGAAGTGATTTTGACAATTTTAAAGTCACACTCGAATATGTCCTTAGTAACACATGAACCCAAAAATTGAGGTAAACTTATCCCCCTTCCACCCCTCAATATTTTCCCTTTTTTTAAAAAAAAGAAGAAAAAATTGAGGTGTAAAATCAATTCTCAAAGCCATTCAAAATACAAATTTCATTCAAATAAAATGAGTGCTGTTTTTTTCCGTTATTTTTTTAAAAAAATAATACCTTTTTGGTCGATAGGTTTTGACTATAGTTTCTATTAGGTTTTTAAATTTCAAAATTTTATACATTTAGTTCTTAGGTTTTGAGTTTTGTTTTAATTTAGTCCATAAATTTCTAAATGTTACAATTTTACCCTTGAGAGCGAGATTCATGAGAGTGACACTAAGAGTGAGCAAGAAAATTCCACAACGAGTCATAACGAGGTATAAACATGTTAACTTCACATCATTTGTCTTTCATCTTGTGAAGTTCGTCTCATGAAGTAACTTTACGAGATGAACTTCATGAAAAATGAACTCAACTTCACGTTATTTCTGTCTCGCTCACTCTTAGCGTCGCTCTCACTAATCTCGCTCTCTCACTAATAAATTATATATTATTTTAATTTTTAAATTTAATTAGGCATATTTTAAAGTTGTAAATTTTAAATTTTGCAATATGCATGTTTTCTATAATATTTTAATTTTGAATGTTTATTTTTACTATATTTGAAATTTAATAGAATTTTCTATTATATAACTTTTTTCACAATAGTATTTTACAACAACACAATATTTACATAATAATACAATTGAGATCGATTTGAATTGACATCATTTTATATGAAATGGTTCGAGTAAAAAATAGTATTACATATAAAATTTGAGCAACATTAGAAAGGTAAAAACAATTTTATTGTTGTTCTTAATTTTATATTGAGAATTATTTATATTTGATAATATAATTGTTTTATTATTTTTCTTTATCTTTTGTTTTCAACAAGTTATTATTATTATTTTTTAAATCTTTTAATGTATGTTATATATATAAGTTGACCATTTTGCCCATTTCAATGGGTTGAGGATTTTTTTTTTCATTTCACTATATTTGTAAATGAGTTTATCATTTGCTATATACAAAAATAAGCCATATTAAAATATCATTGATTCATGTATTTGTAATTCTTAAACTTTAGTTTGTTTTACTTTCAATAAATCTAAAGTATAGTTTCTTTAAGTTAATTTTTTAATCGATTTTTATTAAATATTGATAGTTATTTTCAAAAATTATATTATACTTTAAATAATTATTTAAAATGTATTTAATATTATATTTATAAATAATAAAACTCCTTTGTAATTATCCTAATTATTAATTGACAAAAAATTATTATTATTTTATTTATAAATAGGTTTTAAGTAATTTTTTTGTATAATTTTTATTTTAGTGTTATAATTTATACTTATTTTTAATTTTAAAAAACTGATTTGAGTTTATAATATTGACACACAATATTTCTAAACATTTGTATCTTTATTTAATATATATATATATATATATATATATATATATATAACATAAAAATTGTTGTTTTCAAAATTTACACCGTTTTGCTAACAGAATTTGAAAAGAATTTTTAAAAACATAATTTTAATTGTTAATTAAATACATACTTGCTTGAAACACAAAACATAATTGGAATAACCAACCAAACACGTCTTTTTTTAATAATAAAAGTAATAAAAAAGTAACAGATTTATTAAAAGTATATATGCCGAAATTCAACAATTAAAAGTGAGAGAATGAAATAAAATTCAAAATTTAGGATAAAAAAAATGTTATTTTAACTTTATTTTTATTTTATAAAGAAAAAGAAAAAAAAAAATCTATACGAATAGCCCACCGCCTCCTGGTGGACAGTGTGATAGTCAGAACTTCTGAAGACCCCCCAAAATTGTGTAGCTTGTTTCCTTCGACTAGGGCGGCCACCGGTTTTCTCGACGGAGACCCTTCCCGATCAAGTTCCTTCTGTGTCTCGATACTTTTCTTTGGTCTTGATCATCCATATCACTTTCTCCATTTGGTTCTTTTTCGAATCCTGACAACGAAGAACAAGAGAACTGATCTTCTCCCCGTGTAAAACATTCGTTAAGTTTTAGCTTATTTTCCCTTTTGATAATCTTCGTGGATTCTTATTATTGATTTATCTGTCAATGAAGCTCTTCGTCTATTTGTCTCTAAATCCGTCTCCGGGTGGTTCGAACTGAAATGGGGTTATATTTCGGAGTCCCTAATTGGAATACATCATTGATGAATCTAATTTAAGAGGCTTTTTCTTGTTTGTAATTGGTTTCTACATTTGGGCTTTGACGTTTGGTTAATTGAAGTTATTATATGCATGTAACATGAAATCTGATGGTTTGTAGGGTTAGTTTCGAAGTTGGATTGGATTTCAGATTGTGTTTTGATAATTTTTGGGCGCAGAGAGACGATTCTATGATGGATGTACAAATGAAGGACGAAAAGAGCTTGGAAGAAGAAGATAATTATGTTGAATATGTTCCTGTTGCAAAGCGTAGAGCAATGGAAGCTCAAAATATTCTTATGCGCAAGGGTAAGGCTTCTGCCCTTGAGGAAAAGTCGGAGAAACCACGACCTGCTGAAGCCAAGCCTAGTCTCCTTATAAAAGCATCTCCAGATGAAACGTGACCAACCAGAAGTTAGTCCAACAGAGTACATTGTTCAGCAAGAGAAGGAAATGATCGTGAAAGAATCCGGTTAAAGGTCCTTGAGCAGACTTAGATCATCCCAATTTTCAAAATTTACAAAATTCAGAGAAGAACAAAAATTATGCATTTAAAAAACGGAATCTGTAGCATGCAAAAAAAAACACAAATAGAAGAATAAATTAAGGTTTGAAACCCTTACCTTTGAAGACTAATCTTCGATAAAAATTCCTGGCACTATCACAATGGTTACCTCTGTATTTTCTGGGATGAGAATCCATGAGTCGTAGGCTCTAACTATTTTGGATGAGAGGGATTTTTAGAGAGAGTAGAAGAGAGGAGGAAGAAGGGGATCTCACATATATATATATATATATATTTTGTATTTTTTCTTCACTGTCATTCATGTGTCTTCACATAAAAGGAAAAAGAAATAAAAAACTAACCACTCATTATCACGTAATTGAGAGAAAGAGGGGATGGAGTTACAATTAACTCTCAAAATTGAAAAAAAAAATTATTTATTTAATAAATCATTTAATATATAAAATATATGATAATTACTTTATCATATAATATATATTAAACTATATGTTATATTTAATATAACATATAACATATAGTTTCTATATTGTATCAAATACAATATAATCTATAGTTTCAATTCTCTCTCGCCAATGATTTTTAATATAAATCCTATTTATGTTAAATTTATTTGTATGAATCAAATTCATATGATTAATATTTGAATCATATTCAAATATAACTTAATATTATAATGTATCAAATACATTATAGTAATTATATCATATATAATCAAAATTAAATTGATTATATCATATATAATTAATTTCCTCAATTAATTTGAACAATTCAAATTAATCCAAAAACTGATTCTCATTAATTCCCGTTGAGCTACTGAGGGGACTTCATGGACCTGTAACTTGAAGCTCCAACGATACATGATTAATTAATTAAAATTTTTAATTAAATTATTCACCATCCGTTAGGCACTTCACTAAAGACCAACAGCTGCACTCTTCGCACTACGTGTCCATTGGATATAATCAGTCACTAGTACGATGACCCTTCACAAATTGCTCATAAGTACAGTTGGGCCAAAATTACCATTTTACTCCTATAGTTACATTTAACTCCTTAAGTACCACTGATCCCTCTAATGAATAAAAAATCATAGTCAAACTATGATCGAACCCCTCTCGGGCCAGGAGAGGTTGTGGTGTCACATTGTTCAAGCCCTGAAATCAGACCTTAAAGGAGCAATTTATCTACTTACACCGACGTTGGGGAAGGAGTGAATTTCTTCTTGTATAGTTGTGTTCTTAGCTCTCCAATCAGACGAATTCCCAAAATGGTAGGCTTATTGACTCGGTGATCTGTCCACTCTCATCTATACAAATCAAATGACAACCTTCATAGGCAGGAGTTCACAACTCACTCAAGACTCGGGTCATGTTACCTATGGTCATCTCGGTGAAATATAAGTCTCTATTATGAATGGTGTTATATAATGAGACTAAACATTTCGTGGACCAATATTATAAAAACTCCTTTGTATAGAATATCCCCGCTCACATATCTCTACATGAATGATCAAGATCAGATCATTTGTAGCACTTTACTGTTGGTTTAGAGAAATACACAGCAAAAGAAAACAGGATAAAAAAATGTTCTAACTCATTAATTTTAGCTTTAAATTAAGCATGTTCATCAAATAACAATAAGGTTTCAAACATACCTTTGAAGATCTACTTCAAACTCAAAATTCAGCTGCAATTCTCCCTTCTTCTGGACGTGAACCACCACTAGAGCTTCCCTACTATCATCTAGGAGCCTTATATTAAGTTGTGGGACTCAAAATAAGCTGGAATTAAGGGAATTAAGGAGAAAAGTCACTGGTTTTCACACTGTTGAAGACATCTTCTTCGACCTGAGAATTTTAGAGAATTCAATAGTTTTACATGAGCTTTTCTTAGCCTTGAAGCTTCAGTTTTTGTACCATGAAAACATGCAATCATATTGTACCTACAATGGCCAGCTCCACCTTCGAATTTGTAGTGGGATTTGGTGAATAAGATATGTGCTTGAAAGTGGGAAAAGCTCACATTTGAGATTTTTTTCAATTTTCAATTTCTTTTTTCTTTTTTTCATTTTAAAACTAGTTTTCAAAATAAACCTGATTTTCAATTTTAGATTTTTAACTAAAACTAAAATTTTATTAATTTTACAAAAATTAATACAATAACTAATTGTTCTAATAAAATTAATAATTAATAACTAATTAAATAATTTAATTAATTCTATTAATTTAATATCAAATATTAAATTAATTTAATACCAATTCTACCACCATGAATCCTTATTCATGAAATTAATATTTAAATATTAATTGATTATCTGATTTCGTTTAGTTCCATAATTAAACGTGTAATTATTTCACATATAATTATTAATTCCCTTAACTCAAATTTGAACGATTCAAATTAACTTATCACGCTATTCTAAGACTAATTTCCACTAGAAGAATTTTGGGCTATAATGTCAGTTTTAAACCGACATTAAATAGTGTTATTAAATCTCTTTAATGTCGGTTGTCTTTAGTGTCAGTTTTAAACCGATATTAAAGGGCTTTAATAACATTGTTTTTAATGTCGGTTGAAACCAACATTAAAGCCCTTTAATGAGATTTGCAACCGACATTAAAGCCCTTTAATGTCGGTTGCAATTGAAGCCCAAGAATCAAATGAAGCCCTTTAAACCAACATTGAAGCCCAAAATCTGTCCATTTTATCAATTATTGTCATTTTTTTAAAATTCTATTGTCGAATCCATTTTTTCGATCAAAAAGTATAACATGACACATCATCATCGAACGTTGTGGCTATGACATATTATTCATGTATGGATTATAAATCTATTACATTTAATCCGTAAATTCTACTATAAAATTATAATTTAAAAGGCCGTACAATAATTTAGGCCTTAAAAACACAAATTACAAGTAATAAAAACATTATGAGTTTACTGTTTCTCTCCACTTGGTAAGTATGGATCTCTTCATAATTCTTCTTGAACAAACCCCCCTCCCCCAGCTTCAGCAGTGTCTGGTTATAGGCATCTTTGTCTGACCATTGTTGTTCAAAGGATCACAAACAAAAAAGGTTTAAGACAAAGGATTGAAAGTGAAAATGTGATCAGAATTCATATTCAACTAACCGTGTTTATTGGGAATGTGCATAAATGGTACATTCAAGGCAAAATTCTTGTAGTGAATGTGTTGGATCTAAAGTTCCCTAAAAGAAAAAAAAAAACATAAAGAGGTTGTGATACCAAATCTTTACTCATTTGTTGCACCTACAAAACAAGAAAACTCAATAGTTGAATGAATGAGAGAATCTTCTTTTTCAAGATCTTGAAGAAGAGAAGCTTGGTTACCTAGATATGAGATACAAAGACGATGGAAAATTTTCGACAGCATAACGATGCTACCACAACAAAACCAAAAATTTACCTTGAACCTGTTCAAAGAAACGTACTCCCAAAAATATTTCACAACCACTTGTTCTCAACAGAACTATTAGAATTCCCAAAAAATGAATATTCAAGAACACATAAATCAATAAGAAAATTTAGCTCACAATGTACTTCAAATCTCAAAAGTTGTCACAAAAACTATTATAGTATATGAATAACCCATAAACTACCATAGTGTAACCTACAAACTCAATCACCTTGAATCAAATCTAAACTACAAATAAATAATACCCATGAGTCATAAACGGGTGTTCCATTCTAATCCAATATGGTCTAAAGAGAAATAAGCACACTATATCTTCTCAAACAGGAATTTCCATATCATTAGTCACTTGAAAACACTTAGAAACTGTGCTTAAAACTGCAAGCATTCAAAAATGCACTTACCAAGAACAATTTTTACGTGAATCCCTTGTTGTTGCAAGAAATCCATCTCCTTCCCACCTCTTCCAAACACCTAAAAAAATACACAAACAACATCATTAAAAGTTTAGGGTAGAAAAAATCATAGGCCTACTAGATACACCATTAAAAGTCTAGGGTAGACATAAAAGTTCAATATTATATATGTGGATCAATTATTACAAAAGTTTCAAATATGTCATGAACTCATTAGATACAAAATTGAATATTCAAGAATCTATTAGACATTTTTAAAGTTTAGGGACCTATTAAATACAAGATTAAAATTTCAATGACCTATTATATACTTTTGAAAAATTAGGGATAAAATAGACACAAATCTAAAAAAGAATGTGATAGCAAAGTGTTGGTCAGAAATGTAAAAAGCCAACTTACAGAGTAGCAACTCCTAAACAAAGGATAATCATGAAAACAACATAGGTCTGACATGAGGAATTATGTTTGTGAAACTCAAATAGACTCTAATAAGGACAAACAACAGTACCATGGCCACAACAAGCTTGAAACTACTATCTTCAAACTCCTTAGAAACTTCATCTTGTGAAACCCAAATGGATTCTGATGGAGACTCAGTCCACTGGCAACTTCCATTACGAACTGATATTTTGCTTGACCTGACGATCCTCTTCCCAATTTGTTCTGAGATGATAGATACAAATAGTTTGTCCCAACCTTTAGGTACCTGTTTTCATACAAGTACCAAAAAGAAAATCTTTATGGTGAAATCAAGTAAAACAAATATACATCTCCATATAAATCAGGAAAAAGATGGAGGGACAGGATTGAATATTATAGTAAACAACAATCAATAGTGACTAACTGGTAACTCCCTGACCAAGTCCACTTATGAGTTATCACCATAATAATAACGCAATTTCAAGGCTAAGTTCCAATCCAAGGCAACAATAAAGACAAATAAATTGTGTTGACTAAATCAGTAACTTTCATTCCTCTTCATCCTAATTCTCAATCCATTAATTCAATCAAAATATCTAAATTTAATAACAAAATTGCAACCCCTAAATTCACAACCCATAAAACATTTCATTGAATCTTCATTTAATCTCATTCCTTCTTCCTCCAACTTTTTCCTCTTTTCTTCCATTTTACTTCATAAAACTAGGGGGCATCTCTAGATATCACACGAAGTATATTGATAATCCCAAAAAATTAGGGGAAGTCAAATAAACTTAGACCCTTTACTAAATATAATATTAGTAGTAGAACAAAGAACGAAAATATATATTCATGATTCACACTCCAGAACGGAACAAAGAACGTTAAAATTAAAACTAAAATTAAAATTAAATATCTGGGTTACTTTGAAGTTGGAGAACTTGAAATCAAATTTCTCCCCTGATTTTACTTACCGGTTCCTGTGCAACTTGAACATTTTCTCTTGGCGCTCTTTCTTTCTATTTATATATCCAAAATGCTCCTGTGCAACCTGAGCATCTTCAGTTCACACAACTCTAAACTAACAATAACACATTAATAATCAGAGTCTAAACTTGAGAGGCAATGAACCGTAATGCCTTACAAATGTTGGAAACGAGCTTTTTCGGCAACTGACTTCCAGGATAGAGCTGAGTAAGATTTCATACAACACTCCCCCAAACAACCTTCTTAGACCCCTAAGATCTCAAAGGTGACGGATCGCGAACAGAATCCAGATTTAAAGATAGAGAGGACGTCGGAGATAGAGAGTCGGCGATAGAGACCTGGGGCTTCACATTGGAAGGAGTCGACGACGGAGATAGAGAGGACGAGAGGACGCCGTAGATAAAGAGTCGACGACGGAGACCTTGGGGGTTTCATGTGGGTTGTGGGTGAGTGAAAGACTGAGAATTAAAGGAAAAAGAAAATGGTAGGGAGAGTGAAGAGGGAAATGAAAAAATGGGGGATGGGGGGAAGAATATCGATTTTGTTTTTTTTTTTTTTTTTTTTTTTTTTAAAAAAAAAATCAGATCTTTAGTGTCAATTTTAAACCGACATTAAAGGTGTACCTACAATGTCGATTTAAAACCGACATTAAAAATCCGTTTTTTTTTTTTAAAAAAAAACCGATATTATATATCTGATTTCACTTTTTCCAACCGACATTAAAGGTTAAAATTCTTGTAGTGTCCGTTTGTGAGCTAGTAGGGGGACCTAATGGACCTATAGATCATGGGCTTCAACGATCCGAGATCAATTGGCTGAACTCTTTACATCGAATTAACTCTCATTTGTTAACTATCGGGTCACTCCACTAAAGTCCAGTAGTTGCACTCCCCTCACTGTAGATATATTGTGTCCACTTGATATAACCATTATTAATAAGTTAAGCCTTTACAAGTTGTTCGTAACAACAGTTGGGTTAAAAGACTGTTTTACCCTCAAGATTACCTCTTGTTCCTTAAGTTCCACTGTTCCTCTAATGAACAATTTGTTTTTTAATCAATCAACAAACAAAATTCCTTTCGGGCCAATGAAAGGGTGAGGCCTCTTGTTCAAGACCCAGAATCAGTACTTAAGGGAACAACCTCTCTACTATCTCTGAAAGCGGGTAGGAGTAAATTCCATCTTACACCCTATGTCCCCAGCTATCTACCTGGTCTTACCCATGAAATTGGAGGTTTATTGAGTCGACATTGTTGAATTAACCCTCACCTATGAAAATCTAAGGATAATCTCGAATAAACAGAAGTTTATAGTTAGCTCAGGATTAAGGTTAAGTTACCTAGGTCATCGTTATGAAATAGTCAGTCTTAAACAGTAAACAATGTTATAAAATAAGAGTGACTTATTTCTTGGTCCGATCTTACGCAAAATCATTGCACAAGACACCCCCACTTCTCATGTCACCATATGAATGAAACAGGATCACTTCGTTTGTAGCATTTTACAACTCATTGTAACAACTACTAAGTGGGCCACATCTGATAGTGTTACCAAAATAAGGCACCCAACCTTATTCGTATACTATAGATCATTTTGACTATTTACTCGAACCTGATCCACTCTTATGTCTCCACATATAATTCAAGTACACATGTAATTGTCATGGATCTTTTAGTTTATTGGATTTATTTCTAAAATGAAATAAGCAATTCATATATTCAATAACAACTTTATTGAATCAAAACTTCAATAACAACTTTATCGATTTACAGAATAAGTTTAATGTTTATAAACCATGAGTTTTAAGACATAAATCCCAACATTTACAACAATTGTAACATCTACAAAGTGGGTCATACTCGTAGCATCAGTAGGATAAAGTATCCAGTATTATCCATCTACTACAGACCTTTTGGATTATCACTTAAACATGATCCACCTGTATGTCTCTACATATATGTTTAAGCTACAAGATAATCTTGGATCTTAATTTATTGGTTTGTGGTTAATGCAACTAAAATTGAATTAAAATATCATATATTTTATTAAATAAATAAGATGTTTGTACATTACAATTACAAACTATAGGATCCTACGAGATTTAGGAAATCAACCCCAACAAATCTCTCACTTAACTTGAAGCTAGTGGAGTGTACAGTATATAAATTAACCTAATATACAAAGTACACAAACAATAAACTAGGGCATAACACGCCTAGTACAAATCTTCCACTTGCCCTAGTCTAAATGTGGCCTGTCCCATAGACTCATACTCTGCAAGTGACCCTCAAACACCTTAGTCATGAGGGCCTTTGTAAATGGATCAGCAATGTTGTACTCCAAAGCTATCTGCATGACGATCACGTCCCCTTGATGCACAATCTCTCGGATGAGATGATACTTTCGCTCTATGTGCTTCCCGCGCTTGTGACTTCTGGGCTTTCAGGAATGAACCATAACACCACTATTATCATAATAAAGTGTGATGGGCTTTGACATGTCTGGAATGAATTCCAAATTAGTAAAAAATTTCCTGAGCCAAACAGCTTTCTTAGCAGCTTCACAAGCCGTTACATACTCAGCCTCCATGGTGGAGTCAACAATGCACCCTTGCTTGGTGCTTCTCCAGACTACTACCCCTCCATTAAGAGTGAACACTGATCCTAACATGAATTTCCTAGAATCCTTATCAATCTGGAAATTAGAGTCTGTGTGCTATAAGGATCAGATCCTTAGAACCATATACGAGCATGTAGTCCCTCGTTCTCCTTAGACACTTAAGGATATCTTAACGACAGTCCAGTGATGATATCCTGGATTAAACTAATATTTACTAACTATCTCCACCGCATAGCAGATGTCAGGTCTAGTACATAACATCACATACATCAAGCTTCCAACAGCCGATGCATAGAGGATCCATCTCATTTCCTCAACCTCTTGAGCTGTCTTAGGACATTGTTCTTTAGACAATATAACTTCATGTCTGAAAGGTAGTAAGCTTCTCTTGGAGTTCTGCATTGAGTATTTGACAAGCATTTTGTCAATTTACGATGCTTGAAACAGAGCTAGCATTTTATTCTTTCGGTCTCTAAAGATCTGAATTTTCAGAAAAAACTGAGCCTCTCTCAAATCTTTCATTTGGAATTGGGTCGCTAGCCAGTTCTTAACTTGAGTCTATATACCTACATCATTCCTAATGAGTAGGATGTCGTCTACATACAACACTAGAAAAGTTATTGAACTATTGATGATTTTCTTGTATACACAAGACTCATCAACATTATGATCAAAGCCATAAGATTTGATCGCAATATCAGACCTTATGTTCCAAGATCGAGAAACCTACTTCAGCCCATAAATGGATTGATTAAGCCTGCAAGTCTTTTGCTCTTGACCTTGGGTTATGAATCCCTCGGGCTGCTCCATATAAATAGTCTCCTTAAGATTGTCATTCAGAAAGGCAATCTTGACATCCATTTTCCAAATCTCATAGTCATAATATGAGGCAATGGGGCAGGAGGATCCAAATAGAATTTAACATGGCAGAGAAAGTCTTCTCATAGTCAACTTCCTCAACTTGGGTATAACTTTTTGCCACTAGTTTAGCCTTGAAGGTTTGAACCTTCCCATCAGCACCCCATTTTCTCTTGTAGATCCATTTGCAACCTATAGGTTTAACCCCCATCAAGTTTATCTATAAGATCCTAAACCGAATTGAAGTACATCGACTCCAATTCGAGATCCATAGCTTTGATCAACTCATCTTTGTCAACTTCTTCCATTTCCTTCTTTTAAGACAATGGATCCTCAACATCTACGTCAGCTATCATAGCTAGGATTTCTGTTAAACCCATGTAACGGACATGGTGGTTTGCGACTCACCCACTGCATTGAGGCTCCCTCAACACTTGAGGTGGATTTGACCTACTAGATGATCCAACTTCAACAACTCTTGTTGAGGTATCAGGTTCTTCAACAATTCTTGTTGAAGATTCAGTAAATTCCTTGGAAAGTTCATTTAACACAATCTTACTACGGTGCTTGTGCTTCCTTATGTGGTCTTCTTCGAGAAAAGTAGCATTTGTCAACACAAATATTTTATTTTCCTTAGGATTGAAGAAGTAACCACCTCTCGTTCCTTTTGGGTAGCCTACAAATAGGCAAAGTTTTGAACGAGGTTCTAGTTTCTTGGGATTTGCCTCAAGCACATGTGTTGGGTGTCACGGTCATGCTTGTCCAAGGCCTGTTGCCCATGGCCGCATGCCCGATCCAACCCCCTTCTAGTATACTTTCATATCTTGTATTGTATTAGCTTAGTTAGCTTGCTTTCTTTACATTTTCATTGTAAGTGACCACTCGCCCTTTTGCATATGCAAAGGCGCCAGTTGGCTTTTTGTTCAGAATGCACTATATGAGGATAAGACTAACCATCACTTCCTCATACCCGGAGTAGTACTCTATAAAGCTGTTGTTGTTGCTTATTGCTTTCTAGTCTACTACAATCTTTCTTTCTTTATTCACACTCACAAAAACTTCTTATGAAAACCTTTTTCTCCAAACCCATTTTCTAAAACCGTTTTCCCTAAAACGAGGGTGGAGGTTGCGAGAGGCACTCGGTGTGCCATCGGCAGTCCGTATTCGAGTTGGCTGACTTGTTCGTGAGCGGGAACAAGTGCCGCACAATCGCTAAGAGAAGCTTCCGAAAGAGCGATTGTGACAGTTGGTATCAGAGCCAAGTCGGCTCACAGAGGGAAGATCAGTGATCATGTCGGCGACAAAGAACCTGAACAAGTCCCATGTGGACAGGTTGGTAGAGATGGAAGAGCAAATGCTCTACCTGAGAGAGGTCCCAGATAATGTCCGTTTCCTAGAGACTCGGCTACAAGAAGTTGCTGAGAAAGCCGATGGAATTGATGCGGTAGTAGGCCGCCTAGACGGATTACCTGTCAGAGAATTGATGATGAAGGTAGAGACCCTCGAGACCAAAACAACACGGTCCGACAGCTTTGAACGAGGTGATAGCTCATCGGGCTCTATTGCCCACATAGAGGAGCGTGTCGAAGAGCTGGACGGCTCCCAAAAAGTAATACTTCAGATGGTAACCGATTTGTCTGAAGACTTTCGGTCGACCCTTGACGTCGTCAGAGCCGAGATAGCGAATGTGAGTGCTAGGGTGAATCTCACCATCCGAGCGGTAGGGAACCAAGCCCCATCTGGGGAGCAATGGCAGTAAGTAGAATAAAAATCCAAGAATCGAAACCCTTCTGTGGGGTGCGAGAAGCGAAAGCCCTGGAAAATTTTATCTTCGACCTTGAGCAATACTTCAAGGCGACGAACATAGTGACTAAAGAGTCGAAAGTCACATTAACAACGATGCATCTAGCTGAAGATGCAAAACTGTGGTGGAGATCATGATTTACAGACATACAGGAAGGACGATGCATTATTGATACTTGGGATAGATTGAAACAAGAACTTCGCTCGCAGTTCTTCCCTGAAAATGTCGAGATCTTGGCTCGAAGAAAACTTCGAGAGTTGAAGCAAACAGGTAACATCAGGGACTACGTAAAACAGTTTGCAAGACTCATGTTGGACATACGAGATATGTCTGAAAAAGACAAGGTCTTTTTCTTTGTTGAAGAGCTGAAACCGTGGGCGAAATCAAAACTATATGAACAGAGAGTACAGGATCTCCCCTCTGCCTATGCGGTAGCTGAACGGCTATACGACCTTAGCACTGACTCACAAGATGTGAGGAAGCAGTCAACTTCCTCAAATGGAGGAAACAGAAACAGCCGTTACAGTCCTCCCAGACCTGGGGGAGGAGACAAGAACACAGGGGGGGACCGTAAATCATCCCAACCGAGATCAGGAAACAACTGGCGAGGGCCGCCGCAACAGCATAACAATTACAATCGCCCCCTGTCTTGTTTCATATGTAGAGGGCCACACAGGGCGGGCGAATGTCCAAATCGAACCGCGTTCAATGCTTTTCAAGCCACGTTAGCCTCTACCTCGGAACACAAGGCTGAACTGGAGGAGACAGTAATCGTGCCAGCTGCAGAAATTGAGAATCCCAGGATGGGGGCATTGAAATTCTTATCTGCGCTCCAGAAGAAAATGGAAAAGGCGATGGAGCCACTAGAGAAAGGACTCATGTATGTGGACGCTTGGGTCAACCAAAGATCGGCCAAGAACACTATGGTTGACTTGGGGCCACCCATAACTTCATGGCTGAAACGGAAGCTCGCCGCCTGAACTTGACTTGGGAAAGAGATGCAGGGAAGATGAAAGCTGTGAATTCAGCAGCCCTACCGATTACGGAGATAACAAAGAGAACTCCGGTGAAGTTTGGAGACTGGATGGGCTTCGTTGACTTCGTGATTGTCAAGATGGATGATTTCGACGTGGTATTGGGGATGGAATTCCTACTTGAACATAAAGTCATACCAATGCCCCTCGCCAAATGTTTAGTCATTACCGGATCTACACCCACCGTAGTCCAAGCCAGTATCAAGCAGCCAAATGGGGTGAGAATGATCTCAGCCCTCCAATTGAAGAGAGGCCTGGCCCACGACGAACCCACGTTCATGGCCATCCCGATAGAATCAGTTGAGTCCACTGAAGAGGATATCCCCCAAGACGTTCTATTTGTCTTGGAAGAGTATCGGGATGTCATGCCGAAAAGCTTGCCCAAGTCCTTACCCCCATGAAGGGGGATTGACCATGAGATTGAGTTGTTACCAGAGGCAAAGCCGCTTGCCAAGAATGCATATCGGATGGCCCTGCTAGAATTGGCCAAACTTCAGAAACAGTTAGACGAGTTGTTAGATGCAGGATTTATCAGACCGACGAAGGCCCCTTACGGAGCCCCAGTACTGTTCCAGAAGAAGAAAGATGGGAGCCTCCGGTTGTGCATCGACTATCAGGCCTTGAATAAGCTCACAGTTCGCAACAAATATCCCCTTCCTATCATTACTGACTTATTTGATCAGCTTCACGGTGCTAAGTATTTCTCGAAGCTGAACCTACGGTCTGGATATTATCAGGTCCGAATTGCTGAAGGAGACGAACCTAAGACGACCTGTGTCACGAGATATGGAGCCTTCGAATTCCTCGTGATGCCCTTTGGCCTCACCAATGCTCCAGCAACTTTCTGTACTTTAATGAACCAAGTGTTTCATGAATACCTCGACAAATTCGTCGTAGTGTATCTTGATGACATTGTGGTCTATAGTGCCTCGCTGGAGGACCATCGACATCACCTCCAACTAGTCTTCGAAAAGCTGAGGAAAAATCAATTGTATGTAAAGAGAGAGAATTGCTCCTTTGCCCAAGAGCGCATAAATTTCCTCGGCCACGCGATTGAGTGTGGTCGGATTGGTATGGAAAAGGGCAAGGTGGCCACGATTAGAGACTGGAGGGTACCATCATCTGTGACCGAACTATGATCCTTCCTCGGACTAGCCAACTATTATAGGCGGTTCGTAGAAGGATTCTCGAGAAGAATAGGGCCATTAACCGAACTGTTGAAGAATGATAGCCAATGGAGCTGGACTCCTGAATGTCAAGCTGCCTTTGAGGGCTTGAAGAAAGTGATGATTGAGGGGCCGATCCTCGAAATTGCCGACGTGACCAAGCCATTTGAAGTAGAGACTGATGCTTCTGACTTTGCGTTGGGCGGTGTCCTCCTCCAAGATGGACACCCCATCGCGTATGAGAGTAGGAAACCAAATGATGTCGAACGGAGGTATGCCGCCTCCGAGAAAGAGATGTTAACAGTAGTTCACTGCTTGAGGGCCTGGAGACAGTATCTCTTGGGGGCCAAGTTCGTGGTCAAGACCGACAACAACTCCATTTGTCACTTCTTCAACCAACCGAAGTTGTCGTCGAAACAGGCACGGTGGCAGGAGTGTCTAGCAGAGTTCGACTTCCAATTCGAACATAGACCGGGGAAAAGTAACCAAGCGGCCGATGCTCTTAGCCGAAAGAGCGAACATGCGGCCCTGTGCATGTTCGCCCGCCTACAAGCAAGTACGTTGAGTGCAATAGTACGAGAAACTGTCAAAACTCACTTGACAAACGACACAACGGCGCAGGCCATCCTACAGTCGGCCAAAGAGGGGAAGACACGCCAGTTCTGGGTGGAAGACGATCTACTATACACCAAGGGCAATCGCCTCTACATCCCCAGATCCGGGGAGTTACGAAGGTCGCTGATGAAGAAGTGTCACGACACACCATGGGCAGGATATAATGGTTGGCAGAGGACTTATGCCCTTCTGAAACAAGGCTACTATTGGCCAAGCCTTCGAGACGATGTCATGCAATTTACCAAGACTTGCCTTGTCTGCCAACAAGATAAGGTCGAAAGGGCGAAATTAGCGGGTCTGTTGGAACCCCTACCTGTGCCCTCTAGATCATGGGAGAGCGTGTCTCTCGACTTCATCACCCATTTGCCCAAGGTGGGAGAGTTCGAATCGATCCTTGTTATCATCGACCGGTTCTCAAAATATGCCACTTTCGTCCCAACGCCGAAAATGTGCACAGCCGTGATGACTGCCCAGCTGTTCTTCAAACACATCGTGAAATTATGAGGCGTCCCCGCGAGCATTGTTAGCGATCGGGACGGAAGATTCACTGGACATTCTGGACAGAATTGTTCAAAATATTGGGGTCAACACTAAATATCTCCTCTAGCTATCATCCCCAAACTGACGGCCAGACGAAACGCTTCAACAGTATGCTCGAGGAATATCTACGTCACTTTATCGACGCTAGGCAGAAGAACTGGGTCCAGTTGTTAGATGTGGCTCAGTTCAACTTCAATAGCCAGCAGAATTCCACGACCAGAAAAATGCCCTTCGAAGTGGTGTGCGGCAGACAGCCACTCATGCCACACTTGATGGACCACCCTTATGCAGGCAAAAGTCCTCAGGCACATAACTTCACTAAAGAGTGGAGCAAAACCTTTGAGATAGCTCGCGCCTACCTAGAAAGGGCATCAAGAAGGATGAAGAAGTGGGCTGATAAGAAGCGGAGGGCCCTCAAGTTTCAAGCCGGGGACAAGGTCCTGATCAAGCTACGACCGGAACAGTTTCGTTTCCGAGGCCAGAGAGACCAACGGCTAGTAAGGAAATTTGAAGGTCCAGTGGAGGTAATTGAGAAGGTCAGAAGAACCTCATATAAGGTTCAGTTACCCTCATGGATGAAGATTCATCCTGTCATCCATGTGAGTATCCTGAAGCCCTATCATCCCGATCCCGAGGATGAACAACGAAACATGCTAAAGCGCCCACCGGTCACGATGAAGAGTTCTGCTGAGAAAGAAGTTGCACAAATCCTGGATAAACGTACGCACCGTATTGGAAGACCCAGACGAGAACTGACAGAGTTCTTAGTGAAATGGAAGGATCTCCCCGACGAAGAGATCAGTTGGGAGCGGGCCGAAGATTTGAAGAATGCAGCTCCAGCCATCGCAGATTTTGAACAAGGCCAGTTGACGGGGACGTCAACCAATTTAGTGGGGGAGAATGTCATGGTCATGCTTATCCAGGGCCTGTTGCCCATGGCCGCATGCCCGATCCAACCCCCTTCTAGCATACTTTCATATCTTGTATTGTATTAGCTTAGTTAGCTTGCTTTCTTTACATTTTCATTGTAAGTGACCACTCGCCCTTTTACATATGCAAAGGCGCCAGTTGGCTTTTTGTTCAGAATGCACTATATGGGGATAAGACTAACCATCACTTCCTCATACCCGGAGTAGTACTCTATAAAGTTGTTGTTGTTGCTTATTGCTTTCTAGTCTACTACAATCTTTCTTTCTTTATTCACACTCACAAAAACTTCTTACGAAAACCTTTTTCTCCAAACCCGTTTTCTAAAACTGTTTTCCCTAAAATGGGGGTGGAGGTTGCGAGAGGCACTCGGTGTGCCATCGGCAGTCCGTATTCGAGTTGGCTGACTTGTTCGTGAGCAGGAACAAGTGCCGCACAATCGCTAAGAGAAGCTTCCGAAAGAGCGATTGTGACACTGGGCAACCCTATATTCTAATATGATGTAAACTAGCTTTACGACCATTCCATAACTCTAAAGGTGTTCCCGTAACACTCTTGGATGGAACACGATTGCAAAACCCCAAAACGAATTAGGTATGGAAGCGTAACTCATCATAAACTGAACCATGTCCAATAGGGTTCGATTTCTCCTTTCTGATACACCATTATGCTAAGGTGTACCAAGTGCTAAGAGTTGGGATATAATTTCATGCTCTATCAAACAGTTCTGGAATGTAAGATCCAAGAACTCTCCACCTCAATCAGATCGAAATGTCTTAATTGTTGCATTTTCTGAAGGAAATCGACACTCGAGATTTTTGTGAGCAGCTGAAGCAAGACTATTCCAAATTACAATCATGAATCAACATATATTTATAGTCGACTTCCATACAAGCAGTTATGCAAATATTACAGAGAAATTACAGCATGAACATCAAATGTACAGAGGGAAAAACTGTACTAACAACAGCGGAAGCGTTTCCACGCTCCGATGCGCGACTCTGATCGAACAACATCAACCACGAGCGCTCGATCTACACGACCGCAACACAGTATGAACACTTCGCGCTCGTCCTCAACGATCTCCTCATTCACGAACTCCTTCGCAACACCATGAACGGACTCCTCCAAAGCACCACGAATGGCCTCCAGAAAACCTCGACGATGTCGAGTTGAGTCTGACACCACCAACAAGGCGACCTTGGTATTCTCGGTGTGAGAATCCAGAGGGTGGGCTCTGTTCGGACTTGGTGTGAGGCAGACGAACAGAGGAAAGACAGATCGTGTACACAGCTGGGCAAGTGGGAGAAGTCGGAGACCTATCATATACATCGATGCCCAATCGTTTAGATAAAGCTATGTGATCGTCTAGCAAAAGTTATGCGATCGTTTAGCTTGGTCGATTCTACACGATCGTTTACCTTGGGCCAGCAATCGTTTAGCAAAACTATGCGATCGTTTAGTAAACACTGCACGATCGTTTAGCTAGCACCTGCACGATCGTTTACCTAGCCCATCCGTCGTTTAGTAAATCTATATTTACTTGACGACTTCTGTGAGTTTCTTTTCACCGGAGAGAAAACTCAAATTCTTTTCAAACTTTTTTGAAACTTCTTTTTCAAAATAGGAAACCACTTTCCTTTATACTCACGGTTACCATGATCAATAATCACACACTACTTTGGTTATTTAAAAGAAAAAGTATTAATTATCTAATAATTAATATTATTATAAACATATGATAACCAACTTATCATACTATATTATAAGCTATAGTTTTAATATTTCATCTCATGAAACATATAAACCATAGTTCTTTTTCTATTCCATGGTACTTAATGTAAATCTCATTTACATCAATCCTCCACTAGATGTATCTTATACATCATACCGATTATATCATATATAATCAAAATACCTCTTGTCAATTTGAAACTTTTAAATCAACACTAAGAACTTGATCCTTCAACATGAATCCAAGCTACTAAGGGGACCTTATGGACCTGTAGATCCAAAGCTCCAACGGTACGTGAATAACTGACTAAACTCTTTAGTCACGAAATCCACCATCCGTTAACTGGCAGGCACTCCAATAAAGACAGATAGCTGAACTCTCCTCACTAAAGATATATTATGTGTCCATCTTAACCAATTAGCAGTGCGATAACCCTTCACAGATCGCTCGTAAGTACAACTGGGCCAATAACCGTTATGCCCCTGTAGTTACATATGTCTCCTTAAGTACCACTGATCCCTCTAATGAACGTAAATCATAGTCCTACTATGACCAAGTCTTCTCTTCCAAAGAGAAGTTGTGACCACTATGTTCAAGCCCCGGAATTAGCCCTTAAGGGAGCAATCTCTTTACTTATTCCTGCTTCGGGAAAGGAGTGAATTCCATATTGTGGATTGAGTTCCCAGTTCCCAGATCAGACAAGTCCCTAAAAAGGTAAGCATGTTGAGTTGAAAATCTGGCCATTCTCACCCATATTAATCAAAGGAACGCCCTCAAAGGCAGGCGTTCACAAAACACTCAGGATTGAAGTCGTGTCACCTATGGTCGTTTAGGTGAGATGCAAGTCTCTAGTATCAACGGCGTTATATACAGAGTCTAGTCATCTTGTGGTCCAGGTTTTATATAAACTCTTTGTATAGGACACCCCCATTCTACGTCTCCATATGAATGGTTGGGATCAACCATCTGTAGTAGTTTACAACACTTACAAATCTCTACAAAGTGGATCGTATCCATAGTGTCACCAGGATCAGGTATCCCACCTTAATCCTTATACTACAGACCGATTTAGGTTATCACTTAAGGCATGATCTACTTGTATATCACATATACATGCTTAAGTTCACATAAGATAACCAAGGAGCTTTGTTTATTGGATCTGAGTAAATGCCAGAAATAAATAACATTTATTTTATTCATTGAACAATGTGTATCTTTACAAAACAACGAGACTCTAGGAGAATTAGGACACTAATCCCAACATTTTTAACTTCGGCCTTTAAATTCTTTTAATTTTCAAAGGATTCAAACTTATGTTGTATTAAATAAACTTACTCATATCTTGAATAATCATCGCTCGTATGCTTCTCGAACATTTCGAGTAGCATTTGGAGTTGGAACAGGAGGACAGTCATCCATTAGGACAAAAATGTAGGTCATCGATGATTAGGATTGTATTGCTCGTAGTTTTCCAAGACGTGTAACTTTCACCTGTTAATTTGTCAGCGGCGTAAGAGTTACAAAATTCATTATGAATAAGTCTACTAAAACCATACAAATTATTTATATTAGTCTATTTACATTAAACCGCTTAGAAAAACCAATCATTTTTAGTAAAATAATATAATATACCCTAAGTGACATCTAATTGCAATGATGTTTCAGTGGGGTAGGACAAAAACCACCGTAGGGTGATCAAGTGCCTCTTCACTAGAATGAGACAATCTCAACCAATACGAACAACTCCTTGTTACTGTAACTATCAGTCACGATTGTTCGGTCCAGAAATTGTTAAACTCGCTTAACATTTCTTGTAAGTGTAACCCCTCATTTTAGATTCTAGAGTTCTACTACAATGAGCCAACCATAGGAAAAAACTGATTGGACATGAAACTAAATTAACTCTATCCATTGTTGAAGTTTGAATAAAGCATCATGTAAACATTTCATTCATAGGGTGCCACGAGGTACCTAATGTAATGTATGTAATTGACCTACTTAGTAAATTATAACATTTGTAAGGTACCTAAGGTAGTGTCATACTTCATGCAAATTTATTTCATTACTAACTTATATAACAATTATATAATAAGGTAATGACATAGGCTATAACAATCATCCATCCATACATTCAACCATATATTATAATACTTATAATATAAATGATGCATGGATATGTTATTGATGCATGAATGCATATATTATAACATTTATATTATATGATGCATGAGCATGCTATAAAATAAATCATGCAACTAAATATACTATAACATTTATAATATAACATAATACTTGAAATTAAATGCATAATCTATGGTGAGATTTTATACTATATGACATACATTATGGCATATGAGAAAAAAATAAATCATATATCACATGCATAATTTAAAAACAATTAATGGACTGGGATTGGACACTTAAAAGAAATTAAATCTAAATATTACAATATAATAGTCATCCGGTTCAAAACAGGTAAACCAAGCCTTGAACCGCTCAAACCAAACCACAAGCCGGTCCAGAGAAACCCAAACTACTCGAATCGGAGAACGAACCGAACCACACAAATAGAACACAAACCACACGTAAACCGAAGCTAGACCACGCATCTTTTCCATCTCGGAGCGTTGCAACGTCGTGCCCTAGCGTCGTGACGCTACGAAGAAGATCAAGGTCCGCAGCATCGTAGCATCACGATGCTACAATATAGTCGTCCACTGTATTGCTTCGAACTCCTTCGAAACACCACTTAAATTCGCATTGTTTTCTCCAGAACTCGACTAGGAACATCACGAACGACTCCACAACATAAAATTACAGATTCGATAACGATTTAATGCCCCAAAACATGGGCCCTTACAAAACAATTCTGTAAAAGAAAAATAATTAAATCTAAAAGTCCAATCTCGAAACATCCATTATTGCAAACAACATTCATAGACAACTATCACAGAACATTCGATCCCACCATTAAACTGTAAAATCATTCTGAAATTTTTGAAAAATTTTGGACCAAAACCCGACTCCAATACCAATTGAAGAAACCTGGTTAAAGGTTCTTAAGCAGAAGCGAATCATCCCAATTTCCAAAATTTACAGAATTTAGATTTTACAGAGAATAATAGAAATTATGCATTTAAAAAACGGAATTTATAAAATGCGGAAAAAAAATAAAAATAGAAGAATAAATTAGGGTTTGAAACCCTTACCTTTGAAGACGAATCTTCAATAGAAATCCCTCGGAGAATGGGCACTACCACAATTACCTCGGTATTTTCTAGGATGAGATCCCAGGAGTTGTAAACTCTGACCATTTTGGATGTGAGAGATTTTTAGAGAGAGAAGGAAGGGAATCTCACAGAACTTTTATGTATTTTTTCTTCTCTGTGTCTTCACATCAGAGGAAGAAGAAACAAAAAACTAACCATTCATTATCACGTAATTGAGAGAAAGAGGGGGAGGGAGTTACAACTCTCTCCCAAAACTGAAAAAATAAATAAATTAAATAATTTATTTATTTAATAAATCATTTAATATAAAAAATATATGATAACTAATTTATTATATAATATATATTAAACAATATGTTATATCAAATATAACATATAACCTATAGATCTTTATTGTATCAAATACAATATAACCTATAGTTTCAATTCTCTCTCACCAATGGTTTTTACGATACATCCGATTTATATTAAATTGAATCAAATTTATATAATTAATATTTGAATTACATTCAAATATTTATTTCCTCTCAAATAAACTTTATATTATAATGTATCAAATACATTATAGTAATTATATCATATATAATTAAAATTAAATTGATTATATCATATATAATTAATTCCCTCAATTAATTTGAATAATTCAAATTAATCCAAAAACGGATTCTCATTGAGCTACCGAGGGACCTTATGGACCTATAGTTTGAAGTTCCAACAATACATGAATAATTAATTAAACTCTTTAATTAAATTATTCACCATCCATTAACTATCGGGCACTCCACTAAAGACCGACAACTGCACTCTTTGCACTACAGATATATTTCTGTGTCTATTGAATATAACCAATCAACAGTACGATGACCCTTCACAAATTGCTCGTAAGTACACTTTGGCCAAAATTACCGTTTTGCTCTTGTAATTACATCTAACTTCTTAAGTACCACTGATCCGTCTAATGAACAATAAATCATAGTCCAACTATGATCGAACTCCTCTCGAGCCAGGAGAGGGTGTTGCGCCATATTGTTCAAGCCCTGAAATCAGTCCTTAAGGGAGCAATTTATCTACTTAGACCGACGTTGGGGAAGGAGTTAATTCCTTCTTGTGTAGCTGTGTTTCCAGCTCCCCAATCAGACGAATCCCTAGAATGGTAGGCTTATTGAGTCGGCGATTTGACCACTCTCACCCATACAAATCAAATGACTGCCTTCATAGACAGGAGTTCACAACTAAATTAAGACTCAGGTCATGTTACCTATAGTTATCCTACTGAAATGTAAGTCTCTACTATGAACGGCGTTATATAATGAGACTAAACATTTTGTGGTCCGGTCTTATACAAACTCCTTTGTATAGAATATCCCCGCTCACATGTTTCCACATGGATGATCAGGATCAAATCATTTATAGCACTTTACAACAATTATAACATCAACAAAGCGGATTATACTCGTAGTATCACTAGGATAAGGTATCTAGCTTTATCCATCTACTACCGGTCTTTTAGGTTATCACTTAAACATGATCCACCCGTATGTCTCTACATACATGTTTAAGCTACAAGATAACTTTTGATCTTAGTTTTTGGTTTGTGATTAATGCAATTAAAATTGAAATAAAACATCATATATTTTATTAAATAAATAAGATGTTTGTACATTACAATTACAAACTATAGAACCCTACAAGATTTAGAACGTCAATCCCAACAGATCGAGCATCTATCTCATTGTAAAACTCTAATGTGAGTTCGTGAACTAGCAAAAGGCATTACTTACACAGAGCCATTATTAACTGGATGGAAGCCACCATTGCCTATCAGGAGGATGCCGAAAAAGGCATGTGATTTGATTAGAAAACAGAGGAACATAATAGTTGTGGCGACGAGATTCCTCCGCCTATTAAAAATTTTAAGGACATGAGACTCCCTGAACCAGTTTTTAAAACTGAAAGAAAAAGGAATCGTGCAACCTACTCCCATTCAAGTCCAAGGTCTACCAGTGATTTTATCTGGCAGAGATATGATTGGAATTGCATTTACGGGTTCAGGAAAGACCCTAGTTTTTGTTCTTCCTTTGATAATGATTGCATTACAAGAAGAGGTCATGATGCCCATTGTTTCAGAAGGACCTTTTGGTTTAACTATTTGTCCTTCAAGGGAGCTTGCTAGACAGACTTATGAAGTGGTGGAACAGTTTTTAATTCCCATGAAGGAGGCTGGATATCCAGAACTAAAGCCTTTACTTTGCATAGGTGGAGTGGATACGAGATCACAGATAGAGGTTGTGAAGAAGAATGTTCATATTGTTGTTGCAACCCCTGGGAGGTTGAAGGATATGTTCATCTTCTGTGAGAATAAAGCTGATGTAGACGACATTCACGAGTATTTACTCTTGAAAGGTGTTGAAGCAGTGGCAATTCATGGAGGAAAAGATCAGGAAGAGAGAGAGTATGCTATATCTTCCTTCAAGGCGAGCAAGAAAGATGTATTGGTTGCTACTGATGTTGCATCAAAGGGTTTAGATTTTCCAGACATTCAACATGTTATCAACTACGATATGCCAGCTGAAATTGAGAACTATGTCCATAGGATTGGACGGACAGGACGATGTGGTAAGACAGGAATTGCAACAACATTCATAAACAAGAATCAAAGTGAAACAACTCTCCTTGATTTAAAACACCTTCTGCAAGAAGCAAAACAGAGAATTCCACCGGTGTTGGCCGAGCTGAATGACCCTATGGAGGACGTGGAAGCGATCACCAATGCAAGTGGTGTCAAAGGTTGTGCTTATTGTGGTGGACTTGGTCACCGTATCCGTGACTGCCCCAAGTTAGAGCACCAGAAAAGCATGGCAATTGCAAGTTCAAGAAGAGATTATTTTGGATCAGGCGGTTATAGAGGAGAAATTTGAGAAAGCCCAGAACATAGTAAGGATATTTTTGTTTGATTTCCCCTTCCCTCTCCGCAGGTTGTAATTGTATAAACTGATAAATTAGTGTGGTTAGATATTCCAATGAAATCATGTAGTTTTTTGTTTTGTCTGCGTTGACATTGATTTGATCTCAGTTACAAGTTGTCTTCCATTACAACTTTTTGTAATAGAGATGAACTGAAGCAGATGTGTACACTCTGGTCTAAGTTCTAAATGGAACATCACAAACTTCATTATAGTTTTGACAACTTGTGTTTTAACTTTTTTCCTGAAAGTGAATTAATAAATCAACAACTAATCAATCGACTGAAATTTCTACATCCATTTTTATGCCTAAATTACCAAGAACATGCAAAAGAATTACAAAAAATGAAGAACATTAAACTAGATAAATTAAGAACTTTCATTTATGCAAAAGAGTTTATCAAGTACCTTAATGAAGTCATCGAGTGTCAACTAAGTTTCTCGTATAGCCTACTTCTTGTAATAATTGGCACACGACTTGTTGCAAGGGAAAAGAGAAACTATTATACTCCTGACCAATCGAATAGGGTAGTTCGTTTATGAAGGTGAAAATAATAATATGAGAACAAAGCAAAAGATTCAGTTCTTCTCCTTTGCAGGCAGCTTTTCTTTCTTCTTTTTCTCTTCAACTGTCATCTCTCTTCTTCTCCTCTTTGATCAATTTTAGTTTTTTCTTGATGCATTCAGCCTTAGATGGCCCGCTTTTCTGCGCATCACTTTCAGCTTTGAGTTCATTTGTTAACTCCATCGCCAGCCTTGTTTCTTCATCTTCTCCTTCAACTATCACCACCCTTGTATCCCCCTTTTTTTCGCAGTTTGGGTGTTGGGAATGTCCTAATACTCACGGTTCATAATTTTGGAAATATATTTTATTTATCAATAAAAGTATTGTTGAAGAATTTATTCAATAAAAGTATTATTGAAATTGCATTACAAAATCCAATAAACGAATCTGTGGCTATAGTATGAATACTTAAACTTTATGTAGAGATTTAAAAGAAGATCAAGTTATAGTATATAACCAAAAGGGTCTATAAATATATGGATGAGATTGAGTACCTCATTCTAGAGACACTATGGATGTGGTCTACTTTGTATATTAATACAAACGATGTGATCCCGAAATCGTTCATGTGGAGACATGAGAGTGGAGGCATCCTATGCAAAAGACGTTTGCATAAGACCGGACCACGAAATAATCACTTTTCTTTATAACGATCATTTACTATTAAAACTAACTATTTCACTTCAGTGACCTAGGGTAACTCAATCTTAATCCTGAGTCAACTATAAACTCATGTTTATTCGGGATTATCCTTTGATTTGCATAGGTGAGGAAAATTTAACAAAATTGCTCAACAAGCCTCCCATTTTGGGATAAGACTGGATAGATAGTTGGGGACATAGTCCATTTACTCCTACCCATTTAGGCAGATTAGTTGTTCTCTTAAGTACTAATTCCTAGTCTTGAACAAAGGAATCTCACCCTCTCATGGCCGAGAGGGACATGGTTTATTAGTTGGACTATAAACCAATTGTTCAATAGAGGCTCAGTGGTGACTTAAGGAGCAAGATGTATTTATAGGAATAAAATGGTAATTTTGACCTAGCTGTAAATACGAACAACCTGTGAAAAATCGACTTACAGACCATGGTTAACTCAAGCGGACATAAATATATCTACGCAACCATCAAGCTATAGTGGTATGTCTCGATGGTTAATGAATATTGATTAATTTGGGATAAAGAGTTTAACTGATTAATCTCAAATCGTTGGAGCTCATGATCTGTAGGTCCATAAAGTCCCTCTATTAGATCGTAAAAGATTAAACCTTGGATTAGAAAATTGAGTGAAATTGAAGTGTTCAAATTTCAATTTAGGGTTTGAATGGTTTGGATAATTATATTTGATATAATTAACATTTACATTTATCAAAATTAAACGTAATTGAAGAGTTTAAAATATTTAAATATTGATTACATGAATAGGATTCATGTTTAAATTAGATGTTTTATTAATTTAATATTTGATATTAAATTATTAATTAATTAATTAAATTTATTTATTTAATTATTTAAATTAAATCAATTTTAAATTTGTGAAATTTAATTTAATTAAGTTGAAAATTTGAATTAAATTAAATTTGAAAATTGAATTTGGTGGAATTGTCCAAGATTTCAATTTCTTAGTGGAGTTCTCCATAATTCAACACCTAGACCACTCACTAAGTGTAATTTGAAGTGTCAAATTGCTAAATGTTGAGTGCTTGCATGCTAGAGCTTAATAAAAGCTTCAATTATCTGATATTGAAGGCTTATGCATTCTGAATTTTGAGAATTTTTCAGCAGAAACAGATTTTGCTCTCAAGCTCTCTCAAACCCTCTCAATCCTTCTTAAACCCTCTCAATTTTGAGTTTCCACCACTCAATTCAAGGCTGAGAATAGTAGAGAAAATCCTCTTGGTGATCTAGTAGAGATTTGGAGATCCAATTTCATGGATATAGCAAGGATTAGGTGAATCTTTAAAGGTATACATGATGAAACCCTCTTTTTGTTAAAATTTATTTTTCAACATGTTTTGTTCTCAAATTAAGTATAATTAGAGTGCTTAATGGTTCTTTAGCTTCCGCTTTATGCGTCTTTACACTATCATTGGGAACATAACGCCTAATTCTGGCCGCAAAACTAACTTCCTCCAAAGTCTCATCTGCAATTCCTTTTAGAGATCGATTGTAGCGTCGAGGATTTGGACTTCCTCTTGTGCCTTCTTAAGCCCTTGTTTGAATTTCTCCATTTTTTTCAGCAAACTTTTTAGCCACTTCCCCAAAAAACGACGTGAGGAGAATAATCTCTTCGACCTTATCATCTTTCCGGGTGCACTTTGTTTTCTTCTGAAGTGGCACCACCCTTCCTCTTTTTCAACAAACAAAAAAATGTTGACCTCAGAATTAGTTGCCGCCTCCCCAACTTTCTCTTCAGCGATTCTCTTCTTCAGCAACTTAGCTACTGAGCTTTCACCTTTTGGCTCGGTGTTATTCTTTTCCTCCTCTACTTTCTTCTTTTCGAAGCCGACAAATAACCTTTTCGAGGGCCCATCATTAGAGCTGAGTGGACTTGGACGATTGGCTGCGAGCTCTTCAGGGCTACATATTGCAGGGAGTAACCCATGCGGCAAGACTTCCACTCTTCTTTTCTCAGCATTCTTCTTCCCAACCTCTTCTCTTTGTGTCTGGTTCACCTCCTCTTCTTCATCGCCTCTCTTATTTCTCTCAATACTTCGGAATGTCTCCAAAGACATGTTTTTCATCCCGCCACCTTGCTTCGATTATTGATGCATTGATTTATCATACGATGAAAGGATGTGTGGATGTGATGATCATGCAAGTTTTCCTAACAAAGCCCAAGTATAAGCCTTCTTGGGGTCCTAGTAAGTCCAAGGTCAAACGCAGGGATTATTAAATAGATATGCGACGGACTCCCTGATCCTATTGCGATGGTGATTAAGAAGTAGATGGTAAATTAATATAGATTTTCTAAAGCGATGGAATTGAATGCGCAACGATGAAAGGGTGGTGTTATAACAAGTATGTGATGAAGGGATTGAGAAGAGATTTAGTTAGCATTTCTTAAGATTTTGTACAAGTCATGCGATCATGCAATACACAAATATTAAGCACTACATTTCTCAATGCATAATGCCACATTTCCTATTTCTAGGATGCATGCAATGTGTATGAAATGTAGCAGATTGAATTTATTTCTAAGTCTCTACTCTTGCTTATGCGATCTAATCTGACTCTCTCAAGTCTAAATTCTATCTTCAGACTACTCTTACAAGTACTCCAAATGATGAATGAAGCATACTAAGATAAGATGATCGCATAAAGTGCATAAATTAAGTCATGTCAACTAAGGACTTCTCAACCCATTCACAGATTTTGTTACTCATGCATGGTGTGGAGAGACTGAACATAAATTGAAATAAAGTTTCCATTTTTGCAAATACGTGTTTGAGTACAAAACAATAAATGGTGTAAGAAGTATCAAACCATGTAAACAATGTCTTGCTTCCTCTAGCTTTTTACACTGCTCTTATCACTTCAACTCTTTCTCGAATTGTAGAATCTTGCTCTCGCAAGGGTTGGGTGTCTCTCCTTCGTGCTGTTTCTGGCAGTCTCTCGACCTCTCCGAAAATTAATTTCTTCTCAAGAATTCCCTTCCCTCGGCTTTGGCTCGCTTCCTCGCGCACATTTGGTAACATTGGGTATTTATATACTTCTAGGCGAAGTAGTTCTTCTCACTAATGATTGCATGGATGGGCAGTATTAATTTCCATACCCTGTTGTGCCGTCTGATAATCACCGGAAGTTCAATTTATTTGCAACAGTATGGTCTTCAACGACCGTCAATTGCATTTCCGATTTGACCATTATCAGCTTTACGTGCTATCATGTTTTCATTACATTAGGCTACCGCCTTTATGTAAAGTCATCATGCGATCATCTTTGAGGTACCCTTAGATCGCAAGCTCAAACGAGCCATCGCATTATGCCCTTGGATCGCAAACTCAAATGCACCATCGCATTGTACCTGCACAGAATAACGCAATTTAACTACTTTTATGCAATGAGCGTTAACGATCGCAATTTTCTTTTAGTTTGGCATATTCAATCATAGTATTACCTATTTTACCATCGCTTTCTCCCATTGTTTTAATAATTTGAGCTTTAATAACTTGTATTTCTACTAGTTATTACTTATTCCCACCATTTCATTAACAGCTAATGGAAGTGGTCGTTGGGCGATCCCCGAGTCAGGACCATCGAGGCGAACCCTCTCCTCGCCTTGCTTGGTAGTTGGAGATTTGGCTTTGCTTTTGCTCTTATGCGGTGAAGAGAAGCGTGAAAGGGCAGGTCTAAGCGGGTAAATATCTGCCAAGGGTTCAAGGTTCAAAGTTTGATTAGGGTTTCAGGCAGATGAAGGAGCAATTGGGAATTCGGAACAGCTTGGAAAGAGGAACTCTGATGTCTGGTTTTAATAGCAGAGTAAATTCGTCGAGTGCTTAGGGAGGCTCGAAAATGAGCGATCGAAGTCATAGGACGATTTTGGCACGGCTGAGGGATAGAAGGTGAAGGGTTTTTGGTTTTAGGGCCAATGTCGACTCTTGAGGGTGAAAAAGTGTTGTTCTTTTGATCGGCCATAGGTGTAGCATAAGGAATATGGGAGGAAAAAGGAGTTTTGAGTTCGGAATGATCGTTGGAAGGTTGAAAGATCACTAGAAAGTTGAGAGAATTTGGAAGCTTGAGGATTCGGGAAATCGGAAAGCGAAGGGGAAGAAGAAACACGTTAGGGTTTTAAAATGAGATATCATGCATATGGGACTGATGTCACAGTATAATCATTACGCATTAAATGCTTATTTGACACTGACGTGGCACACTTCCACTCCTAACGAATAGAAAACCCTTGGAATTCCTCTCCAGGCGATGATCTGAATTGGGTGGGAACAATACAATTATTCGCCGCCACAATGACTCATCGCCTCATCCACTTTCATTTTTCGCTTCACTTAAAAACACAACTTCACAAACTGCATTCCAAACAATCATATCTATTGCAGACAACAATTCACTAAATTTTGAATGAAAAATTAAAATAAAGTAGAGCAACTAAGCCAAAATATTAAGACAAAAATATTGGATGCGTCCCTGAAGTAGTGTGGTCGAGTCCATCGTAGGGACCATCCATGCGTTCACCATTACTCAAGGCCAGCCAGGTCTATAGAGGACTTGTCTCTATCGATGTCACCTCCATAGTATGCTTTAACGCGTTGGCCATTAACCTTGAATGTGTTTGTCCCATCGTCTCACGTCAATTCTACGGCACCATGTGGGAAAATTTCTTTGATGACAAATGGGTCAGACCATCTTGACTTTAATTTCTCTGGGAAAAGACGTAAACGAGAATTAAAAAGTAAAACCTCTTGTCCAACATAAAAGTCATGCCACACCTTCGTTTTCTCCTTGTAATCTTTTTCCGCACCCAGAGTGCCTTGTGCTCCAACTCTAAGGGTAAGTGGAATGCCTTGGCGAACACTAACACGTAAGGGGACATCCCAATGGGAGTTTTATACGCGATACGATAGTCACAGGGCCTCATCCAAGTGTTCTGCCCAGTCTTTCCTTGAAGTGCTCACTACTTTTTCAAAAATAGATTTGATATCTCTGTTGGATACTTCTGCCTAACCGTTTGTTTATGGGTGGTAGGCGGTGGCTACTCTGTGATTAACATTGAATTTGGTTAGTAGTTTAGAAATAATGTGATTTATGAAGTGCATACCTTCGTCGCTTATGAGAGCATAAGGCGTACCAAAGTGGATGAAGATATTCTTCTTCAAGAATTTACATACGGTTGCCACATCGTTCTTTGTACAGGCGATAGCTTCACCCCATTTTGATACATAGTCCATAGCCAGGAGGATGTACTGGTAGTCGCCTGATGATGGAAACGGTCTCATGAAGTCAATGCCTTATACATCGAATAATTCAACCTCCAAGATCGATGTGAGTGGCATCTCACTCTTCTGAGATATGTTTCCCTTCTTTGACAGCGGTCACAATTGACCACATAGGCGCGAGCATCCTTGAACAACGTGAATCAGTAATAACCACTTTGCAACACCTTTGTTGTTGTTCTTTGTCCTCCAAAGTGCCTGCCCTAAGTGGCCTCATGGCATTTTGACAGAATCTTTTGCACTTCAAATTCTGGAACGCATCTCCTCAAAATGTGATCAAGCCCTAACTTGTATAGGAAGGGCTTATCCCATTTGTAGAATTTACATTCATGGAATAGCTTTTTGTGCTGGTGGTGGTTAAAATCATCTGGCCACATCCTACAGACTAAGCAAATCACAATATTTGCGGACCATAACTCATTTTCTTCTACTCTCAACTCAGTAATTGTTCATCAAGAAAATAGTCCCTGATCTCTTGTTAGTTTGCTGAAAAGGTTCATTCTCGAGCCTTGAAAAATGTTCGGCAACCTGATTTTTTGTGCCCTTGCGATCTACAATCTCCAAGTCAAATTCTTAGAACAATAAAATCCATCTGATCGATCGCAGTTTAGCATCCTTTTTTGCCATTAGATACTTGATCGTCGAGTGATGAGTGTGAACGATCAATTTTGATCTAACAAGATACACACGGAACTTCTCTATAGTGAATAGTACTATAAAAACTCATTTTCTGTGGTTGTATAGTTATCTTATGTTTCGTTCAAAGTTTTGCTCGCGTAGTAAATTGAATGAATCATCTTTTCTTTCCTTTGACCTAGCATGGCGCCTACTGCCACATCGCTTGCATCGCACATTAATTCGAATGGACGCGACCAATCTTGTGTTATGAGAATAGGTGTTGAAGTCAAAGCTAACTTGAGAGTCTGAAATGTGTGGTTACATGAATTAGTAAAGTTGTAGGGTTAATTGAGTCCGAGTAAGTTACTAAAAGGCTTAGCAATCTAGGAAAAACCTTTGATAAAGCATTGATAGAAACCAGTGTGTCCCAGAAAGCTTCATAATGTCTTAATATCATAAGACAGTGGTAGTTTTGCCACTACATCAACCTTGGCACGGTCCACTTCCAAATCGTTCTAGGAGACCTTGTGCCCAAGCACAATTCCTTCTATCACCATAAAGTGACATTTTTCCCAGTTCAACATGAGGTTAGTCCCCTCGCATCTCTTTAATTTCCAAGTTGATTAAACACTCGTCAAAAGAATGCCTGAATACAGAGAATTTGTCCATAAGAATCTCAACAAATTGTTCAAGGAAGTTTGAAAAGATTGTTATCATACACCTCTAGAACGTATCAAGTGTGTTGCACAAGCTAAACAGCATGCGACAAAATGCAAACGTTCCATAAGGGCAAGTGAATGTGATCTTCTCCTAATCCTCAGGTGCTATCATGATCTGATTATGGCCTGAGTAACCATCCAAGAAGCAAACAAAATCGTTGTTTGTCAATCTGTCTAACATCTGATCTATGAAAGGTAAGGGGAAATGATCTTTCTTGGTGGCCGCATTGAGTTTTCGATAGTCCATGCATATTCGCGGCCCTGTCACTATTCTAGTAAGTATTAATTCATTTTCACTATTAGTGACAATCGCCATACCCCTTTACTTGAGCACACACTGAACTAGACCAACCCACTGGCTGTCTGAAATAGGATAAATGACTTCAACATCAAGCCACTTAATGATCTTCTTTCTCACAACTTCCTTCATCGCTGGGTTTAACCTGTGTTGACATTGGATTGTCCCTGTACGTCCCTCTTCCAATCTAATCTTATGCATATAATATGATGGACTTATGCCTCTGATGTCAGCTAAGGTCCATCCAATGGCCTTATTGTGGCGTTTGAGCATGTCCATTAAGGATTCTTCATCAGAGGCATTTAGTTGGAAAGAAATTATAACTAGAAATGTGTTATCTTCTCCCATGTATGTATATTTCAAATTTGCAGGCAAAGTTTTCTACAAAATAGGTGGTTCTTCAAGCGATGGTTTTGTCCTTTTTAGATCCCTATCGCTTAGGTCTAGGGATTCAATCTTCATTTTCATTTGCGTCATTGCATTGATGACTTCTTCTTCATATTCCTCTTGGAATTCTTCTTTGCATTCTTCCTCACAAAACAACTTAGTTTCAATTCTATCTTCTTCCAATTCCCACTCTAACACGTCAATAAGTTGACAACTTCCCATTTCATCAGAGTATTTCAATGCGTCGAATACATTGAACTTTACTTCTTGGTCGTTCATCCTCATAGTTAGTTGTCATTGATGAACATCTATAAGGGCTTTCCCTGTTGGTAGAAATGTCCTACCTAGAATGATAGGTACATCATTGTCCGCCTCTTAGTTTAAAATTATGAAATCGGCTGGGAAAATAAACTTATCCACTTTTACGAGAATATCCTCGATTTTCCCCTCTAGATATACAATGGATCTGTCAGTGATTTAGAGCATCACAGTGGTAGGTCTAGCTACCCTAATCCCCAATTTCTTGAAGATTGAGAGTGGCATCAGTTTGATACTGGCTCCTAGGTCACATAGAGCATGACCCAGATCAATTCTTCCTATATAACGAGGGATTGTGAAGCTTCTAGGATCCTTCATTTTCTTATGAATCTCTCTCTTGAGAAATGCACCAGTCTCTTGGGTTATAGTCCCCGTTGCGAATTCATTCAACCTTTTTTTCTTGGATAAAATGTCTTTCAGGAATTTGATATAAGAAGTCATCTGCTCTAATGCCTCAACTAGGGAGATACTCACGTGCAATTACTTAAGAACGTCAAGGAACTGGCGAAATTGATTATCGTCACTCTTCTTCTTTAAGCATTGCTGGAAGGGAGGTTGTGGACGCGTGTCAAAAGTTGAAGCCTTCGTAGAAGATTCTTTGTGATCAACATTTCGCGTTTCCTCCCCTTTCGCCGCCTCCTTAATTCATTTTGTTGTTGAGTTGCTTTCATTATGAGTTGAAGTGGTTGTTGGTTAATCATGGGTCTGTTGGTCAAGAATTATATTGCGTTGGCCAGGTCTTTCATTCAGAAATTTTCCACTCCGCAATGTCACAGTGATATGCGCCTAAAATGTGTGTCTTGAATGATTACAACAACATACTTACTTGAATATTTCTTTATGTGTGTCTAGCTAGCTATTCCCTGAGGCATGAATCTCTTGCAAACATGTTTGGAATCTCTCTATAGTTTTATTCTATCTTTTGCTCGGGACTAGCAAAGTTCTAAGATGGGGGTGGTGGCACACGCCTAAAATATGCATGTTTAGTCTTGTATTTAGAATGGTTTTTATTAGATATAATGTGTTTGCCAGTGGTTTTCAGGGAATTATCATATATTTAAGCGTTTGAAGTCAGAAGAACCAAACCGAGCCAAAATCGGGTCAAAACCATCAAGAAAATGTAAGAAAAGATAAGAAAAACCCAAAAAGAAGAGAAGCGATGCAGCGCTAGGCCAACGCTTGCCTTGCACAAAACTCGACAGTGATGCTGCATAAAAGCTCCACTGCGTTCTAAAGAGCGTGTCCCTACGCTTCGAAAAAATACATAGAGCATCGTGGTGCCTGCTTTCCAAAATTTAAAAATTGTTAAATAAGGCAAGTTCTTGTTGACCAAGTTTGTTTCTTCTATATATTTGAGGCCTCTTCAACACTCGAACCACAAAATTCAAGCTATAATTTAGATCTAAAAGAGTTAAAAAGTGTGGATAATTATTCTTAGAGGGAGCGAGTTCAAGACCAAAGAAAGCCAGAGCTTCTCTTCCTTTTTGCCTTGCCCCTTCTTTCCATGGTTCCTTCCTTCATTTGTCTGTGCTCCATCTCTACCAATGATGAAATCAAAATGAGGTTTGTCCCTCCTGCATCCGTTCAAGATCCCGAGATGTCGACCGAGTGGAGATTGACAAATTCCATCCAAAGGAGGAGTGTCACGATAGTGTCTTCTCTGGTTTTTACTCTTCTTTCACTTAATGCTATCAAATTTGTATGAAAGTATGTATTTGAAAACCATGAGTGACTAAATTTATTAGTTTTAGGGTGTTGGTGGATTTACTTATGCAATTACATTAACTTCAATTCTTTTCATGGATATTGTTTAACCTTATATCTTTCAATGACATTATGCTTAATGCTTATTGATAGGCCTTCAATATAGTTTAGGTTGAATGTTTAACTTGATCTACATCTTTGAATCATTATTGATCTCTCAAGCTAATAGTTAGATTGATAATGAAGGTTGTTAATTACAATATCTAATGTCATGAGCTTTAATTTGATTTCACAATGGTAGTTATCAATTAAGTTTGCATGATAATAGGTTGATTTTGAGAGAAGTAATTTTGAGCCTAGTTTCTAGACCTAAACATATTGTTAAATTAAACTCCATGAAGTAACTAAAAGAACCCTCATGAATTAAATAATGATATCAATACCCTAGAACGCCTTTAATTCTGAATTTAACCTTTGATTGTCGAGTTTGTTTTACTTTAACAATTGTTCAACATTTGATTTGATTTCCTTAGCTAAAGTCAATTTGATTCTAAAATAGATAAACAATATTCCGTTCATTTGATCCTATGAGGATGATACTCAATCTTTGACTGTTTTATACTATAATTTGATCGTGTGTTTGCACATAATTAAAATACAAGCATCAAGTTTTCTGTTCCGTTACCGGGGATCAAAGATAATGGTTGTTTTTGTTTAATATTTAAGAATTAAGGAGATTCTAGACTAAAGGTTGTTTGTGTACGAATCTTGTATGCTTTTTTGGTAGAGGTGGATAATGAACATATTCTGCACTAAATGTTGATGGCAGATTCAAAGACACCGATGCAAGGAGAAAAGAGATAACAAAGGGCGGCATTACAGTAGCAGTTGAAGAACCCATTTTTTCTCCAATCCCAAGCAAATGGGTTTTTCGTTCTGCTTCAAAACTTGGCAGCTTGCATTTATGAAGTTTTCATAAAGTTTTTCTGTGGTGGGTCTAAAAATCTATAGAAAATTCAAATCAGAACTGTTTGGGATGCAAAATCAACACTGGGGCCACCCCTTTAGCACCATCACACTCACATGAAGAGGGGAAGAATGATTGATAAATAGCTGGGGCCAGAAACCAGAGAAAACTCAGAATCATCATCTTTGATCTTAATTCAATCACCAAAAAAAACCACCAACTTAACAACTCAACACAATAGCATGGCTTGCATTGACCTCTACATTGTGATTAATTAAAACTTCACATCTATCTGCCCTCTCCTAATAAATGATAGCTAGGAAACTTACAAGATATTTAATACATCATCATGCCAAGGGGAAGGTTTTACTGTCAATTGATGTCACAAACTATCTTAGTTTAGACTTTTATTGCATATGGTCGTTATACAGTTAAGCAAAATCTGAAAGTTACCTGGGGTGTTGCATATCCGTACGAGTGGAATGACAAGCGGAATAGGCTGATTTTGGTGTGTTGGAGGGTGCAGGAACTCTCCAAATTCCTACTATAGTACCTGAATGAATCCACCACGCAAAAATGATAGAAATAACAAAAATTGAATAAAAAATTGTACTGACTGATTTAGAAAACAGAGTAAAAACAATCCATGTAAAATTCGAACAACTAAGACATCTACCTCTTTGAGCTAATTACTTGTCTTCAACCCTGTTGCTCTATTCATAACAATATTTCCACTAATTCAAGTCGTCAGCTACTAATGCACCTCAAATACCCTAAATTTACTTTAATATGTCATAAATATTGGAGTTCAAAATATTAATCCACCGTGCCAGGATTTGTGTGGGAGCGTATTCACTGTTTGTGGGGGTTAGAAACAACAGTTCATGAAAATTGTACCAGATATATCTTCGAATTCTGAAGCATTGACATAATTGTACATCAAAATTCAATTGCACGGTTGACTATTGAAACCTTCTGAATCTAATCCCCTTAAATTTACAAGCAACTTTAAATATTCAATGGGGTCGGCTACAATTTGCCTATCTTAACAACAGCATGTCTAACATATATCGGATGCATAAGCAGGCTAGTAAAATGTGCACTAGAAGATGATACGTCTCCCATTTAAATTGGTCATCCTGTCCCTATAGCTTATTCACCTTTTGCCGCCAGATCCAGAACCAGACCTCGGACCTGGATGTCGTGAGAACTGTAGTCGCAAATAATTAGATTCAGGATCTTGTTCATCCATTTTATAACCTGTGCAAATCAGACACTTTTTTAGCAAATTTATCGTGCATTCTTTCAACAAAAACTAAAGATAAACAAGTTACCACATGAATGATGAAACTACTTCCATTTATAGAAGAAAAATTAGTTAACATGCACCGAGATGTTTTCTTTAATAGGAAAAAAAATCTCATTAATAAGATGAAATTACAAGACTAGCTCTCAAAAGCTGGAGTCATAAAAACCCACTACACTTTGTAGAGAACTGCATGTCTTGTAATCTTGAAAATTCCTTCTATTTATATCAAAGTCTAACCACACATATCCAAGCACTGCTCTAACTGCATTGAGCCACAGCATTTGGCTCTCTTTTGTAAATGAATGACCATGAAAGGAAGAAAAAGGGGTATTCATTGGTGTGTCAAGGAAAAGTCCCGTCTGATGAAAGTGCAAAGAAGAAATCTCCAAGTCTTCAGCAATAAGATCGGTTTATCTTCTTAAGAAAGAGAGAGAGAGTCCCCCCAAGGTTCCATTTGTGCATTCTGCACAATGCAAGGGCAGAAGAAATCTCTGAAGGCTCCATTGCAAAAGGAGCCCTAAACAGAGACGATCCAATATCCATTGATTCTTCAACTGGAAGCCGGAAGGGTGCAAAAATCTTGGCTTGAGAGCATTCAGCCCTCCCCAAAAAAGGAGTCCAGACAAATTTTAAATCTTCTCTAGATAAAGATACATCAAACAACTTCAATATCGCACTGAAAATAATAAGCTCCAAATGCACAGATATTAACAATAAATGGGCCAACAACCTTCTCTCTCAAGTTAAGCTGTCCAATCAAAGTAAGAGTAAGGTGAGTGATTATGGTATAGCCCCCCCACCCCCAAAAGAGAACAAACAAGAAAAATACTCATCTGGAAACCCTAGAATCAACACCTTGGAATCTATGTACTGTACATAAACTAACAAGTTTTCCAACTCCAACCAAAACTCCCGACTTGTCCAGAACTCCTTGACATAAAAGTACAACATGCATGTATACACAAGTTCAATGATAATACAAACGTGATAAGATTTTGTCCGAACTCCGAAGAAATGATATTCTACAATTGATTCAATTCCAACCATTTCGACTGGAGTAAAAAAGTAGCTACAAGAGAAAAATATTGCTGCTAGAGGAAGTGCAAAAGCTGATATGGAAAAAATGTGAATATAGTTCACCTTGCAATGCACTCATGGCAGTTGCTGCACAGGCTGGGTTTGCAAAATCCACAAAACATAATATTAGGGGGTCCCCACCACGCTATAATTTGAAACAAAATTGACACAAAAAACATAGTAAAGGTTAGCGCAAGTTCAAAAGTTGACCAAGAAAATTCAAAAACAACAAAACAATTACTAGTAATGGATTATTACATGTTTAGATTCTTTGCTCACAAGTCTCAATTCTTTATATCCCACAAAGGGGCGGAAAATATCTACAATGGAGTGAAGGAAAGTAGTTTTTTTATATGAATAAAGGAATGTAGTTTTTTAAGTAAATAATTGAAAAGAGGAAAAAAAATCAATATAATTTTGCATGTGGCATCACCACCTATAAAAAGGATACGAGCTACTTCCCTGCGCGAACTATCTGGAGGAAGTCCTTCAACATATAAAGTGTTGGAGGCATCAGGAGGAAGAGGCACAGTTTCACGTCCAGGTCTGCTCATCGAATCTACAGGAAGATGATTACCATACTCAATATTTCGACCGTTTGGTGCAATATCAGGAGAAACTGCAGGAGGACGACTCATTACAATAGGATCAGGTAATAAAGGCCCAGGCATTCTACTCCCAACTGGCATCCTGTTTGCAACAGGCCTTCCCATGCCCATTTCTCCATGGGTAGGTACTTCTCCGGAAGTAAAAGAAGAAAGTTGCTTCAGAAGCAATTACAAAAAGTTTTCAGCACTCAAACTGCGAGGCAAGAAAAGAGAAAAAATCTAGATTTCAGTCATACCACACTTTGGAGATAACGATCATATGCTGATCCAATTGTTTGTGTATCTTTTACAGACCGCAGACCACCACGGTCATCACTTGCTAAATAATTGTGCATCTCATGGCCGCTAGGCAATCCGGAGGATGGAAGTTCTGCAGAGAGTGAAAGCACAGCATAATTCCACTTCCAATTTACAATAAGAAAAACGGCTAACAGGATAAGGGAAGGGAGGGGGGGAAAGCTTATCCACACATGAAAAAACAGATGCCCCATTTACGGAGTAAAAGAAATGTTAAAAGGAAAACACACACACACACCACTTCAGTACCACTCATTAAATCAACAAAGTACAATGAGTATAGAAAGTCCTATAGTACTATCTAAATTAATTGTTTTAGCAGTTCATTCATACTTTCAAATTCCACGTATCTAAACCCAAATACTATATAACACTACTTTAAGTTCAATGGACAAAAAACCTCTAGAAAAGCAAAATTGAATAGAAAATCAAAGTCTTAAACAGAATTATTTGTAGTTTACAAATCGAGTGAAATTTTTTTTCAATCCCAGAAAGACCTCAGCTTCTAGTTTATGAAACAAAGTGAAAAATTCTTCAGAAAGGCTTCAAGTTATTGTAGGCTGTCAACAATAATATGTTAACAAATGTGGATCATGCCCAAAAAACTTTTATGGAAGTATCTAACATTATCAAGGTAGGGGATCACAATATGAATACGTAATGGAAAATTTTATTTATACAATCTATGCACCTTGTCAGAACAACCAAGTGTAATTCAAAAAAGCATAACAAAATAGAACGAAACAGATCTTTCGCTACAAACATCATTATGATAGCCGACATGTGCCAAAGATAGTCTATACTACCTTGGTTCCTAAAAATACCCCATTCTTGGAAAGCTAACGTCCTAGCGGCTAAACCGACAGTACTTCACTCGAAAACACCCGGTCAGAACCCTCCACTAGTGCTCTTTTCTGGAACATTGACAATCGGCTTTGATTCATCATTAAGTACTTAAGCACCTCATAACACCACATCCCAAAAGCTAGCTATTGAGGTGAGAGAGCCAAGCCATTTAGGGCCTATTTGATAACGTTCTCGTTTCCTGTTTCCTGTTTCTCGTTCCCTGTTCCCTTTTTCCTATTTCTCCTTTTTTGAGAACAAAAAAAAAAGAATATATTTGATAACTATTCAGTTTCCTATTTCTTGAAACAGAAACTTGTTTGATAACTATTTCTTGTTTTTTGTTTCTTGTTTCTTGTTTTTTTTTCTTGTTTTTTCTTTTTTTTTTACAATATACTATAAAAAGAGAAAATATGTTATACATTAAACATCGAAAAAGATATTATCAAAAGTTTATGTCATCTAATACAAGTACCAACAAAAATTAAATATAATAACAAATTGTATCCTATTCTTCATATGTTGCCCAAAATTTGATAGGCACTGTCATCTATAACTCAAGCCATTTGTCTTAAGTGATGTCAAGTCAAATCCAACTTAATCATATTATCATGTAAATGTCGTGGTTGCAAAATATTAAAGTTAAGCTAAATGAATGTCTTGGTCGGCAAAATTTATATATCTTGTAAAAGTCTACTTAGTTTCAAATATACTAAAATATTAGAATTAAGATAATATATAAACATGCATATTGCAAAATTTAATAATCAAAAGTTGAAATATATATATATATAAGAAATTAGTATACATATTGAAAATCAAAGAAATATATAAATCTAAATATTGGAGAATTTTAAAATTCAAAATTAAAATAAAATATAAATATAGCAAAATTAATAGAGAAAAATAAATAAAATATAAAAGACGGAAATAAATATAAAAAACAAAGAATAAATAAAAGTGACTTGAGAGTTGAAATTTGAAATATAAAAAAATTTACATATTGAAAATTAAAATAATATATAAATCTAAATATTGGAGATTTTTAAATTTCAAAATTAAAATAACATATAAATATTAGCATTTTTTGTAAATATAAAACTAATAGATAAAATATGAAAGATGGAAATAAATATAAAACAAAAGAAAAACAAAATTAAAGTGCCTATATGAGGACTTGAACACCCAACCAAGAGGTGGAAGAAAATTATGGACATGTAAAATGAACCAATAGGCCAAAGATGCATTTTGTTAAATAAAAGAAATAGTTTAATATATAAGACAGAAACGGAACAAGAAGAAAATACTTTTTGTAGTTTCTCAAAATTTGCCCATTTTTTAGGAATGTTCCTTAAATTTTAGAAACAAGAAATGGGAATAGTTATCAAACAAGTCCATTTCTTAAAAAATGAGAAACGAAAACAGGAAATGGGAAACGGAAACATTATCAAACGGCCCTTAAGTATCACATTGGTCATCCCATTCTAATCAATGTGGGACAAAGATAGCCCATTGTATACTACCTTGGTTCCCAACATATTATCATATAAATATATGGAAGCAACTCAGAACCTTTTTAAGGATAATGCCATGCAATTGCCATTCCGTTGATTTTTGTCTCTCTAGCTCTCTGCTCCAAGTACCCATTCTCCCTTTTCATACTCCACTTTGGATAGATTTTTGGATTCAGTTTTTACTCATGTTTTCAATTAGTGTAATTTTGAATCTCCTTTTACATCCTATAGTTTATCTTTTTTTCCTTTCCCGTTGGAGAGATTTCTCATAATCACCTATTGGTGTTGGGGCTTCCCCTATTTCATTCATTTAACGAACTGTTTCTATGTTTTTTTAAAAACAAAAAAAACAGAAGAAAAAAGAACAAAAAGAACAAAATTATTCAACTGTATCCAATTCCCATTTGTTTATGATCCCTTTCAAAGTGCGCATCTACAAATATCATTTTCTCAAATGTCCACATAATTGCCCCCATCTCCACCAAAATTCTTGATGTTTTACTCAAGGGTTCTCCCATCTAAAAGGGCATGGCCCATCAAGCTTGATCTCGCCTTCTTTATTGTCTTCAACTCTTGAAATTTTGTTAACCATTCCTTTCTTCCAATAAAACACAGATTTTTCATTGATAGAATGAAACTTTGTAAATCATTCCAAGGACACACAAAACCAATCCACTAGGGACTACACAAGAACATCTCCAAAACTCAACCAGGCATATTATTCCATTTTGATCAATCTGATCTCATCAACTAACTTATCCAAATTCATCGTGCTTTTTATTTCTTCCCTGGCTGAAGATTTTTTTACTATTCTCACTACATTAAAGTCTCTCCCAAGACACCACTTTCCATCATAGCAGCCAACTAGATTCCCCACTTTATTCCAGAGTTCCTACCTCTCCATATTCGTTAATTCCTCTCATACTATAAAGCAATCGGCACTCGAGAGCACTCCAATACTCAACTTTTCAGTCTATCGAATCTCCCTCAAGCTCCAAATTACATTCATATCCACCCTCGATTTAGATTCTTGGATGAGCACCGTATTCGGATAGACATCCCCTATCATTTATAGCATTACACTATCCCCCCAACCTCCAACCCCTCATTTTTCTTCTAGTATACTTTCCTTAGATTAATTGATTGCTGATGATAATTCCTTTAGCTTCCTTCATGGAAGCTCCGATGAGCAAAAGTCCAAGACTATTTAGCAAGGCGAATAATTTCCTTGGACAAGAGACAACTTTTTCATTGATGAAATAAAAAGAGACTAATACTCAATAGATACAAAACTTCCAAAGGGGGAGAAGTAAAGGAAACAAAAAGATAACAAAAACAATAAAAGTCTAAACACAATAAGAAAAGATTCAATTAGGCAGGAAGCATAAAAGTAGGCCAGTTAAAATAAATAACTGGAGAATTTTGGCTTGCACTTGAAAATGCGTATTACCAATGAATTGATACAGGGCCTCAGAAGCTTTTCTAGGCCAAAAATACTGAATACTAAAAACTTTTAAAATGTCTTCCTAACAAGCAGCTGCAAAAGGACAAACGAAGAAAAGATGCATCAATTTTTCTCTTTCTTTTTCCTTTTTTTTTCCCTCCCACTTGCTGCTTCAACACCTCCAAAACTGAAGTCAAGCAAATAATGACTCTGACAAAATGTCAACATAAAGCAACCTTCTATTTAGTGAGCAGCATGGTATGAATTTTTTCCACTCCTAAGGACCAAAACGTTGAAGAGTTCGGATTTCCCCATGATGGCTTACCATACATATAGGACAAAGACAAGCTACATCCAGCAAAATTAAGATTCATTGTGATGGTTTCTTCCTTGATATCACATATGAAAAAGTTTATTTTCATCCCCTAAGGATTTTCAACAAGGTTCAAAATATGAAGTAAAATTTCAAAACTAAATATAGGTGAAAACGAGGGCATTATCACCAAGTTCCAGTTCACGAGGACAATAAAAACTTTAATGAAATGAGACCCTTTGTACAACTTTTTGAAGAACTTGATTTGCACATCCACCACTAGAACAGAAAAAAGGAGAGTTTCCTTGTATCATCTATTAGATGAAGTGCATTAGACCATCAAACTATTTTAACACCCCGTGAAAGACACTTCGAAGATCTACATAACACCCACCAAGAAGCTGGGGGAGAGATGATTTGGGAATAAACCTGAATCCAATTACTTCGTGAAGACTGATTATTCACAACTAACTTAACAAATCAAATCAAACAATACGAGAATGTTTTCATTAGTTTTCCAGATACTGATACGGAATTAAACCCATCAAAATTCACTGCCGAACTAGCTGCAAAATCATTATACGCAACTGAATTCGGGAAAAAAAACCCAAATTTCAGAAAATATTGTTCAAGTAGCGACGAATTAAACATAATAAACACAGGGGCCTACCATATTCAGTACGAGGTCGTTTAAGGATGCCTGGCGAGGGAAGCAGAGGCTGCTGCCGATTCCAATAATCATCCGCCATATATGCTGCAGTTTTCCAAAATTAGTGCTTCAGAAGACAGTGGAAAATCTCGATCTTGGAAACCGGAGACAAATAAATTGAGCTTGACGCAGAATTTGGAGATCCGTAAAACCCTAACTGCCGATTAATTTAGAGCAATCTGTTGTTTCCGAGTAAATGTTTCGCAGCCGAAGAGCAAAGCACCTCAGACATATTGGGATCGGATCCAATACGCAAAACCTCACCGTAAGTATTACGCCACAGTTATCTAATCCCACATCTAATCAAATTAACCACATAAGTAACTCTGTTATCTTATCTAATTTTATGTATATGTTATACGTATATATAATTAGATAAGATAGTACCTTTATTAAATAATAAATAAATAAATAAAGTGTCTGGACTAGTTTATGTGTATTTACGTATCTAATCCTGTAATATTCTAGGATCAAGGAAATTTGTAGGCATTAGATTCAGATAGGTGATCAGTGACCACCATGGATTAAATTCACCTCTTCCTCACCTTTTTGTTTATTTTATATAATTTATATAATTCACTATAAATTTTGAGATTATCATAAAGAGAAAAAAAAAAAAAAAAAAAAAAAAAGGGTTTAAAATGGATTTTGCCCTCTTGCTTATATCATCATCGGTCAAAAATATCAAATGTCCTTCATTCTTTTTGCCTTCCTCCTCTTCTCGATTTTCCTTTCTCCATTGTGTCTTTTCTTCTTATTTAATTCCAAGAGTTGAAGTAGAACATTGATTTTCTCCTTCTCTCTTTTGCTCTGAGCGAGAGAGAGGTTTTGTGTTACAGGGAGTGAAAGTAAAAGAGGAGAGAGATGTCTAATCTGTGTGTGATGTTACGTTTTGATAATTTCATTTAGATATGACGTAAACAAAAGGACAAAAATGTTAAAATTTAGAAAGTATGTCAAATCTCCTTTAAATTCAAAATTTTGTGTTATCTATATGATTTTTTCCATAAGTATTTTACTTAAAAGTCAATTGGCCTTTGAGAAGTAGTTAAATTAGGGAGATGTTGAAGCCTCAATTTTATGGGAATGTCAATCATAATATTAAATAAGTGCTCAATTTTTACCACTAAAAGTTTGAGAGTTTACCACCACATTGATTTTTGCAATTTGCTTGATTTTTTAAAATTTTTAAATATTTTTGCATTATTTCTTCTCTTTATCTTACCATTTAGTATGCAGAGTGAGTCAAGTTGATAATTATTATCTGGAAAGTTAGATTATCTGTGGAGTTAAATTGTCTATATTTGGGGTATAGAGTTGAGTTTGAATGTCTGTGTTTAGGATGTTGAGTTGTGTCAAAAAAAAGTCAGTGCTTAAGCTATAGAGTTTAGTTGAATTGAATTGGAGTATATGGTACAATTTTTCTAAACAAAATTGATTTTGTCTGAGATTTTATTTACTATTTTTTTAATTTTCAACTATACATATTTTCTAAAATTTTTAGCACTAAGAAATGCTTTCTCTCTCATTTTCAAAACATAACAAATTCCTACAAATTAAACACTAAATACAAATTTTGAATTCAATTTTGGAACACTCAATTACATAACATATTTTTTTTTCATTCCTAAATATCAAACATATTCCAAACAAATGAAAACTTTTCACAACAACTTAGTCATCAATCATGAACATTGAAGAAGTTTAAAATTTGAATAACTTTTTATTTTTTTTCTTCTTGAAAAATATAACATATTTTTACCACATAATTTGCTACATCCCCAAAGACATGTCATGCATATTCCAATAAAATGAACATTTTCTCTAATCTTTACCCCTCAATTTTTAATACTCAATTAATTTTAACTCAACCATAAAATGTTAATTAAAAAAATAAACTAATTCTTTTCTTGATTTTTGCCCATTTGTGAAATATGAATTTCGAATTTTATGGTTAATGATTTCTTTTCCTTTTTTGTGCAAACGATTTCTTTATATTTTACACTAATATGACGAAATGATGTTTTTTTGTGTAAAATCATTTTTTGTAAACATATTTTGTGGTTAGTTTTTGTGGTTAAGTCTAATCTGCCACTTGCAAATGAAATAATAATGTCCACAAAAATCTCTATGTACATATAAAAAAAGTGCATAGCAATGAATAACACTCAATACATCACAAATTATTTTCCAACAATTAAATAAAATTAGGACTATAAAAGACTTAAAACTAATGAATCTCAAACTAATTAATGGAGAAATTATGCAATTAGTTTGGGTCCTACAAATAAGATAAAAATACTATAGTTAGATTAGAATGAAGCTAAATGCAAATAAATTAAAATCATACTACAATATACCTTCAAAGTTCTAGAATGAATTAAATAGAAATACCAAGACCAAAGGGAGGCGGAGCAGAGATGTGATATAAAAAAAGATGTATGAAACTACACCAATGCAATAACTAATTTATCATAAAAGAAAGGGAAAAAAATAAATTTTGTAGTACAATCTTTCTTTTAGTAGCCACTCATATATGAATGTAAAAAATGAAAAACAAGAATGTTACAAAAGGACAGCACAGTCTTTCTTTTAGTAACCACCCTTCTACATAAAAATATTGCATTTAACGTAAACAAAATACTATTATTTATATAATCAATTACCCTACAATATAATTTAACGTGACTTGAACATGCACAAAAAATAGAGTTGTCATTAAGGGTTTATTTACATGTTCACAAAAACTAGGGTTGTCATTAAGGGTCTCGTTAGAGGTAGTCTTCGTCGAAGTTGGTCCCCTGAGGTGAATGTTAGTGTTGGTTGACGAAGGTGGTTGTCACTAGAGTTGATCATCAAAGGTGGTCTTCGTTGGAGTTGTTGTCGAAGGTGGTTACTAGAGCCTGGAGTTGATCACGTAGAGGTGGTTTCCAGAGCTCGGAGTTGGTCATGCGAAGATGGTCGTCGAAGTATGTTGCCAAAGTTACTTTGTGCGAAGGTGGTCATTGGAGTTGGTCGCTAGAATTTTCTTCAAAGGTGGTCCTTGGAACCCGAAGTTGGTCGTCGAAGTTGGTCATGCAAAGGTGGCCTTCGGAGTGTGTTGCCAGAGTGTGGTAGTGGTAGTCGCTGATGGTGGTCAATTACTTTAACCATTGAAAACATTGGAGGGAGGGGGAGTTGGGGTGAGTTGGTAAAAAAACTAACTCAACTCCACCAACATTTAAAGTTGGCATGCCAAACATTGAGTTGATAATTTTTACAGACTCAACTCAACTCATGTCGGTGAGCTAAAACCCCCCTTAAGAACCTATGACAATCGTGTAAAAGTATAAGGAGTAATACTCCAAAAATAAATAAATCAATCAATTAAGAATTAAGTGTGTAATTTTTACCTAAAAATAGGTTAGAAAAACACTTTTGGTCCAGAGACTTTCATAAATGTAACAATTTAGTCTCTGAACTTTGACTTGTAACAATTTAGTTCATGTACTTTCAATTTTGTAATAGTCTAGTCCTTGAACTTTAATATGTAACAATTTAGTCCTTGTACTTTCAAATTTTAAAAAGAAAATTATCAAAATTATATGTCAACTTTTTATTATTTTATTATGTAGACTTTGTATTTTGCAAAAATATTGAGTTTCTAATTAGTTTATTGGTTTATTTATGCTAGAAATCTAATTAAATATTAACACTAATTTCTACAATAAGGACTAAATTGTTATAAATTTTAAAGTACAAGGACGAAATTGTTACAAAATTGAAAGTTCATGGACTAAATCGTTACAAACCAAAATTCAGAGACTAAATTATTATTTTTACCAAAGTTTAGAGACTAAAAGTGATTTTTAACCTATAATATATACACATAAAAAAAATGAAGCCTTCACTAAATGTGCCCCTGTCAAATTCATATCTATTTTCCATCCTTTTAGATTTTGTCTTAAGCATAGTTTTAAATTTCCATCAAAATTCGAAATTTTGATTAGGAAAATTTTTATTTTTTTCTCCAATTCTTTGAAATTTTGAGAATATTTCAATTCCCCATATCAATGAAATTTCAAATTTTCGAGAAAATTTTAAGAAGTTTCGACATTTTGAAAAAAATATATTTTTTTTTTATTAATTACGTTAACCCAGTTTAAGTTTTCCAATTTTATAGTTCTTATTACACACTTCTATAGTTTCACATTCTAATGTCATTTTAGACAAAGGATTAAGCCTTTTTTATGTGTTACTTTTTCTAATTTCCAAATTTCTCAATTTTTAGCTTTGTTTTCGACCCAAAACTTTCATTTCTAAATAGATCTAGTTTGAAAAAAACCACAAAAAATAACATATATTTATTTTTAACCTCATTCAAAAACTTTTTCATTTGATTTTCACATCATTTCACCTCAAAATTGATTTGATGTGAGTTTTTTCTTTAACCATCCGAAATTTTCATAATTTTCACATCATTTCATCTCAATATTCCTAAACTTTATATTATTTTGTAATTATTTTTCGTTTCTTTTTTAAATTTATGCTCTCGCATCAACATTATACAAACATTTACAATAAACATCTAAATGTTATCTTATTTATAAAAATTGTGATTGAAAATGATCAATTATAGTCTAATTAAGTCACAGACAAAGTTTCATTAACTAAGTATAATAATTTTCATTAATTTCCATAAATTTTCCCTAAAGTTCCATCGACATCAATATTTCCATAAAATCGGGATCTCATTATTTTTATTGAGATCGATATCTCAAACCTTGATCTTAAAGTTATTGATAACTTATAGAAATACAAGTTATTGTCTTTAAAGATTGGAACAATTAGGATTCTTTGTGATAAAAATGCATTCATCTCAAGGAAAAACGCATAAAATCCCTCAACATGTCACCAACGCACACAAAAGTAGCATTCTTGTTAGATTTGCTCCACTAACACATCTAATTGCAGGAAATCAAGAAATTTCACCAAGTGTTCCATACCCAGTTAATGCGAGGCCTGTTGGGTTTTATGTCCTAAAACTTGTGTTTGTAAACAATAAAATTTATTTTGAAAATACAATAAGTTGTTATTGAAAATATGTATTGCTTATTTCGTGTTAGAAATCCAATAACCTAAAAGACCCATGACTATTACATGAGTACTTGAATTATATGTGGAGATATAAAAGTGGATCAGGTTTGAGTAATTAGTCAAAATGATCTATAGTATATGAATGAGGTTGGGTGTCTTATTCTGGTAACACTATTGGATGCGGTCCACGATGTAGTTGTTACAAAGAGTTGTAAAGTGCTACGACGATGTGATCCTAATTCGTACTTGTTATGACATGAGGAGTGGGGACGTCCTGTGTAAATGGGTTTGTACAAGATCGGACCATAAGAGTCACTCTTACTTTATAACGCTGTTTACAGTTTTAAGATTGACTATTTTAAAGCGATGATCTAGGTAACTTGACCTTAATCCTGAGCTAACTATAAACTTCTGTTTATTCAGGATTGTCTTTAAATTTGCATAAGTGATGATTGGTTCAACAGCACCGACTCAATAAATCTCTATTTCAGGGGTAAGATCGGGTAGATAGCTGTGGACATAGGGTGCAAGATGGAATTCACTCTTACCCGTTTTCAGGGATAGTAAAGAGGTTGTTCCCTTAAGTGTTGACTCTAGGTCTTGAACAAGGGGCCTCACCCATTCATTAACCCGAGAGGGACTCAGTTTGTTGATCGGATCACAAATCAATTGTTCATTAGAGGATCAGTGGGACTTAAGAAACAAGAGGTAATCTCGAGGGTAAAACAGATATTTGACCTAATCGTTATTACGAACAACCTGTAAAGGGTTAACTTACTAATCATGGTTACATCGAGTGGACATAATATATCTACAGTGAGGGGAGTGCAATTATGGGCTTTATTGGAGTGACCCATTAGTTAACGAATGGGGGTTAATTCGGTGCAATGAGTTTAGCCAATTAATCTCGAATCATTGGAGCTCATGATTTGTAGGTCCACGAGGTCCCCCTACTAGGTCGTAAATGGATAAGCTAGCGTGATAAGTTAATTTGAAACGTTCAAATTAGAATTAAGGAAATTAATAATTATATGAGATATAATTACACGTTTAATTTTAAGAATTAAACAGAATTGGGGAATTAATTGATATTTAAATATGATTTAAATATTAAATTCATGAAGGTGGAATTTGTGTAAAATTAATTTAATATTTGATATTAAATTAATTAGCATTAATTAAATTGTTTAATGAATTATTTTTTATTAATTTTATTAGAAAATTAATTTATGAAATTAATTTTGTAAAATTAAAAAATGTTTTCAATTTTGGAAATCAAATTGATTTTAAAAATCAAATTGAAATTGAAAAACACAAAATGGAATTATGGGTCTTTCCACTATCACCCTCAACTTGCTCTCTCAAAACCCACTTGACTCAAGTTTCAATATTCCAAGCATGAGTTGTATCTCATGCAGCCATCTTCTTTGCATGAGAGTCCTGCAATAAATAGTGAAGATGGATGGAAGTGGAATTGAGGCATGCATCAATAGAATTTTTGTTAAAAAATTCGAGTTGAAGAAACTATTCTTCAAGTGGATTGTTGCAGTGAGTTTTTCTCAAAGTTCCCTTCATTCAAGCTTATTTTGAGTCCCACAACTCAATCTAAAACTTCAAGAGAATATTGGAGAAGATCTTGAGGTGGTTCACAACGAGATTTGGAGAAGTTTTGCAGCTGTGAATCGAGATTCAAGAGGTTCTACAAAGATATCACTTGAAACCCTCTTGTTATTGTTTGAGCATACTATATTTACAGCCAAAATTAATGAATTAGAATGCTTATTGATCCTTGTTGCTTCCATTGCATGTTGATATACTCCTACAAGACCATGCGTTCAAATATGTCCAACACGAAAGAGATTCATCGACTTGCGCTTTTTCTATCAAATCACCACTTGCAGGTATGGGCACCTGATTGGCGACGTCTGAAAAGCTCTGAAATGGCAAGTGGCTGACCAGGACATAGAATTTAAAATGAGTCTTGTCGCAAGTTGCTGAGGAAAATACCTACAAATAGGAAGTATGTTGCCAAGAGAAGAGAGTTAGACACATTGGAAATTTTAGAGAATTCAGATAACTAGGAATTCTACCGTTGTAAAGAGCTAGAAGGAAAAGGTCCATTGTCTTCGCCGATCAAGAAGAGTGTTGGAGATCAAGCTCGAGAGAGAGAATCCTTCATCACATATTCACCAAGCTGGTTGTAATAAGCACTTAGAACAAGCCAAAAAAACAAGAGATTGAACACTGCAGCTTAACTTTCTTCTCTTCTTTTACTTCCCACCTCCATTTACCAACCACTCGATTAAATTGGGAATGCTGTAAATATATTTGCTATCTTCAAATTCAATCTTACATTTGATCGACCCACTTTTGATTCATCTGTTTACATTCAAATTTGTGTGTGATAACTATTCTTCTGAGTCATTGAATACTTGAATTCCATGCTTTAATCATCTTAATCACTTGATTGAAGTTATTTCAGTTAAATTGTTCGTGAGAGTAGGTTAACTAAGAGCTTTAAATTAGACGCATAATAGGTTTAGAGATAAAACTACCTGCGGTTACTTTTACTTTTCTCTGTCTCCAACGAATGCACCCTAGAGATAGGAATACGTGTGACATTCGCATTGAGAAATGATAAACAAAATGGCTTAAGAGGCAGAGACATAACGCAAACACACACATTTAGTTTGTAAACAAGCATCCATATCATCTTCATTCTATTCTCATGTGTTCATACACTTGTTCATCTAGTTTGGGACTGTCGCATAACTCCCAAAACACTCAGCACCATTCATCCACAGATCCCCATTTTCCCTTGAACTCCTATGTTTTCTTGCATATGTGCATTGAGGTTAGTAAAAATAATTTTCACTCTCGTTAATCTGTAACCCTTCTACAATTGAGACAACGCAAGAACTGTGTTAGACTGTCAAAAATTCATGTATTTGACCCTTGACTTACCAGAAAGCCTGAGTCATATTTATACTTGGTTTTGAATATTCAAGAAAGCTAGTACGTATTGTATGTAAATCATAACCACCTCAATGCATCATCTTTTCTCATAGAGAGAAGTAATTCGTCAGACGTCACCATTCATCTTAGTCATTATCTTTCATCTCTTCATTCAAAATCACTTCTTAATACACATCGTGAGGCAAACAGTTATACTAAAAAAAAACTAATTCATACTCTGGAGTATAAAGTTTTCCAGTTGATTTCATTTAAATATTTTTTAGAACTTTTTTCAATGATGGTATAAATGTGTTGTGTAAACAAATTTTAAATTTGTTGGGAAATAAGTGCTAAATACTAACATTCGGAGATGTTATATCTCTTAGGGGCTGTTTGGGGCGCTGGGGTGAGATAGGATGTATGGAGTTCATATGTCTTTGGAGTCAATATATCTATGGAGTTCATATGTCTGTGTTTGGGGTGCAGAGTTGAGTTCATATATTTGGGTATCTGATACAGTTTTTTGAACTCTAAATAATATGTTTTTATAATTATTATTTCTGTTTTGAAAATTTTTTATTCAATAATTCTACCCATTTTTGTTTGAATAAAATATGGTTGCAATTTTTCTTTTAACTTTTAAAACATTTCTTTCTTTTTTGGGCAATGAACAATAATTAACCGATTACATTTCTTGTAGAAATGTGATTGAAATAAAATGAGAAACTAAAGCGAAATCAAAAGTTTTGATTCTAGCTAATTTTTCTCTACGAATTTCTTTATCATCTTCTTCCTATTGTTGCTCTATATTTTTACTTTGTCATGATTTTTTTAATTAAATCTCACTCATCGTCGTAACAGCCAATAAAATATCACCACATTTCTTCAATAGTTTCACTTTCATTTCCTCTAAATTTGGAGGATCATCAGAGAACAAATCTCTATTTTTCATTAATTCTTGTTGGAAAATATTCTAGGAAATTTCTTTTCATCTTATGGTTTTTTTTTTTTTTGTTATATGTTACATACTTTTCAACTACATACAGACTTTTCGTCTAAATATTCTTAACATTCATTTGACATGTGAATTCATTATGTATAAATACTGCACTTAATGTAGACAAAGTAATATTTTTTTTATATAATCAACAACCTTAAAACATACTTTAACAATCATCAGTCTTATAGTAGTTGGAAGTAGTTGTCGAAGATGATTTTTGCTGGAGTTTATAGTCGGAGGTGGTTGTCAGAGCCTGAAGTTAGTCACATGAAGGTATATTAGAGTTGGTTGTCGAAGTTTATCATCGGAGGCGATTTTCGAATCTCAGAGTTGGTCGGGTGAAAGAGGCCGTCGAAGTTGATCATCGAAGATTATTTTCATTGGAGATTATAGTCGGAGGTGACTATTGAAGCCCGAAGTTAGTCACATAAAGGTGGTATTAGAGTTGGTTGTCGAAGCCTTGAGTTGGTTGTTGGAGTTGTTCTCTCAAAGGTGATCATCGAACGTGATTTTCAAAGGAGTTTGTAATCGGAGGTGGTTATCGGAGCCTATGAAGGCAGTTGTCGGAGTTGGTCATTGGAGTTTGTTGTTGAAGTCAATTGGTTGTCAGAGTTAATAGCGCGAAGGTGGTCGTCGAAGTTGGGTCACTAGAGGTGGTTTTCGGAGGCTAGAATTGGTTGTTAGTATTGGTCGCGTGAAGGTTTTCGGAGCTCGGAGTTGGTCAACGGAGTGTCATCGGAAGTGTTTGTCGGAGTTCAGATTTTGTCGCAAGAATTGTCATCGAAGGTAGTTTTCGAAACCCGAATTGGTCGTCAGAGTTGTCATTGGAAGTTGTTATCGAAGCCCAGAGTTAGTCGCCAGAGTTGTCATTGAAGATGATTGTCGGAGTTCGAAGTTAGTTCTCAGAGTGTGATAGTGGCTAATGGGTGGAACCGTTGAAAATATGGAAAGAAGGGAGAGTTTGGGTGGGTTGGTAAAATATACCAACTCAACTCCACCAACATTTAAAGTTGGTGGGCCAAACAATAAGTTGGTATATGATACCAACTCAACTCAACTCATGTTGATGAGCCAAAAACCTCTTTAGGATGTTGTTCATCCACTAAATATTCTCAGGGTTAAAAATCACTCTTTAGCTCCTAAATTTTGGTAAAAGTAATAATTTAGTTTCTGAACTTTGGTTTATAACGATTTAGTTTATAAACTTTCAATTACAATTTAATCTTGTACTTTAAAATTTGTAACAATTCAGTCATTATTAAAGAAATTAATGTTAATATTTAGTGAGATTTCTTACATAAATAAATCGATAAACTAATTAGAAACTCGATATTTTTATAAAATACAAAGTCTACATCATAAGATAATAAAAATTGACATATAATTTTGATAAATTTTTTTACGTTATAGATTAAATTGTTACAAATTTGAAAATACAAAAACTAAATCGTTACGTACTATAGTTGAAGGACTAGATTGTTACAAGATTGAAAATACATGGACTAAATTGTTATAATTCAAAGTTCATGGACTAAATTGTTACTTTTATATAAGTTTAAGGACCAAATTGTTTTTTTAACTATATTTAATAAAAACTTTATATATATTAGAAAAACACACAAAACTAATTAAGCGCTTCCCTCCTGTCCCCCTCCAAAAAAGGAAAAGAAAAAAGAAAAGAAAAGAAAAACTTCCAGCTTAGATTATTATTATTTTTTTCCTAATTAAGGCCAAACAAATCTTTTTTAAAATTATCAAAATATATATATGTGTGTGTGTTTATTTCTGGTTCGTTTTATGAATAGATTATTTTTTGTAATATATTCAAATTTTTATTACTTAAATAAAGTTTTTTTCATCTATAATTATAATTACAATTAAAAAAGAAAAAAAAATATATGATATAAAAATACATTGTTCTAGATATATTCAAAACTTATATATATTTAGATTTCATTATTCTTATTTTATATTTTAATTCTTTTGTTTTATATATATATATATATAATTTTAGATTTAATTTAAAATTTAAATAAAGATTATAAAGAAAAGGAATGAGATTATCATCTTCATTTAAGAAAGATTTCTTTGATAAGATAGATAATTAAATTATTGTGCATCAATTTTCTAACATGAAATATCATAAAGGACAATTGTGATATAATAAATTAATCAATCAGTCAATTTATAAATTCAAGAATTGATTACTTATAAAGAGAGCATTTGACACATTAAGTGAAGTTAATAAGTCTAAAGGAATATGTTGAAATTAGTAAATTTGTGATTGAGGTGTGGAGTTATAAGATAGAGATCATCAATAACTGTGAAAAATAGAATAAAATGAAAAGATGAAGTTACTCATCAATATGAAAAGTAAATATATAGGGAAAAATAGAGTTCTTCAATAAATATGAAAAGTAAAAAAGATGAGACGGTTCAGTTACTAAATTCAATAGTACTTACTATTGAAATTGAGTTGTTCACACCCACTTAAAATTGGTGTACCAAACAACCTCAAAGTTTTTTTTTTTTTTTTAATCAAATTCTAGGTGAAGTCCCAGCAAAATTTCTAGATCTCTAGATCCGCCACTAAATTTGACAGAATGTTTCCTCTCTCTTCTCCCTTTTTCCTGGATTTGGTTTGAAGGTCAAGAGCGAGTGGACAGCATCAAACCTATTACAAAGGAAAAACACAAAAGAGACGGTTCTTTCCTCTGTATAAAGGTTAAAAAAAGGAGCTCATGGTTATGTCAGCAAAGATATTGACATGATCAACTTCAGTCCATGAGCGACAAAGACAAAGACAACCAACATTACAGCTGCCAAATGACCAATTTCTGATTTTAGAGACAAGCTAATAAGAAATTTTTTTTCTTATTCTCTCTCTTCTTCTTTTTTTTTTTTTTTTTTTTTTTTTTTTTGGGGATGATAACAAAAAAACAAAGAAACAAAATTTTCTTTGACTGCTATAATCTTAATGGATGATTTTATATACACTAAAGATTCAACAGGTCGTAAGGGGGTAGGTAACCCATAAATAAATTGGACAAAATAATTTTGAGAACGAAAGGGTTAGAAGGAAAGAACGTTATAAACAAAGGGCTAAGGATTCTACTTCCTTTTTGTACCATTTCTTGCTCATCTTCAAAATCATCACAAGTATTGTAACTGACATAAAATGGCTTGGAGTAGGACTGGCAGTGGATTGATTCTCCCCTTTGCTATAATTGCTGGGAAGCTATTGACACTGCATCGTCCGCCCTTTGCGATGCCAGTCCCGAAACTGAAGACTTGTCCGAGCTGCGTACATTATATCTCTCATATACCTTCTCACGGTTCTCTGACCACCAATTTTCTGCTTGATGCTCTCCAAATCTTCTCCGGCTGTAAATGCAATTATAATACACATTTTAAGAACAGTGCATTGCAGCTTTCTATACACTACACCTCAGATTCTAACACTGACTATCAGATGAGAAAAACCATGAAATTGACATAGTTTAGAGTCATTTTTCAAGAAAATAATCTGTCGAAGGGTGTCCCTGCCCTACAATTCCCCCACTCCCCCCCTCCCAAAGGAGTATATTAAATCCACAGAAAGGGTAACCTAAGGACAGGAGTAAGCAAACTCCCTCCCAAAGAGGAACTAACACAATGTATTATTGGGCACTGTAATTGTAAATAATTGTAAAAGAGTTGACAAAAATTAGTTTTGATCTATATGTGCACGATCTACATATCATGGAGGCTTCCTTTTTTAAATAATTTTCTAGAGCCCAAATAAAACTCATTTTACAAATAGGGAGCTTCAGCACATGGATTGCATATTCTCACCCAATAATTACATTGGAACTAGTCAAATTTCAAGTCACACCAAAGAGACAAAGATCACTGTATTTCTAGATGCTGAAACCTAAAAAGAAACAAGGAAAAGAAACATCACCTGAAGCGCACACGTTTTAGATCTCGAGTACCATCCCGCAGAGCCACAAGAGTAATATATACACCAGGCTCATATTGTTCAATCCATTCAGCCTCAACTTGAGTAGCATTAACCAGTAGAGACGTTTTGGTTTTAGAATTATTGTCACCATCTTGTAAGGACTCAGACTCCTTGCCAACAGCTGCCACCGATGCACTACTGCTAACTGGCTGAGCACCTCCGCTATTTGGAAGTCTAGAATCTCGACTGTCAATTCTATCTTGTTGAAGAGTACTTCCATTCGTTCCAGAAAGCTCCCTATATGAATGAGTTGTGCCATAGCTTCCTTGCCAAGCAGCAGCTTCAGATGCCGTTGGAGATGCACAGGAGTAGCTGCTAACTGAATCAGATCGTGAATGACGCTCTCCATTCATACTCAAATGGTAGCCGCCATTTGACTCCAAACCATTTGAAAGATGAACTGATCTCATTTTCTCAGCATCATATACTCCAGGTGGCAACCTCTCAGCTATATCTTTAAGCTGGAGCAATTATAGGATATAATCAATTATTAGAACAAGTATTATTTTTAAAACATTTCTCGGGATGTTTAAGCATTGCGGAAGAAAGAAACCCAATAATAACATAGAGAATATTCCTATTAGATTAGAAGCCCATGCCATTTCCTCTTATTTCATTCATTCAATTACAAAAACAGCAACAAGTTAATTCTTTATGAATTAGTATTTTATTCATCAGAGATGACCGCATGCTTTACTGCATGATATTGTCAAAATGATTGTTCATAGTAATTTTAATGCATTCTACTCTTTGAACTCGAACAAAGATCAACGTGAAGGTCCAGAGATAGCCAGGTTTGTAGAATAGGGAAAATATATTAAAAAGAAAATGACCTGAGCAGTTAGTAACTTGATGACTTCTTTAGCTGCTTTAGATTTACCAGATTCCTCAGCAGCCACGGCCATAGCTTCTCGTGTTTTCTTTAAAGATTTCTGAAGCTCCTGTTCCTGGAGTTCACATTTCTGCCTCAGGCTCTCAACCTGGATTATTAGACATCAACAGAAGATCATACTCAGTCAAGAAACCAAATCCACCAAATAGTGCAAAGAACCAGTTCTTGGGGGTGGGGGGGAGGATAATGGCTTACCTGTGAACGCAGTTTAAGCACTTCATGATTCAAAAGATCATTTGTTTTCTTCAAACTATCGGTTATACTTTTGGAAAAGGAAAGTCCAGATGCTGTAGGAACAGGAGTGGCAGATCGAGGAGGGCTTGGTTTCCTGGAGAAAGGTGACACGGATCTAGAACTTACTCCAGAAGCAGTGAGGACCGGTTTGGGAGCTGTCCGTCGCAGATCAACAGCAGTTGATAATACAACATCTCTAAGCTGCAATAATGAAGGTGCTTGAGAGGATCGGACAAGGGAGAAGGTATCAGCCTTCTTTCCTTGTTTAGCCGCTTTGTTGTCTAATTGCTTTATCAAATCCAAGTTGGAAGGAACTGACTTCGATATTTTCATATCAGTCTTATCAATCCTATCCTTATTCTCACCTGAGAGGCGAGGCATGGCATTTTTCCTATTATTATTAATAGCTTCTGCTGCCTTAATCAGTTTTGCATAACATGAATCACATACACGATATAGTTTGCCGGGATTAGGCGCAAGTGCTGCTCTTAATGCTTTTCTTGAACTGCAAGAGTGGCAGTGCACAAGTCCACAATTATAGCAGTTGTGTCTCTTCCGTGTAAACCCAAATGCCTGTCTGCAAGCAGAGCACTGTGACTGCTCAGCACTAGAAACCCATTTGTGAAGACAAATGGCAGCTGTGTAATTTGAACCACATGCTATATATTTCACATGCCTGTCCTTCAAAGCTTCTACCAAAGTTGGTGTCTTCCGATCTTCAACATCACCATGGCCCAATCTCCCATTCGCACCCTTTCCCCATGTATAAACTTCATTTTTCGACGTTAATACCACCACATGATATGCACCACATGAAACTTCTTCAACAGATTCCCCAAAAAGCTTATCCTCTACCAAGCAAGGTATCTTTCCATCTGCACTGGGATTCCCAAGTTGTCCATAAACAGTACTTCCCATTGAGAAAACTTGCCCTGAAGTGGTCAAACCAACGGTAATGCTGTGACCACAAGCAACTTTGTGAAAATCATAATCGATTAGTGCCGGCACACATGTGGGTTTAAGCCTGGGCTCCTTATCTCCATGCCCCAGACGATTTTTATCTCCATCACCCCACGTAAATATTTTACCCAATGAAATGCTCGAACTAGATTGTGTCCCAATAACTTCAACTACAGCAGCAGTATGCCACACCCCACATGCAACAGCAATTGTCCTCAGGCCTGATAAAGATTCCACTTCTTTTGGATATGAAATATTTTCTCTGTCACCGTGGCCCAGTGCACCAAATGTTCCATCACCAAATGTAAAAAGCTGACCCATCATCGTTATCAGAGCTGTATGCCATGGACCACATGTAACTGAAGTAACTTGACATCCTTCAAGCGGACCAGAGACTCTCTTGGGTATCCAGTGGCTGACATCACTGCCATGACCAAGAAGCCCTGCATTGTGGGTACCATCACCCCATGTATAAAGTTCCCCAGTTATTGTAACAGCACATGTATGGAACTCCCCACAAGCAACAAAATCAATACTACTAGCTGCCAAGGATTCAACCATACGAGGTTGAATTACATCCTTCACCACACCATGGCCAAGGCGGCCTCCAGATTCCTCACCCCACGTAAAAACTTCCCCTTGCCTTGTCACTAAGGCAGCATGCCTAACCCCACAGGCAATATGATGTATGTCTAAAACAATGTTAGACTCCAAAGGTCTGGGCAGAAGCACATCTGTCCTCAAGGTCACGTAACTACTATTTTTTTCGGCCCCAATCTTCACAATATTGTCACCAACAATCTCGCCCCATATGTATACATCACCTAGAGCATCACAATCATCGGGTGCAGACCCATGACTAGAGGTGCTGGGAGCACTTGAAACACTAACTCGCATAACATCAGAACTAGATCCCTTTACTTGCATATTTGTTTGGTTTAGTGATGCATGAACTCTTTCAGACTTTGCAATGTAATTTTCAGGTTGAGAAGTCTTCAGAGATATATTTGCGTTGAAACTGACAAAAACTTCTGGAGAGCTATTGTCTCTATTCACGCTGTGCGAACTGTCACTTGGACTATTTGAAGTCAATTCACAACTTTCCTGAAATGACATCAGCAAACCATATATTAAAATGGAGATCCAAGCTACATGCAATATAATATTATGCAATACCGCTTATAAAGGATAGTGTGTATTATAGAGGAGCCAATAAATGAATGATTTAAAACTGGAAGTTTATTAAAACCAACAATTAAAATTAAAATTACAGGGAATGAACTTTTAGAGTTGTGCATCATGGTATCAGGACTATTACATCAGTCTCAGTAAATTAAGAAGAAAAAGGGAATGCAAGCGCAGACTGCACAGAGTCACTATTTAGTTCCAATGTCCCAGTTTCTGTTGTTGTCTTGTCTCAATGCCTCTTCTCTACACTTTTGCTTCTTCAGAAATCTTAGGTTATTCTCACCATACATGGGCAGTAGTGGCGGAATAATCTTCATTCTCTTGAAGCTGCATCTCCATTTTAATTGAATTTATCTTGCACTGATCGGTTACAAATTTGAACTTAAGCAATGACCCACTCAAGGCCAAGGAAGCTGGCAAAGAATTGGCCATATTCACTGAAGATTTTTGGAGAATATTGGTTTTTCTTCATTTTCAAAAGGACCCATTTGGTCTTGGCCTAAATTTGGATCCATAGGTGTTTCAGCGGGTCTACACCCCAGAATTCCAATCTCCTTTAGCAAGTCAAGGATATATTTTCGTTGAGAGATGACAATGCCATCTTTAGATCTCGCCACCTCCATTCCTAAAAATATCTCAAACTTCCCAAGTCTTTAATTTCAAATACAGTTGCAAGCATCTTTTTCAAATTAAGGATCTCCCATAGATCATTTCCAATGATGATGATGTCATCTACATATACAATCAGGATGGCAAGTTTTGTTATTTGCAGATTTCACAAATAGAGTATGATCAGCTTGACATTGATGATAACCACTTTTAACCATAACTTTGGCAAATCTATCAAACCAAGCACAAGGAGACTGATTTAATTCATATAAAGACTTTCTCAACTTGCATACCAAGCCTTTGTTAGACTCATTTTCCATTCTAGGAGGAATTTGCATATAAACTTCTTCTTCGAGATCACCATTCAAAAAGGCATTTTTGACAGCAAGTTGATGAAGGGACCAATCTTGATTTACTGCTAAAGATAAAAGGACACGAACAGTAAACAATTTAACAACAAAAGCAAAAGTTTCCTGATAATTGATACCTATGATTGAGTGAAGTCTTTAGTCACAAGTCTTGCTTTGAATCTTTCAACACTGTCATCTGACTTGTATTTAACTGTGAAAATCCATTTGTAGCCAACAGGGTTCTTTCCAGGAGGAAGTTTTGTGAGGGTCCACGTTTCATTACTTTCAAGAGCTTTAATTTCCTCACTTGCAGCCTTTTTCCACTTAGGATCCTTAAATGCATCTTGGATATTATGTGGAATTTGAATATTGTCCAACTAAGTTATGAAGGCTTTATATGACAAATTTAATTTTCCATATGCCACATATGTTTCAATTGGATGGCTAATACAACTTCCAACACCTTTCCGTTGAGCAATTGGTAGTGATGTGTCATCAATCAAAGGCACCATAAAAGTGATGTTCTCATAAGAGGAATTCAAAGAAGATGTGTCGGGTTCAGGTAGTGGACATTCAGAGTCTTGTAAGGTAGCCCCTTTTCGTCTCGAGTAAACAATAGGAGTTCGACTTTGTGAGACTAAAGGTTTAGATTCAGAATCTCGTGAGACTTCAAGTTCAAAAATAATAGGTGGGACTGACACGAGATTAGGTAGCTCATTTAGAGAAGGAACTAAAACTTCGGATATGATGTGAGTAGGAGGTATGGGACAAGCAGACTGAACTTCCCATGGTTCAAATTCTCGCACATTCTCCCCCTGAATTTGAGACTTGGTGAAAAAAGGTTGGTTTTCAAAGAAGGTAACATCCATTGAAGTGTATATTTTTCTAGTAATTGGGGAATAACATTTGTACCTCTTTTGATGCAATGAATAACCTAGAAAAATGCACTTAATGGATTTTGGATCAAGTTTAGATGGATGAGGAGAATGATCGTGAACAAAAGAGGAACATCTAATAACCCAAAAGGGAAACTGCAAAGAAAAGTTTTGTAGTTGGGAATGAATTTGGAGGAAGACATCTCGAGGAGATTGGAATTTGAGGACTCAACTAGACATTCGATTTATGAGAAAAGTTGCAGTAAGAATGGCTTCTCCTCAAAATAGATTAGGAACATTACTAGCAATCATAAGAGGACGAGCGACCTCAAGAAGGTGTCTATTTTTCCTTTCAGCAATCCTAATTTGTTAAAGAGTGTCCACACATGAACTAATGTGAACTATACCATGAGATGAAAGAAAAGACCCAAGAGTTGAATTGAAATAGTCACGAGCATTATATGTTCTAAGGACTTGAATATTACTTTGAAACTAAGTGGAGATCATAGAGTGAAAGGATTGATAAATACTGGATGTTTCGGATTTGTCCTTCATAAGATATGTCCATGTCAGTCTAGTGTAGTCATCAATAAAAGTTATGAACCAACGTACTCCATATATATTTTACTCTAGAGGGCCCCCAAACATCACTGTGGATCAATGCAAAAGGTTTTGAAGATTTGTAGGGCACATTGGATGAGGATCTCTGGTATATTTGGAGAGTTGACAAACTTCACACTGAAAGTGACTCGGTTTTTTATTAATGAACAGATGAGGAAACAACCTTTCAAGATACAAAAAAATTGGGTGACTGAGGCGAAAGTGCCATAACATGACTTGATTTTCACTAGACAAAGACATAGAACAAGAACATGACTCGGGAATGAAACTAACAGAATTAGAAGAAGACTCATACATGGGGTTGAAAGACAAACTTGGATGATCTTTTCCTTGAAAAAGATAGGGGCCACCTTGCTATTTAGTAATGTCAATCACCTTTCCTGAACCCAACTCTTGAAATTCACACAAATTCGAATAAAATTTAGACATACAATTCACGTCACTCGTAAGTTTGCTTATGGACATCAAATTACAGCTCAATTTAGGAATATAAAGAACATTGGAGAGTAGAAGATCATTTGATAATTTTATCAACCCTATTCATGTAACCTCAGAGAGAGACCCATTTGCTATTCAGATATAGGAATGGCCAGGGTGTGATTTAAAATGATGGAAAATACCGATGTCATCGATCATGTGATCTGACGCTCCATAATCCACAATCCATAATTTTTGTTTATTGTGTTGTACAGAGAAGCAAGGCAAGACAATGTCCTGATGAGCAAAATTTATAGATGACGTAACTGTCTGCTTTGACATGATGTAAGAGACTGATTAACTTATATTGAGCGACTCAACTAATGAGATTGAACAAACAAATGGTACACATGAACGGTGCAATATCACCACGAGCTGACTTGAAATCGAATCTGATTGAACCGGTTTGACTAAACCGACCTGACTAAACCGGTTTGGTTGGACCGGCCTAACTGAATCGGTCTGGTTGAAGGCTGAAACCTTGTTTGTTAATCGGAGGTAGAAGCAATCTTAACACGGCGGATATAACGAACTGAATCCCAACAGTGGATGTGTGATCTGAGCTGAAAACGACCGGTTGACCTGAAGAGGAGAGACCTAACGACAGACATGAGATCTGATGTAAGGAGGCCGCGGATTTGGGCAAAGACCAACCCCCGAATGACTGATTTGATTCCACGAATCGTAGGCTTCCGATCGTCGTCTGTGGTGGATTACCAGCGTATAGCGATGTCGTCGATGGGATCGAGACGAATATGAGCGGAAAACGACGCCAGACATGTCGAATTGGGTGCATGGATCTAACGTCAGATCTGGATTTCCCAAGGTGGCGGCAGATCTAATGACAACGGCTAGGGTTTGTGCAACGATGGCGGCGAAGATCTGAGGCGACGACAACGACGACAATAGCGGTTGGACTAGGGTTAATGTTTTATTTTAGCTCTGGTACCATGAAGATTTTTGGAAAATATTGGTTTTTCTTCATTTTCAAAAGGACCCATTAATGGATAATTATAATACAAGAGAAATTCCAACTAAGGAAATTAATCAAAAAAAGAAAGTACAAAAAATAATAATTAAGACAAATATATACTAAACACGAGTCTACATTCACAACTATCAACAAGAAGTGCAGATTATTTGATCTGCAGTGCTCTAAAGTGTTAAGTTCTTAAAGAATAATGTTCATTTTTTGTTTTCAAAAAAGAAAAAACACAGACATCGAGCAAACAAGAAAATTAGCAAAGCAATCTAGGAAATAATAAAGCAAATACAATAATCTATAAAAGGCTTTCAAGCAAAAGAGTTTACATCAAGATAGAGGCCTCCATCACTCCAGCCATCAATTTTGGAACGCCCACCTTGACCAGATGCTATTAAAGCTTTCAGGCCTGAAATCCAAGCCTCTGCCTCAACTTTATCCTTACAAATCTAAGGAGCAAGAACACATCACCATTAGCATCAAATCAAAAGACCAGTAAAAGATAATAGCTTTTAAAATACAAATAGTGCAAAAATGTTCATCATCAACCAGATCAAGGGATCGCTTCCCGTTGTTGTATATAAGAGAGAATGATAAGTAATCCTTTTCTGGACGAAGATATCGTTCGAAGACAGCCTATAGGAATTCAAGGTAATAGTAACATAAATATCAAAGAAAGAATTAAGTAATAATGTGTGCTAATAGCATAAAGTAGGAAAATAATTACTACAGCTGCGCATTTAGAGTGATAACCAATAAATTAATATCTTACAGTTCTTTGTCCAGGTATAATTTGTGAGATTGAAGCTAACTTCAAACTTCTTTCACCCTTACTTGAAATCCAGATCAAGGAAGATTCATCCTAAACAGAGGAAGAAAAATCAATAGTAATAACTCGAGGAATTCTATCAAGCCACTAAGCTGAAAAAACTGTAACTGTACAGACTTGACAACTTTAAATCTAATCTCTTCCTTGCTCCAGACTCCAATATTAAACTTCCCATAGAAGAGATATGTTACCATACATTCCTTATTTACGACGTGTCATTTACAAAACAAATAAAGCTCCTTTCGTACCATTGTGCACCAAGCCAATAACAACATAGTTTTCACAATGTTGGACCTACCTTGCAAGATAATTCCAGCACAAGGTGACAACACCACAAAAGCACATCAAATTTTAGTGTTTCTTTTAATGTTATTGTATGGGTACCTACATTTATGCTCATGAGTGTATACAATTTAGTTCACAAGAATTTAAATGGCGTCATAAGTTATGCAATTTAGTTGACAACCGACTTGTCCATATGTGCATCCACATGAAGTCAAGATCATTAAGATTCTTTTCTTTTCTCCTTCAGCCTCTCATACAGAATCCAAAGAACATAATGTATACCAAACACGCAGATTATTATCATACTAGGTTGCAAGATTTCATCAAAATGCATTGCAGCCAAAAGTTGCTGTAACAACTCACTTTCTTGAAGATAATGAACTACCTATTTAAAATCATGATCCCAGTTACATAATAACTTTCTTGTAAATAGAAAGTCAGTAAACAATCAACCTAAGCATAACTCAACAAGTTGAGAAGATATATATAAGGTTTTTGACAAAAAAAATTATAACATAATTTTCACATATGAAAGATATGAGAAAGTGATGGGCTCCAAGTATTATAAAAGGAGCTCATGTTTTGGTTTTAAATCGTCCCAATTAAAATGATTTAAACTTCGTGTACTAACTCTAGTTAAATTTCCTTATTGTAGTCTCTTCTTTGAGAGTGGAAAAATGGTACAAATGTACAAAGCTCTAGGAGAGTTTTTCATGTAATTGGGATCGGGAAAGGAATTTTGCATGATTGTAATAATTTTTCACATAGTTGAATTTCTTTATAGTGGGTCATGGTTTTTCTCTGTTTTAGAGTTCTATACATAAATTCTTACGTTCTTATTTTTATTATTTTCTTTGTTTATTCTTATGTTTTAAGTGGGAGGCATTTTTTCAACTACATATACTACCCTCAACCAAAATATTAGAGGTTCAAATTTCTACTTCTACATCTCATTGAACTAAAAAGAAAAAAGATGCCACTAAATTGAATAACATTTCATTCAATATGGAGTGAAAACAATGATTGAAACGAATATAGAAATTTGAGTTACCAGGTTCTTAAACTTGTGAAATGAAGAATGATATGCATTAGATCACTAATAGTATTAGAATTTCCCGACATCACATTTTGATCAAGCTTAATTTCTCAACTAATCCGTGAACTACCACTGCCGGCAAAACATAAAAATGAATCATGTTCTTCGACTCTATCCTAGTATTTAAATCACAAAAAAATTGATCCCTAGTTTCTTGCAAGAAAATTATCAAGTTTTATCAATTGAATAAGTCACTATAGCAGCAACGAAAAAGAATTGCAAAGAGAGATTGGCAAATATTACCACAGATTTTTCATCGATAATAATTAGCTAATTTGGTAACTGCCAGAACAGAAAAGAAAAATGTCTAAGGGATATAAAATTTTTATAAGACTAAGTGAAATCATTATTGGAACCAAACTCACACTAGAAAGCCTAAATGGACAGAACTTCGGCTTTCCTTTACGACCATATTTTAGTAGTTGAGCACCCTTCTTCAATGCAATTAATGCCTGCAAGATGATATCAACCTTGTGAAACTACCACAAAGAGGAAAATCAAATTATAAGAAAATGTGGATATTGGACAATGGCAGAGCAAGAAATTAGAAGTTGCAGGATTTTGGTTTCAGCTTCACAATGGGGTTGAAGAAGTAAAAAAATGGAAATATTGGAGACGAAAAAGGAAAAGAAAGCAAAAGTACCATAACTCCCTTAGCCTACAGCATTAAGTGCTCAAAAATCACATGACCATCCATCAAAGATCAGTTTTAAAAAAGGCAGAAATTCTATAACAGATTGTTTAACAAAAATAACATTGCCAGTCAATCTTTGAAAAACTCAGGAGCATAACTTGATTCACTTCAGAAATTTACTAATAGTCAGTTATGAGTATTGGCATCCAGGTGACTCTTACAGCTTTACAAACTCAAAAGTGGCCATGGCTAATCAGCATATGTTCAGTTACCAAGATTAGCTGTTAAATCCATTACATTATTCTGTTTTGAATTGTTTATAACTTAACTTCTAACAATTTTATATATCACGCCAGTGTACTTACTAAAATGAGGCACGAGGAGTTCAAAAGTTCAGAGCTAGATTAAATACAAAGCTGAAGAAGTACTCCCACAGTCATCAGTGGGCAATTGTAGAAGGAAGCAAGTCATTTTGTTATACAATTAAGGGAATGTTAAATATCTGAGCAGCAAGAAAGAAATTACAATTAGTTCGCACTCTTCATTCTCATCCCAAAGTAGGGAAAAAAAACTTAAACATAATAGACCCAGCTAACAATCTCTCAATTGTATAAGAAAAATAAATCTCCAAATAACTCTTCCCAATGAAATATCTGACTAGTGTAGGGTATTGTATCTTTTGAAAGAAAAAAAATGTTGATAAACATTCCCAATGTTTTTAATTTAATGAAAACATAAAGCAATATAACATCCCTAAATTGCATGTATTTTCCCCTCGCTATTTTGTCGAAGTCAAGTCTGTAAACTTAATATAGGAATTGAACATGGAACAAGATTGGATTCGAAATAGTTCTCTTTATTGCCTCTAAGTTGGTCGGAAAAGTTCAATTTCAAAGTAATTCAATCAGCCCGTCAATATGTTCAGAATGTCCCTAAGAACACAGACCTACGATTTCGTATATCTAACAGATTTTAGTCAATGTAGAGAGAGATGAAGAGCGCAAATGAAATCGTGTAGTACAGAGAAAATATCACGAATTCCTTTCTCTTCCACGATTCGATTATGACCAAGAACATCCCAACAATTCCGAAAATTCAGATAATGACGTTGGAAAAATAAATAGATGAAGTTTGGGATAAAAAGAAGAAATCCAACGCAAGAAAATCGGGACCCAAAAAAAATAAAGCTCGGACTGAAGATAAAACGCGCAAACAGAGAGGAATAAGAAGACCTGCTCGATATCACGGTCGGCATTTGCATAGCTAAAAGGATCTGCCATTCCATGTGAAAAATTCACCAAAACGCCACCACCCGCTCTGATCACTCCGCCGCTCTCCGGTCATCCTATACGGCGACTAAATCTTCCGTACACTAACATCAACGGTCACATCAGGCCCACCGCAGAGCTTCCTCTCTCTCTTTCTCTAAAACTCACTAATGACAAACAAAAACAAAATTTCACAGCTCTCTCCCCCTCGTCCTTCTCCAAAAGCCTTGTAGATCTGTCACTCCTTCGAAGGCAAAGTCCTAGAAACTCCATTCGAAACACTGAATCAAAAACATCCTCATAGCCTCGGCTTAAACTCTTAGAATGAGAAACAAAAACTGAAATATAGCCTCCAAAGCAGTTTCTCAGCAAGCAAAGATGGCTTCGCGGCAATGAAACCGCTTCCGACGGCGAAAAACTCAAGTCCTCAGACCGCCGGTGACGGAACAAAGCCAGAACCGGACGGAGGAGACAAGGAGCCTAGAGAGAGGGAAAAAAAAAGACGTAGTCGGAAGGAAGTCTGTAAAAGTACAGAGTCAAAGACGGGAAAAAGAAGAAACCAAAAAAATAAAATAAATAAATAAAAGGAAACTTATATTAAAATTAATAATTAAATAAATAAAATAGCAATTTTCTTAAACACCATATTTACCGGATAGTGAAGGAGGAAAGTACCTGCCAAGAGAATCCAATTTTAAATCCATATATTCTAATTTTAAAAAATCTCTCAAATTTTATTCCGTATTTACAAAATTCAAAATTAATTTTCAATATTTAGGATTTAACAAAAAGTAAATCAAATATGTATATTCTAATGGAGTTGACTATACATTTGAATTGTATGACTTTCAGGTTACTTACATTTATGTTTATATCTTTCATAAACATTTGTATTTATCATATTATTTTAATTTTTTTTAATTAATGAGAAATTGATATCATGAAACCAACTGACACATTTGCAACAAAACAAATTCATAATTAAAGTTGTCTATAAAAATCATAATTAAAGTAATGATTTTTGCATTAGATTGGTTTTATAATTTATGGTGGATTATAGTCTATTGCTATTAGAATAAATTTATATTTTTCTTTAGAAGAAAATATAACAAACACATATATATATACACCAAGAATGTCGGTATTTCAATTTTATGCATATATAAAATATCAAGATAGATATTTTTATATAAAAAATTAAAATTTATGTTGATTTTATTTTAAAATTAAATTATAGATTTGTTGTTAGGATCAAATTTATAGATGATGTTTTTTTATATTTTAGGGATATTTATAAAAGATATAAAAAACATCGAGTGATATTTAATTAATGTAAAACTTCTTGGTTATTATTATTATTTTCTTTTTTTTTATGAGAACTATTATTATTATTATTATTATTATTATTATTATTTATTTAAATTTTCTAATTTATGTTTTATTTATTTTACATCTGACTAGTTTTCTTTTATTCATATTGAAATGGAGGTTTGTTTCAGTCAAATTAATCTTGATTAATTATATATTTTATTTGGTTTTGTATTTGACTTTAAAAAAAAAAATTTAAAAAAACAAATGTGGAGCCAATATTGAACTATTTAAGATGAATTATTCTTGAATTGATTGATTTTAATATTTTATCATATAGTGTCTTTTTTATAGAAATGATGCATTGCAATCTTATTATTATAAGGATTTATGTTTTATCAATATTTTATTTTATGAATAAAGTTAAATTAATCTCAATTGATAATATTTTCACTAGTTAATTGATTTAAATAGTAAAACTGATAACAAATATTTTCAAGCATAGCACAATGATAGATCGTGATAGACGCTTATCATTAATATTAATAAATGTTTATCGTTGATGTAAATTAAATTTTGTTATATTAATAAATAAGTTAATTCATTTTTCTTTATTTGAAAATAGTCCAAACCAAAAAATTTTTCAAAAGAAAATCAAACTAATTTCATTTTAATTTGTGAATTGACTTAGCCATACTTATAAATTGAGATAAATATGCTATATTAGACCTATACCCTAATATTTTGTTGATTATCTAAAATGTTGGTTGTCTATTTAGTCTAAACTTTATGAGTATTTAATATATCTCTGAAATTTTAATTTTATACAAGGTAGATCTCTAACCTTTGAAAATGTCTAACAGGTTTACAAACTTTTATTATCGTCTAATAAGTTTATGATATACTCTAACTTTTTTAAAAACTAATTAATGTCTTATGTATAAATTTGAATTGTATGTCTAATAAAACATTTTCCTTTTAATGTTTGTGTATAATAGATATGTGAATTAAAAAATCTATGTATTGAATAGGTCATGATCTATATTGTACATAAAACAGATATGTTTAAGAACCTATTACATACTTTTTAAATATCAGATATCTATTAGACATAAAATTGACGGTTTAAGAATCTATTAATCCATTTTTGAAGTTTGAGAAGACATAAAGTAAAAATACAATCAAATTAAACTTATAATTTAATATTTTCTTGATTAAAAAAGGGTTGCATCCCTCCATGAGCGTTATTCACTTTATTTTATTCAAGAATGCAAGCATATTTTTAAACACTTAGAACATCAATCTAAAAAGGTATAAAATTTACGGATTTAGGTCGATCTATTGATTTTTAAATCCTTTCTATTGGAGGACTTTTTGTTAATTAAAAAATGAAGCATAGTAATCATCATTTTCAATGTATTACTAGGGGGATTTAAAAAAAAAAATCAATTTGACAATAACTTGATACATTCTACTAAATATCATTCATCGGTATTATCTCTTAAATTTGAATAGATTCATACTTTTTTAGTATTGTTTTTATTTATTGTATTTGCTTGTCTAATTCATAAAATAAAATTGTTGTATAAATCAAAATTATTCCTCTGTGTATGCATCACAAATTAACTTTTTGTGCTTATTTATTTTCATATTACAATCTAGTATTAATGTCCGAAAACTCATCGAGCAATTTCTTTACGTTTTCATTTTAACGACGAGAAAATACATTTATATTCTTAAAAAAGTTATAATAATATTAATCAGTACATAAATTATGCATGTAATCCACGATGAATATGTATTTTCTCTTAACTCAAATTACTTTAATAATGATGCTACTATATGACTATCAATTTAGTATAGTGAAGATAGTTCTACCGTAATTAATATCTAAGACCCTTCCTCTTGAAGTTAAATATTCAATATCTATATCCATAATTATTGTACCAAAATATACAACAACTATAAATTTGATCATGAAGAAGTCACAAGACGAATGTAAAAAATAAGAGCCAGAATCCTAAACTTTCAATTTGATCAATTGCCCTTTTGTAGTTTCTAAGTAGTTGTAATTAGGCCCTTTTATTAAATTAAATTTTATTTGTGGATATTTCTCCCTCCTCACTATTCTTCTCTCTCCTCTCCCTTCATCTTCATCATTCTCATCTCTCTCAGTCCATTACCAGAGAAATTGGGAGGGAAAATTATTATGTGTGACGGTAACAGTTTTCCACAAATTTCTTTAAAATGGGTCGTGGTTTTTCTACAAGTTGGGAGTTTTTCATGTAAATTATTGTGTTTCTGGTTTTACCGTTTTATTTTAATTTTGCTGTTATTTTTCTGATTATTCTACTATAAAAGTGAGTTTTTTCGCAACACTCGTCTCACATCTGCTGGTATTGGACAAAGAGAGAGATAAGAATAAAGAAGATGAAGGAGGAGGGAGAATAATAAAGAAGAAGGAAAAATATCCACAAATTAAATTAAATTTAATAAAAATATCCAATTACAACCATTTTGATACTATGATGAGGTAATTGATTAAAGTTCTAGGGTATGATTGTAACCGACCTCGGTTCATGGGTGATTTTTACAATTTTATGTGTATATATATATATATACATACTGACTGATATAGACATTTGTTGAGAAGAAAAGTAAACTGCAACTTCCCAAATTAAAGCAGCAGGCCCATAAAAGAATAGAAGTCTTCAAATCACATTAATGAAGAAAATAACATCTTTCCATCTCTTGTGGTGCTCACTACACATCATTTATAAAACTTTTCTTTTAATTAATTTTTTCCTAAGTTATTTTTGCATATTTTGCCCCCTCCAAATTTATATATATATAAAAAAATCACACTTTAATCTTTACCCTTATGTGATATTATTTATTTAATTTATAAATGATGCATCAAGTACGTCGAAAATATATTTTAACATATCGATGTTAAAAATAAAAATATGACAGTATAAAAATATATAGGAATTAGAATAGATATTTTAAAAGTTTGAAGAATGGAAATGAGATTGAATTTTTTTTGTTTGTAATCTAGAATAATCATTTTTTTTGGGGGAAAAACATAATAAAAACAGTGTATATGAATATGATTACATAATATATAGTGATGGCACTTTGTAATTTATAGGGTGAGAATGAGAATAAGAAGGGGCATTAAATCAGAAAATGGCTTTATCCAAATTGATGAAATTCCCACAAATAATAATTGTAAAAGGCATCCCATTCTTTGTCCAATTCCTATTGGATCACATTCCTGATTTTTGACACACCTATCAAAATATACAACCCACAAAGCTTCCTTCTTTTTATTTTTCCTTAAAAAGGATTATTTATTTATCTTTTAAAGTTTAATGCAAATAATTTACAAAATGTGAGAACATGGTTGAAGAGATGATCAGGTAAAATCATAATGCCCTAAGTTTAGGATTCAAAATCTAGATAGCTTCGACATTCTCCACAAACCAACGTAGATCTTTTGAGCATGTCTTGTCTTCACTCACATGTTTTCAAAGAAAAATAAAAATTATCAGGAGCTTAACTTTCAGAGTTTTATGATTGAGTCATCAAATGAAGGTGCTCATAGATGTAGTTTTTCAATTATTTTAAACTTTTCTTAACGATAATATCATATCCTTGGAATCCTCTCATTCGGATGTGACCTTCATTCACTCACATATCCTTATAAAACTTGGATGTTACAAAATTGATAATTATGTGTATTCTCACCATTTATATTACAAGAGGATTTTTTTTACCTTTTTCTATTCACACTCTTCGGATAAATTACTTCAAAATTAGAATTATTTTTCAAAGAAAAATTATTGAAAACTATAAATCTATTTAAAAGCTGAAAAAGAAAAATTACGAATGACATACATACAACTTTTAAAATATAAGTTGTTTGTAGTGAAAGCAAAATACAAACTCTCAAAACTAAGGAAAGACATATCACAAGTCACAACAGCATCTAGATATGGAAAAGTGTTCATCAATCTAGAAATCTGAGAGGTTGGTTCAGCAATCATGATAAACCAAACCACGAGCAATATATAATTAATATTTCATGGACTAAAAGAGAAGTCCATACTTTTATAGCAAGTTTGGATATCATCCACAAAAGCTTGAACTTTGTAATTGAAATGGTCCTAAGTAAATTTTAGAGGATCAATGAGCCAATCTCGACTTGACATGGATAAATCAAAATATGTTAATATTTTATTCAAAAAATGTTAAAATATGGAGGCAAACTTTATATGTGATTGACATTTTATACCATGAGTCGAGATATCGATGCCTCGTTGCTCAGCTTCGATAGCCAACTTCGACAGCCAACTCCGACAGCCAACTCCGCCAACTACCACCGACGACCAAATCTTGCAACCATTTCCGACGGTCAACTCCAACAACTACTGCTTGCGGTCACCTCCAGCATCATCCAACCACCAATGTTGACGACTAACTCCGCGGCCACTCCACGATCTCCGACAACCATTATTTTAAATTATGATTAATACAAATTTGGACTTTGCTGAGACACGAGTTTTTTGTTTTGTCGACGCTCGTGACATAAAACTGTCAATAAAACCACAATTTAAAGTTTAAAAATAACTATTAATTTAAAAATACATATAAAACATCAATAAATGTTTATATCCAAATTGATGCACAAAATTGTCAATAAAAACACATTTTTGTTGACACAAAAGTACATAAGTTCCGTCAAAATGTTGAATTCTCGATTTTTTTATTAGTTTATAGTTTTTTATAGTCTTTTTTATAGTAATTTAACATTAATAAAATAACTTATATCATGAAAGAAATCAAACAAATTTATATGTAAAAACATTTTTGAGAAAAATTTTCAAACACACGAGTGTTTTTATACAAACTTCACATAAATATGAACTTTCTGATATATAAATTCAAATCGATGTGCCAAACAGACCTTATGAATATATCCAAATTGTATAGTTAGGAAATGTGAAGTTGAATTAAAATTGTTTGGAGAACAAATTCCAAAAGCAATAATAGCACGTGATTAGTGGGAGCATCATTTAAACTTGTTTTACAAGTAATAACGACAATTCCTTATCAAAAGAACCAACCACGGCCTTATTTATTTATTTATTTTATTTTTTAAAAATCAAAGTTAGCTTGGGATTCTGATCCCAATATCCACAACTTATTTTACTAAATTAATATATTTTAATTTTAATAAATATATCAATTCATGCTCGGTTTATTGTATATTGTAATTAAAATGTATTGTAATATGATATCGACTATATAAAATAAATGTTAATTAATTAAATAATGGTTAAGAATTAATCTAGGAATTAGTGAAATCTGAATACAAATTGTATCGAAATACTCGGTTTGGATTCGGCCAGCAAACTAAGCAGTTTAAGGAAGATTACATTCTTGTTGTGAGGAAATACTTGATGGAATTTATTAGAGAAATGACATAAAAAAGTTTGAAAAAAATATCAATTTTGACCTCGATTTGAAGGTCAAGTTAATAAATTAACTTCAATCATCAAGTTTTAATTTGTAATGTTAACCTTAAATTTAAGATGTATTGTAATTTTAATCTTTTAATGGGTTTTCTCTTTAAAATATAGTTAAAAAATATTTGCATTTTAATGAATTATAAACATTTGAAATTTATAAATTGACATAAAAACAACACATTAGAGTGTCTTTATTTATTTATTTTTTTTTTTTAAAAAAAGAGTTAATTTGTGTATTGGTCAAATTTATTTTTATATATTAACTTTTTTAACAACATATGGGGTGGAAAATTGAACATTTGACTTCGACTTTGAAAATATAAGCACTATGATAGTTAAACAATTCGTTTTGACTTAAACAAAATTTGACTTAATTGAAATGAATGAGTTTATAAGGATTTTTTTTTTCAAATTAGTAGCTGAATTAGTGAAAATATGTGAGTTTAGGGTCAAAATTAATAAAATTGAAAGTTTAGAGTTTAAATCCATTTCGTCCCAATATTTTATTTTCTAAAATTACTCTAGGATATGTTTGGCCCATAGTTAATAAGTTTGAAGTTAATCTGTTAGAGTTAAGAAATCTATATTTATGGTGCATAATTGCAAGATGAAATTTATTGATAAATTTGCAAAATAAGGAGAGATAGAATATAAAGTTCATCGATAAATCTACAAACTTACTATTGAAGTTGTATTATTTAACAACAATTCATGGGTCGGCTAAACGACTGGAGAATTTCATATATAACATATGCATAGAGTTTAATGATTTTTGTTTGGCATTGCGTAAGATACAGGATAGAAATTTGGAAGCTTATGATAGTGAAAATTTGATGTTTTTGACTATGTTAGGTGCGATTTGTTGAACATGACCAAGTGATTGAGAAAATTTAAACTTATGTGCCGAATAAGAATAATAAAAAATAAGTGACCAATTCTTAATTGGTCGAAGATATTTGAGAAGTTTCTCAACATGTTCAAATAAAATATTTATATTAAAATATAATTTTAATCCTTGTACTTGGTCGATCTTGTTCTATTTTAACCATTTTATTTGTGAAACTTCAAATTTAGTCCTTCTGCTTTCAATAAAATTTAAAATTAGTCTTTCAATTTTATTATTATTTTTTTTAAATATGTATGGTGATTTATATTGGTTTCCTGTATAAAATTTGAAATATTCAATTATTAATTGATTTTAATAACAATTATCTCGTAAAACTAAATTTAGTATTTATGGAAAGTCTAAATTTGTGCCTTTTGAAGGAAGTTACCAAGAATTTGTACCACCTCCACTAAAATTTATTGAAAATTTAAATTTATGGTATGTCGGGAAATTATTCTATAAATAAAACTTATGAAAATGGTAACTTTTAATATTAAAATAATTTTAAATAATTAAAAACGTATTTTAAAGTGATTTTTTAGTAAGTTAAAAATACTCACAAACATATATATTTGGGAAAAAAAATATGGACTGAAATCTAAGGATATGTTTGGTAAAGAATCTAGATTCCGTATTTTGTGTTTTTAGATTCATTGGTTCAATAAATATGTGTTTGGCAAGTACAAAATTCTATTAAATAAAGATAAAAAAATTACCTAGAATTATAGTATTTCACATTATAAACTCAATTCATTTTCCGAAAAGTAAACTATGTATTGTGTAATGTACTATAAATTATTTAATATTACAAAATAATAATCATATTAAATTTTTTTTACATAAAACATGATCTTAAAAAAACTAATAATAGTTTATTGTCAACTAATATTTTATGGGTAACTACAATGAGTTTTATAATTAATAAATATATTATCAATCACATTTTAAACAATTTATTTAAATTAGAAAATAGTCTCTGAATCTACTACCAAACACATATTTGTTAACCGTAAATACAATTTTATTTTTATTAGATTCTCAATTTACCTATTAAGAGTCTAATTTTGGACATTTAAAATATTATTAAAATAGAATGAAATCTAATCCAACGAGAAGATTGATTTGATTGATGGATTTTTTACTCATACGTAATAATGGATTATCTTCGCAATCTAATGTCATTTCTATCTACATTAGCAATTTAGTATCACACTTTAAATTTTTTACTTCTTACTACCAATAATAACTAACAATATATCCATCTTATTATTATTATTATTTAGAAAAACAACAATATTCATCTAATTAATAACTCGTTGATATTTAATTTTTGATATTTAAATATTTAGTTTTGTAAGCACTAGTTTCTTTATTTTGTTATATATTTTTTATGAGTGTTTTTTTTTTTAAATTTAAGTAATTTAAAAAAGTCAAAGGAAAAAGAAACCTATTATTGCTTTTAGAATTTGGATATACTTTATTCATATAGTTACTTAAAAAAAATGAAAACTATTATAGAAAGAAGTAAGTGAGAAAACAGACACATTTATAAAAAATACCAATAAAAAACTAAAATAGTTATCAAAGATTTTTATAATTAATTAAAATCTAAAATACAGAATGAAATTTATGAAGCCATAAAAATGTATGTCAACAGAATTTTAATCGGACTTAATTTTTGGACATATAACATAAAAGTGATATTATAATAAAATTTGACTTGAAAATATAAATAATGCTTAGTCTTCTGTTCTAACTTTAGTTGATTTTGGTTGCTATATATTTTTTAAAAAATTATTTTAATCCCTATGTGCAAAACTCTACCTCATATTTTATACCCAATAACAAATACTCAAATATAAAATTATGCCATATTTCAAAGAACTATACCGAGAGTAATATATATATATATATATATATATATATTTTGTTGAAATTATCACTAAGATAAACAAAAGAAATAAAGGACTAAAATAAGTATTATTTTTCAAAGGAGTGGGATTGAAACAAACATTCCGAAAGTACAATACGAACCGAAGTTGAGCAAAAGTACAACGATAAAAAAATTGAAAATAAGGAACCAAAATAATATTTGAACCCATTAAAAGGAAGGGAAAAAAAAGAGGAAAGGATCTACGGATGAAGATATAGGGCCGTTTGGTCCACCAACTTCTTAGGTTGGTATAAACAACTCAAACTTCAATAGTAAACACTATTGAAGTTGGCACATTTATCAAGTAAACATTTATTGAGGAACTATATTGTAACGCATCGAGTTTAAGAAAGAGACATGAATGAATTGAGATCATATCTGAATGAGAGAGATCATAAGAATATGAAAAAAAAAAATGATTAATAAAGGTATAAAGAATTGAAAGTCACTACCTGTACCAATAAGATGCACATTTTTTTTCGGTGGCTTAATCATAGGAACTCCAAATGAAGCATGTTTAGCTAGGAGCAATCTTATGACATAGTTTGTTGGAAGGACATGTATTGGTTGTTTGTGGAGACAACTTTCACTTGGCGGATATGTAACGTCCAAGAGGAGGACATGAATGAATGAACCGAGTGCCAGGGCCATCAGGTGTTGAATCCGAATTCTGAATCCTGGGACTAGGGTGTTACATCCATTTTTTCATTTATCTTTACTTTTACGTTTATCGAGTAACTTCATCTTGTCATTGTATTATATTTTTCATAATTATCGGGTAACTTCATAAGACTTATTAACTCCAACAGGTGGGCCAGACTCAAGAGAATAGAAGGAAAAGGGCATAAACGTCATGTGGGTTTTTATATCCCAAATTGGGAGGGGGAAGGGGAGAAAGTGGCGACCAAGAAGAGTAAGAATGTCGAGAGAAAGGGCAGAAACAAAACATAAAACGATAAGAAAAAGAGAATAAAAGAAGAAAGAAGAAGAAAAATAAAAAAAGAAAAAAAGAAAAAGAAAAAGAGGAGCTTCCAAAGGCTAGCTTTGCTTAGAAGAAGCCAAATTTCAAAGAGGAGAGGGACCCTTAATAAATGTCCCATATATCCCTGTCCCATTCTCTTGATTTGACTCAGCCACGCCCACTTAACCCTAACCCTACGGCCCTTTTTTTAAAAAATTAAATTAAATTAAATTAAGACTAGTTTTTACTTAATAATATGAATAGTGAGATTAAATTAATTATCAATATTCATTAAATAGTGAAAATGAAAAAAAATCATTAGATTGATTATGATTGTAACAATTTTAAATAAAGAATAATAAACATGGCCTAAGATCAAGTCATCGACTTTTGAATAGTAATTGATACTTTTATCTAGAACTACTTTCATATTAATAATCTTACGCTTTGATTGTTTGTTATTATTTTATTGCTCTTTTTTTGTTTAATTACAAATTTAATTTCTAAATTTTGAGATTTGTGTCTATTTCGTCTCTAAACTTTAAAAATTATAAATTTATAAAATTTTAAAATTCACCGATATGATTTGACACATAATAAAAGAAACAAATGCAGTAGAGGATTTGAATTGCAGACCTCTTCATATTTTTTTATTGTTTAAAAAAAGACTTTACTTGTTAAGAATAGGCTAATTTTTCAAATATATAATACTATACATATATATATTATTGATAAACATGTTTATTTTGAGAACATCTTTAACAAATAACAAGATTTTGGTAGGCTAAGATTTTAAACTGCAGATTCAATTCAAATCCTTTTAAGATGTATGTTAGTTTCTGTCAAAAAAAAAAAAAAAAAAAAAAAAAAAAAAAAAAAAAAAGGGAAAAGAAAAAGAAAAAGAAAACAAGGAATATGGGGTTGCATTTATGGAGCCCTAAAAACACCTGGTTGTTCCCTTTTTGTCCACTCTTTTTGATATTTTTTTCATTCTACTTTATTCCAACTTTGCTTTGCCTTCTCTTTTCTTCATCTTTTTCCAAGTTTCTTTTATTTCTGATTTTTAAAAATACAATAAATTATAAAAATCATTCCTAAAGTATAGTAATGCATAATTACAAATTTTACCCTTAAACTTAATCACCGGCACCGCTAATTGTATAGGATTTAATTAATATCATATGAATTTCCTTGACAACCAAATATTGTAGGATCAAGATCTAGTGAGATTAGTCGAAGTGGATGTAAACTAACCCAAACACTCATAAATACAAAAAGAAAATTACCCTCAAAATTTTAATTATACAAAAATTGTATAATTTTAAGGATTCAACTTTTATTATTTAGGGGTCTAATTTCTATAATTACTATACCTAAAGTATGGTCGTACGTAGTTACCATTTTTATCATTTGAGGATCTAATTTTAATATTTGTATAAGTTTGAGGGTTCAATTTTTACAATTGAAAGTTTGAGGGTGTAATTTAATTACCATCATACTTCAAAGACGGTTTTTACAATTTATTCTAATAATAATTAATTAATTAATTCAATGCATGCGTATTTTATAGTATTTCATGACTTAGAAGTGATTGTCACGTGAGAGTTACACCGAAGAATTAAATGGTTTTGGGTACAATTCTTGTAAACCCTCGCTTGCATGTGACATGTTCCACATAGTGCATCCAATTTTAATGATATGATTCACATGAACAATACAACTATTCACATACAAGATTTTGATTCAATTCAATTCACTTCGATTCCTTCATTTAATTTGACTTTTTTATTTTCTATAATTTTTTATTTCTTCAAATTGAAACAATCATTTTAAATAAAATTGTTTTAGTAGTGTGTTTTATGTTAAATAAATATACAAATAAACTTAATATAAAGTTATAATTATATTAGATTTATCGTTTATGGAATTATTGTCGTTCTTCTCGTTGATGAAATCTAGGTAAGGAATATTCATATGACTTGCATGTGTCTCACTCGTGGATTTGTTAGGTTAGAGAATAATGGTGTAGCAAAATTTTTAGAGGACATTTGAGTGCAGAGTTGAATTGATAATTATTACAGGAAGAGAATAATTGGGAGAATGATGTGAGAAATGTGAGTTAACACGAATAACAAGGTAATAAACAACTTTAATAATTGGTGAACCAAACGGTGTATGAATTTTTTTACCTACCTAATCCAATCCAAAACAAACATAATCTTCTGTTTTAAAATGAAAAAAAAAAAAAAATCTCTAACAACATGCCCCATCAGTTACGGTTCAAAATCTCATTGAACTTGGACACCAAGCACATATAGAGGACATGGGGTAAAAACGAAAAATGCGTAATAACTATTTAGACCCACATATCCACCCATTAGACATCTTTTAAAAGGAAAATTATTTTTAGACATCTATCAAAACATACCCCTCTTTTAGACATTCATTACTGAAATAAAGATTATCTAACACACGATGAAACTTGTTACACATGATATTATAACATTTACAAGAATATCATAGATAAATGCATAAAACTAAAACCATAATAGAACACAAAGTTTGGTAACTCAGTTTGGTACAATACCACCTACGTTTGGAGAAGGGAGAGCATTATGCTAGTAGAAAGATATATTTACTAATATAAAATCAAACAATTTCGATGTACTTATTTGTAAATAAACGACAATCGCAATGACACCCAAATAGCCCAACTTAGAAAACGATCACTTAGACTCACCCTAGTTGCGAGACTCCCCCTTAATGAAACTTATGTTCCTCCTAAATATAAGAATATTAGTGAATGATCATTTAGGTGCTCCCTAAGTGTGCAACCTCTCACTAAGATTTTATCTTTCCACCTTCAAACGATAATTTTGGCCGACCTGTACTTACGAGTAATTTGTGAAGGGTCATCGCACCGTTGATTGGTTATATCCAATGAACATAGAGATATATATGTAGTACGAAGAGTCCAATTGTCAGTCTTTAGTGGAGTAACCGACAACCAATGAATGTTGAATAATTTAATTAAGTATTCAAGTACCATTGGAGCTTCAATCTACATGTCCATGAGGTCCCCTCTATAGCTCAACGAGAATCAATTTTGGATTCATTTGAATTGTTTAAATTAAGTGAAGAAATTAATTATATGTGATATATTAATGCTACTTAATTATATATGATATAATTACTATAATGTATATGATGCATTATAATATAAAGTTTATTTAAGAGGAAATAAATATTTAATATGATTCAAATATTAATTATGTGAATTGAATTCATATAATTTAATCTAATATAAATGAGATTTATATTAAATATCATTGATAGAGAATTAAAACTATAAGTTATATTATATATGATACAATATTAAACCATAGGTTATGTGTCATATATATATATATACACTAAGGTAAAGTTAATTAATTTATTATTTATTAATTTTAAATTTGGGAAGGAAAGAACTTCCCTCCCCTAATCTCTCTCAACTCACTACGTGTGTGAATGTGGTGGTTATGTGATCTTCTTCTTCACGTTTTTTTTTTTTTTTAAATTTTAATAGGAAAATGCTCTCTAGAAAATTTGTGGTCTATGAAGAAAATTCACAGAAAAACTTTCTCCTCTCAATCTCTCCCTCTCATCCAAAATAATCTAAGAGCCCACAACTCCTTAGTAGTTCTCATCCCAGAGAATTGAAGAGGTTCTAATTGGAGGTGGCCATTTGGACTCTTTTGGGTTGTTTTGATTGCGATCAATTTGCAAGAAGAGAATTTGTGAAGAATGTTGTTCTTCAAAGGTAAGGGTTTCTTGAAATCCTATTTTCTCTTTCTTTCTCTTCTATTTTTTATGCATGCTATAAATATTCTTAGAATGCATGACCTAGGATTCTGTATTTATGTAAATTGAGAATTTTATGAAAATAAGATTTAGGATCGATTCACGTTTCCATATTCGAACCTTCACCAGTTCCTTCAACTCCAACTCACATGTCTCCACGTGAACGATTTGGATCACCTCATTTGTAACACTTATAAAATCACATGTATCCATAGCGTTATTAGGATAAGACACCAAACATTAGTCATATACTATAGACCCTTTAGGTTTTACTTGAACATTATCCACTTGTATGTCCACTACATACTGTTCAAGTCTTATGAAATAATCTTAGATTTTTTTCGACATGGACAATTCATTATTGCATATTTAAAATAATCAACTATTATATCAAATAATAAATTAACTAAAGGCTTTAAGGCATAAATCCCAATGAAAAATCCCTTCTCAAGTTGTTGAAAAATAAACCAACGCGATCTAGAGTAAGTCTCGAGATCTACAACAATACAATCTTCTTCGATGAAAAATTGACACACTTGTGGTCCGAGAGAAAATGCACAAGACAACAGGCTTTAAAGAATCTTCAACACGACCAACCCTAAATTGAACAAAACCACAATATATATATGGCTAGCTTTGGGAAGATATTCAATAAGGAATAAAACATCTTTCCAGGAAAAGGTACAACAAACCACAAAATCTGCATAAAAATCTTGACTGATAAAGCAAAAAATATTCTACAAAATCTACCATCTGTCACGTTACAATGTCCTTGACAATGTCACAGCATGTTTTAAGACATGTTGCAGAGGATAGGAAGACACACTAGCAACTATTCACTACACATATTAACATATAAGAAACCAATCTTAAAGCAGAATTGGCACGACATAGAGCATACTACAGAAACATCTTGTTCAAGTTTTGCCTGTATTATAAGTCAATCATATTGCAAAAACAAACACCCTTACAATTACAAATTTTCTAAAAGAAAACAACAAAAGATGTAAAAAAGATCTACACAATAACTCTCTAATGTAAGTAGAAAAATGCCCCAAATGATTTATCCAATGATTTTCACTATGAAAACAATGAAGCCACAAGTTTATATTAACTTTTTCTCTAATTGCAATACCTGACTAGTCTGATCAACTGAGTCTCTTACTTAACTTTGATTCTTTTTAGTTTAACATCGAAAGGTGAGGATTGGAACCTCTAATCCTTTTATCGAAGCTATAATAGTTACCATACTCATCCCAAAAAAATATGTGGCCTTGTGATACTTTTCAAAATGATGCTTGGAAATATTTCATAACAAAAATAAAATTTTAAAATATCAATATTCATAGTAGTCTACAATTGTTTCTTAATAACAACAACAACAAAAAAAAAGAATGTCACCAAGTGATATTTTATTTAAAAAGCGCCATCATCTGAAACTTTCTTTGAAGCAAAACCATCAATCAATTTTTTATGTGTCCAATCATTAAAATCATTGGTAGCTAATTCCCCCTTTCCAAGCCATTTGCTAAAAAATTTAAAGAAAACAAAAAATTCAATGACCTTTTTTGAATAAACAAGCCATTCTCACATTTTTCTCAATTTTGTAATATTCTCATATACAATATGAAAGAAAAACGCTTTAACAATTTGTTTTTAGGGCCTTTCTCCATACATAAATCTCTTTAGGGTCTTTAGGTAGTAAGAGATCAATCATTTTGATACTAAGATTATCCCAACTTATAAGATCAAATATATCAGGTATATCCGTAGCATTGATATCAATATCATTTTTAACCTTTAAAGCATCATTATTCTTAACCTTATCAATAATAGGATCTATTCTAAATGGTATATCACTAGAGTGGTTCTCATTAGACACATTTTCATTCAAATTAACACAGTTATCAATATTATCATTCAAATTATCACAATTTTCATTCAAAATATTTTATCCAATAACATTATTACCGTTTGTGATTCATTTGCAAAGAACTTATCAAGAGCTCCTCTTTGAGATTGAGTTAACTCTCCTTAATCTCATTTTTCTTATATTTTTCACATCTAAAATCATGTTTTCTAATTCCAAGACACACGATCAAATTCTTAAAAAAATAAATCAAGCAAGAGAATAAAAAAAACAAAAGAATAGAAAGAACCTCGGAAATAATTATTTGAAATATTAGTCATCAAGCAATTAAGATTAAAAAACTTCAAGAGCCTTAGCCATCCATTTTATCTCTCAATTAAAATCAACCTTCAATTAAAAATTGTCATACAGACAAAAATATGAGGATAGTGATAAATTTCAATACCAACAAATAAAAAGAAAACCTATCAATCTACCAACAAATTTAATTTAAAAAAAAAAAGAATTGGAGAAGAAACAATCTTCAAATTTCTACAATTTCTAAATTCAACAGACAATAGTAGTGGTTAGAAATCTTCTTTGTTGGCTTTTAGATGATTTTATCACAAAGAAAAATTGAAATTAGAAATATAATGAAGATTTTTTTTTCACCCCTTAAGCCCCATAAATTTAGGTCGGGAATTGACAAAAAGAGAAATTAGAAGAGTTTTTCTTGTTTGAAGAGGAGAGAATTAGATGAGAAAGAGAGAAAAATTTGGTGTTGTTCTATGTTCCCTATGCACGCATGCAAGAAGCTCCTAAATGGTAAATTTTTTTAAGAGTAATTAATTTGAGTTACTCTTTTAACTTGGAAAAAAATGTGAAGACAACAGATGCCAACTCTTATGATATCTATTGTCTAACTAACACCTGTAACCTATTTAATTGCTCATGTACAACTTGATAGATAAATTTATATATTTCATATATTTTCATGTATTTCAACTTAAGCCTTATAGACATTTAGAATTCATCCATAACAGGAGGTTGAACACATTACCTACTTATATACATACTTGGAACCAAAGTTCACAATAAACAGAATTCACACCATATTAAAAACTTAGGGTTCTATCATTTCCCAACTACATGTACATGAGTTCAAAACCATTAAAGTCATAACAAAGACTTAACAATCTTCTGGGTCTATCAAGATTCTACTATTTTGTGGTAGATTGACAACTATAAGTTAGACTCCGAGAATTCGACCGCTATCATGAAAATTAAAACATTTTGAAAAGTGAGCTGGGATGTCTAGTGAGTGACCATTTTAAGTAAATATACATGATCGTGCTGAAGAATTTAGAAAGTAACAGATTAATGGAAATGCTTCATCATTTCAGAATTGTAACATGCTTAGCATAAACTCATAACTTTTAGAACATCATAACATTTCATAAAATTTATAGAAACCCTGAAAACATAACATATCTTATGCAAATCTCATAAAACGTCTCACTTAACTTTGTATCCTTACACCTTAGTTGAGGTAGAGCCACTTTTTCATATTCTCAACGTCAATAATCTTAGCTGATGTAAAGTAACCACAATACAACCAACATTGATAACTCTCATATGTGCACATAAATATGCCGCAAAGGCTAATAACACACTACACATGACCCAAAGCCTTCTTGTTTGCTAGAGTGGGTCCCAAAGACCAATATAAATATAACGTACCGTGGATAACTTCATCCCCTTCAGTATCAGGGTCTTGGATACCTTCATTTCTTCAGTATTAGGAATTCATAATTAAGATACTAAAAACATGCTTAAATAAAACATACACAAGACATAAACTCATTTAGCATTATTTAGAAAACTTGGCATTGGAGATAGGTAAACATACATAAAGCTTCATGAACATATTAGGATTGCTTTTAATTATTGAAATTATACTTGTACATCACATTGACATATGGTATATAAACTTTCCTTTAAATGAAAACATACTTACTATAACTTGAAATCATTGGAGCATCTAACTCAAATAGAGAATGTTCATGCTTTAACATACTTTAAGAACATTGAAGCATATAGCTTATTAAAGTGCTTTAACATATTTTGGAAACTTGCTTCATGCTTAATAAGTAATACATTCAACATAAATCATGCTTTGGTTAAGGAGAACATTCATTAACCATATGAATGTTTTGGTTGAAAGTATAATAAGAAGAGCATTTTAAGGAAAACATTGATAAACCATATGCATTGAAAACATAATAAAAAAGCATTCGTAAATCTTTATCACTCATTGTTATTGGTTAGCTCCTAATCAGTTATAGGCTTTTCCAACTTCCGTTTGGTCTGTAACATAAATGTTGGAATATAAAGACAACATGCACAATGGAAACAAAGATCGATAACGTTCTAATTGCATTAAAACTAAGTATAAGCATGCAAAAAAGGTTAGAAAATACAACCTTTGTAGAATCCACTATAATCTTCCTCTCCGTGCTCGATCGACAACACCAATAGAAAGTCCTCGCTATTCTCTGATTGAAGAACACAATTGTGGGACTTTTTTGTTGGTGAAAGCTAGAGAATTTTACTCTAGTAAAAAGGAGAGTAAAGGAGATTTTGTGGAAGAGGTAATTTCAATATTCAAGAAAGCATTAGTTTTTACACATTTGAAAAACAAAACTATTTAAAGACAAAATACATGCAAAATTCCATCTTGCATGTCTTCCACCTCAAACTCCACTAGCATGAAATCTCTACTTTGGAAGAGACACTTCAAAAACCACTTAGTTAGTGGAAAATCCAACAATTGAATTTTTTCACTAACTAATTTTTTATTAAAAAATTATAATAAAACAATAGGAAATATTATTTTCATATTTAGGAATTATTTAATTAAAACAATTTTAATTAAATAAAATAAATAAATTTAATATCACATATTAAATTGTCTTTGACACCTAACTTTGTTTAATCACATTAATCAATTTTTAAAACACTTTCATGCTAATATTGTATTTAATACGCACTCTCCAAAAAGAATTGTAAATTATATATTATATAAAATATAATTTTTCCTAAAGACCGAATTTGAACATTTTAAATTCTCACTTCATCTAGTTCTTCAATTTTGTTCGTAGTGAGCTAGCAAAGAGACCTGATGGACCTACAAATCATGGGCTCCAACGATCTAAGACTAACCGGTCAAACTCTTTAACCTAGTTAATCAATATTTGTTAACTAATAGGACTGTCCACTATAGCCTGTAGTTGCACTCCTCTCACTGTAAATATATTTTGTGTCCATTTGATATAATCGTCATCAATAAGTTGATCCTTCACTGGTTTTCGTAACCTCAGCTACCGAAATACCCCTGAGTTACATCTTTTCTCCTTAAGTATCACTGTCCCTCTAATGAACAATTGATTTAGGTTCTTAATCACTAAATCCATTCCCTCTTAGGTCAATGAGAGGATGTGGCCCCTTATTCAAGACCGGGGATCAGCTCTCAAGGGAACAACCTTTCTACAATCCCTAAAATAGGTAGGAGTGAATTCTATCTTGCAAATTCTATTCCCCGAACTATCGACACAATCTTATCCATGAAATGGAAGGCATATTGAGCAGTGCTGTTGAGCTTACCCTCACCTATGCAGATCAAGGGACAATCCCAAATAAATAGGAGTTCATAGACAACTCAAGATTTAGATCAAGTTATCTAGGTCATTAAAAAGTGAAATTAATTAGTGTTAATACATAACGGTGATTATTTCATGGTCAGTCTTACAAAATCTTATTGTGTGGAACACCCCCGCTCACATATGTCTACATGAACGAACTGATCACATCGTTTATGACACTTTACAACATTTGTAACAATCATACAACAGTCGTGTTCAATAGTATCTCAAGAAATAAGCACCCAACCTAATCCAAGTACTGTACTATTTAGGCTATTTTACTCGAACTTGATCCAGTTTATGTCTCCACATTGTTGGAATACAAAAACATGTAGTGAAAGAAAACATGATCATTAAGCATTCTAATTCCTTAATTTTGACATTAAAATAAGCATGTTCATAGAGTAATAAGATGGTTTCAAGATACACGTATCTTTGAAGAATTTCTCTCCGATCCAAGCTGCTCCTCACAAATTCTCAGCTCCAAATCTTCAGTGAACCACCAAGAGATCTTCTCTACCATTTTTAGCCTTGAATTGAATGGTGGAACTCAAGATTGAAGTGAATTTGTGAAGGGAATAGAATGGGTTTCAGGTGACGAACTTTTTCTCTGTTGAAAACTGGTTTTTCAGCAACTCCTCTCATTCATCAGCAATTTTTTAGGAATTTATGTATCATCTTCATGCAAGCACTAAGGCATTGGTCAATGCCACTTCAATTTTCTCTTGTAAGTTGTGGCTAGGTATTGAATTAAGAATTAATCCACCAAATTGTGGATAATTCCACTAACTCAATTAATTCCATTTTCAATTTCTAATTTTAATTAATTCTGAAATTAACTAAAATCTAATTTAATTAATTAAATTCAAAAATAAAATTTCTCAAATTGAATTAAATTGAAAATTAATTTGATTTTAATTAATTAAACATATTTAATTAATCAAATAACAATTTATATCAAATATTAAATTAATCACACACCTAATTTTAAACATGAATCCTATTCATGTAATTAATATTTAAATCAACATTTAAATATTATAAACTCTCCATATCGTTTAATTTTGATAAATTAAACGTTAATTAATTATATCAAATATAATTATACAAACCCTAATTTGAATTTGGCTATTCAAATTCAAACCCTAAATTCAATTTGAACACTTCAAATTGATATCATTTCAAATTCACTCAATCTACTAATTCAAAGTGTTCATGTTTTACGAGCTAGTAGAGGGACTTTATGAACCTACAGATCATGAGCTTCGACGATTTGAGATTAATTTGTTAAAACTCTTTAGATCGAATTAATCAATATTCGTTAACTATCGAGTCACACCACTATAGCTCGATAGTTGCACTCTTCTCACTGTAGATATATTTATGTTCACTTGATTTAACCATAATCAGTAAGCCGACCTTCACAGGTTGTTCGTAATAATGGATGGGTCAAATGCTGTTCTACCCCCAAAATTACGTCTTGCTTCTTAAGTTCCACTGATCCTTTAATGAACAATTGGTTTGTGATCCAATCACTAATTAGATCCCTCTCGGGCCAATGAGAGGGCGAGACCCCTTGTTCAAGAGCCGGATTCAGCACTTAAGAGAACAACCTTTCTCCTATCCCTCAATTAGGTAGGCGTGAATTCCATCTTGTACCCTATGTTCTCAACTATCTACCCGATCTTACCCCTGAAATGGGAGGCTTATTGAGCCGGCGCTGTTGAGCCAACCCTCACCTATGCAAATCTAAGGATAATCCCGAATAATAAGGAGTTCATAGTTAGCTCAGGATTAAGATCGAGTTACCTAGGTCATCTAAGCGAAATAGTCAGTCTTAAAAAGTAAACAACGTTATAGAGTAAAATGACTTATTTCTTGGTCCGATCTTATGCAAACTCATTGCATAGGACACCCCCACTCCTCATGTTAATATATAAATGAATCAGGATCACTTCATTTGTAACATCTTACAATAAATTGTAACAACTACAGTGTAGGTCACATTCGATAGTGTTATCTGAATAAGGTACCCAACCTTATTCATATATTATAGATCATTTAGACTATTTACTCGAATCGGATCCATTATTATGTCTCCACATAAAGTTTAAGTACTCATGTAATAGTCATGGATCCTTTAGTTTATTAGATTTATTTTTAAAATGAAATAAGCAATTCATATATTCAATACAATTTTATTGAATCAAACTTCAATAACAACTTTATTGATTTGCAAAATGAGTTTATTGTTTACAAACTACGAGTTTTAGGACATAAAACCCAACACACATATTCATTAGAGTTATCAATTCAATTTCATTCAACAACATTTGTCTGAATAAACTTTATATATGTTTACTGTTTACAAACTCCGAGTTTAAGGACACACAACCCGACAAACTTCACTTGGACTAAAACTCCTAGTTGATTACAACAATTTGACTACTGTGCGAGAAATCTAAATACAATAAACTAGGGCATCACATGTCCACAATTTCTCCCACTTGCCTTATTTATTCTATCCATAGTCCTAAACTTTTCGGGTGGTCCTCGAAAATCTTAGCCGGGAGGGCTTTTGTAAATGGATCAGCAATATTGTGCTCAGAAGCTATTTGTCTCAAAATAACGTCTCCTCTTAGCACGATCTCTCTGATGAGATGATACTGTGCTCAATATGTTTTCCACGCTTATGACTTCTAGATTATTTGGAGTTCGCTACTGCCCCACTGTTATCGAAATACAATGTGATTGGTAGATGCACGTCTGGAACTGTTAGATTAAGGAAGCATGCACCGGAAGCAAAAAAGGATCATTAAGCATTCTAATTCATTAATTTTGGCTTCAAACTCAACATGCTCATATACTAAAAACAAAGTTTCAACATTAACCTTTGAATCACGAATTTCAACTGCGATCTCCTTAATTTCTGTTCATGAACCACTACAAGGCCTTCCTTACTGTACTCTAGGTGCCTTAGATGGGTTGTGGGACTCAAAATAAGATTGGATTAAGGAAATAAGGAGAGGAGGTCACTGGTTTTTAGCAGAATTTTGAAGAACAACTTTTTCAAGTTTTTTCTCAGCAATTCAACAAATCATCATTGAATACCACTCCTATTTTGTTTATTTATAACATAACTATCATGCAAATGAATTCCTTGCATGAACACAGTTCATGCTTGTGAATTTGAGTTGAAAAGCTTGGTGGTTTAGTGATTAAGGTGCTTGCACCTAAAGTGGAAAAACCTCACTTTTTCCATTTCCAATTTTCTTCTTTTTCTTTCTAATTTGAAATTTATTTTCAAATTAAAACTTATTTTTAGTTTTTATTCAAAAAACAAAACTGGATTTTTATTAATTTTATAAAAGTTAATTCAAAATTAATTTTTCAAATAAAATTAATAATTAATAATTAATTAAATAATTTAATTAATTTAATATCAAACATTAAACTAATTTAACACCAATTCCACCACCACGAATTCTTATTCATGAATTTAATATTTAGATCATATTTAAATATTAATTGATTTTCCAGTTCCATTTAGTTCCAAAAGTAAACGTGTAATTATATCACATATAATAACTAATTCCCTTAATTCTAATTTGAACATTTCAAATCAACTTATCACGCTACTCTAAGACTAATCCGTTTATGAGCTAGTAGGGGGACCTCGTGGACCTACAGATCATGAGCTCTAACGATACGAGATTAATTGACTAAACTCTTTACACCAAATTAACCCCCATTCGTTAACTACTGGTCACTTCACTAAAGCTCGTAGTTGCACTCCCCTCACTGTAGATTGTTGGGGTTGATGCCTTAAATCATGTAGGGTCCTATAGTTTGTAAATGTATTGAACAAACTCATTGTCTATTTAATAAAATATATGATATTTTATTCCATATTTTTGTTGCATTAACCACAAACCGATGAACTAACATCCAAGGTTATCTTGTAACTAAATCATGTATGTAGAGACATACAAGTGGATTATGTTTAAGTGATAACCTAAATGGTTTGTAATAGATGAATAAGGCTAGGTACCTTATCCTGGTGACACTACAAGTATGGCCTGCTTTGTAGGTGTTACAATTCTTGTAAAGTGCTACAAATGATCTGATCCTGATAATTCATGTATAAACATGTGAGCGGGGATATTCTATACAAAGGAGTTTGTATAAGACCGGACCACGAAATTTTTAGTCTCATTATATAAAACCGTTCATAATATAGACTTACATTTCACCAGGATGACCATAGGTAACATGACCTAAATCCTGAGTGAGTTGTGAACTCCTGCCTATGAGGGCGGTCCTTTGATTTGTACGAGTGAGAGTGGCCAGATCGCCGAGTCAACAAGCCTACCATTTTAGGGATTCGTCTGATTAGGGAGTTGGGAACACAACTACACGAGAAAGAATTCACTCCTTCCTCGAGATCGGGGTAAGTAGATAAATTGCTCCCTTAAGGGTTGATTTCGCATCTTAAACAATGTGGCGTCACACCTTTTCTTGGCCTAAGAGGGGTTTAGTCATAGTCGAACTATGATCTATTGTTCATTAGAGAGATCAGTGGTACTTAAGGAGTTAGATGTAACTATAGGGGCAAAACAATAATTTTGGTTTAGCTGTACTTACGGGTAATCTGTAAAGGGTCATAGTACTGCTGATTGGTTATATCCAATGAACACATAAATATATCTGTAGTGCGAAGAGTGCAACTGTTAGTCTTTAGTGGAGTGACCGAAATTTAACGGATGGTGAATAATTTAATTAAAGAATTTAATTAAGTATTCATATACCATTGGAGCTTCAAGCTACAGGTCCATGAGGTCCCATTGGTAGGTCAATAGAATTAAATGAGAATCAGTTTTTGGATTAATTTGAATTGTATAAATTAATAGAGAGATTTACTTATATATGATATAATTAAGTTGTTTTAATTATATGAGATATAATTGTTATAATGTATTTTATACATTATAACTTAATTGAGAGGAAATAAATATTTTTATAAGGTTTAAATATTAATTAATATGAAGTATATTAATAGTTGTTAAATTTAATATCAATGTGACTTATATTAAATGTCATATTAGAGAAAAAAGAAACTATAGGTTATATTGTATGTAATCAGTATTAAATCTATAGGTTATATGTTATATTTGATATAACATATAATTTAATATATATATAATAAAAATGGGACTCCCTCCCTCTCTTTTCTCTCTACCCACATAAGTGAGTGGTTGTGGTATTTGGTTTTTCGAAAGACAATAGAGAGTCTCCTTCTTCCATAATTTTGAGAGTGAGGAAAAAGAGACAGAAGAGTTCTGTGAGTTTTAGATTTGTTGGTGAACAATCTTCAGAATTTTTTCCTCTTTACTGAAATTTCCCTTTTCCTAAAATAGCCAGAGCCCACCACTTTTGGGTTCTCTACCTGAGAATATCAAGGAAGTCTTTGTGGTTGTTTTCGAAGGTTTCTTGAAGAAAGTCTTTAAGGGGTTCGTGTGCTGTTTGAGGGAATCTCGAAGAAAGGTCTTCAAAGGTAAGGTTCCTAAAACCTTTTGATAACATGCTGTAATTTATATATAAATGCATATATTGTTCTTGTTTTACAATAAATCTCACATTCAACAAAACATGGAATTTTGGTCGATCTTGCTTTCGCTTACGATTCCCTTCAATTTGGGTTCCTTCAATTGGTATTAGAGTTAGGTTGCTGGTTATTTGATCTCAAACTCCATTTTTTTCTGTTGAATCGATTTTACAGTGATAGTGAGTTTTACAAATTTTGCATTCTGTTTCATGTGATGTATGGTTGTGAATGTGGTTTGTTGATGGATTTTTCGGGATAAGATACTCTGTTTTAAGGCTTTCTTTGTTTAAAAATTTGGTTTATAAAGGTCCCTGTGTTTTTGGGCATATTCTTACTATAAAGTCTGTAATTCATAAGTTTGAGTCGCTCGCGCTGTTCCTGGAGAGCTTCAAAGAAGTGTTGCAGAGCACTGTTTTGATGAAGAAGACGAAGTAGTTTTACAAGATTGATAGCTAAAGCTACATGATTTAGCTACACGATCGTGTAGCATTTGCTAAACGATCTTGTAGCTAATGCTACAAGATCGTGTAGACTTTGCTACACGATCGTGTAGCATTTGTTACAAGATCGCACATCCAGTTTGCTACACGATCACTGCAGAGGGTTTGTTGAAGGACGGTTCAGTTTAAGCGGTTTAAAGTCTGGTTCACATGTTTCGAACTAGAGGACTCTTGCTTATGTAATAGATAGCCTTTTTTAAATTTCCTTTTGGGTGTCCTATCCTGGTCCATTAACTGTTATTGTAAATATATATGTGATGTATGTTTTATCTTATATGTCATAGTGTATGTCATATAGTTTTAAAACCCACCATAGGTTATGCATTTATATTCATGGATTATTTTATATTATAAGTGTTATAATATATATGAATATGCACGATTTAAATTATATAGCATGCTCATTGATCATATAATAGAAATGTTATAGTATACGTATGCATGCATTATAGCATTTCCATGCATCATTCATATTATAATTGTTATAATATATAGTTGAATGAATGTATGGAAGTATGCTATAGTATGATTCATTACCTAGTTATATAATTGTTATATATATTAGTAATGAATGGAGATTGCATGAAGCATGACATTACGTTAGGTTAATTCATAAATGTTATGATTAACTGAAGTATGTCAAGCATGCAATAGATGTTTTAATTGTTTCATTTATTTATAATCGTTATAACTAAATAAAATTAGAACTAAATTCAATAATTAAGAGTTGCATGCAAACCTTAGGCTATAATCATTTTTTAAAATTGTTTTAAAACATGATTGAGATAGACCTAAGATCATATTTCTAATGAGATTAGAAATCCTAGTTTAATCTTTTAATCGGTTTAATAGGATTAAATTGATTCTGAATAAAAGATTAAATATGTAACAAATGTATCTATAAGGGACCTTTTGGCTAAGCGAGTTTTGGCTAGGCTGGGGTACTTAAGTTGATAGAAACGTCGCACCCCTATCTGGGAACGTACCTGAAAAGGTGAATTAGATAGATTTTTTTACATGCATGCAAGTTTAATCGAAGTCTATTAAAGAGTTTAATGAGACTTCAATCAAAATTGTTTAATCATTAAAGAAAAGAGTTATTTTTTTAGCAAATTAAACAAACACTTAGATAAAATCAGTAGCCGGATTTTTGCTAAGTTAATTAAACCTAGGTAAAACACTCAATGGGCGGAAAATGGGGTATATGATACTTCATTTTATCCTCTACACGTTTCTCCTTGTAAATTCATATCGTGAGATCTACACTCGGCCTCAAGGCACCATGGGTGTCCCTCTACGGATGGCATTTGGGTAAGTCAATAACAAGGTGAATGGAGAGAGTGTTTATTGGGAGTGGGACGTGTGACAGCACATCTCTCGGTCTCTTTCATTAGGTTAAATAAAGTTTCATGCATCGCCTCGTGGCATCGTGGGTGTCCCCCTAAAGGATGGCAGTATTGCATGACACTTTATTCAATGTCCAAAAAATGGATAGGGTGTCTTTAGTTTCATGTCCCAATTGGTTTTTCCCTACGGTTGGCTCATTGGGGCGGAACTCTAGAACCTAAAATGAGGGTTACACTTACACAGAGTTGTTAAGGATGTTAACAAATTCTGGACCGAACATTGGTGACTGTTAGTTACAGTGACAAGGTGTTGTTTCTGTCTAATGATTGAGAATGTCTCGTTTCAGTGAAGGGGCACTTGATCACCCTACGAAAACTTTTGTTCTGCCTCACCGATACATCAATGCAAAATAGATGTAACTTAGGGTACACTAGACTATTTTGTTAAAAGTCTGATTGGTTGTCTTAAGTGGTTTAATGCAAGTAGATTAAATGTAAAAAGTGTGTTCTTTTTCAGAAGGTTCTTTAAACATGGCTACCACTACTTTAAGTTTACTCACCGCGGATAAATTAAGGGAGAGAATTACGCTAGTTGGAAAAACACAATTAACACTACACTAATCATCGATGATCTTCGCTTTATCCTAATGGAGGATTGTCCTCTTATTTCAGCTGCCAATGTTCCTTGAAATGTTTGGAAAGCATATGAGCATTGGACACGGGCAAACAAAAAGGCCTGAACGTATATCTTGGCAAGCCTTAATGAAGTCTTGGCCAAGAAGCACGAGCCCATGTCACAGCTCGGAGATCATGGAGTCCCTGAGGGGAATGTTCGAACAACCGTTTGCACAGCTCAGGCATGACGCTCTAAAACACATTTTCAATGCCCGTATATAAGAAAGAGCATCTATTTGAGAACATGTTCTCAATATGATGGTCCACTTGAACATGGCAGAGATGAATGTATCAAGCATCGATGAAGCTAGTCAGGTTAGCTTCATATTGGAATCTTTACCTGAAAGTTTCCTTCATTTATGTAGTAATGCTGTTTTGAACAAAATTGACTACAACCTGACCACTCTGCTCAATGAACTGCATGTTGGGATTGGTGTCCTAATTCTCCCAAAGTCTCGTAGTTTGTAATATATACACATTTTTATGAATAAAATAAGAGTTATTTTGTCTGGCATTTACTCATATCCAATAAACAAAGCTCAATGGTTTTTGTATGTAAACTTAAGCATGTATATGAGATATACAAGTAGATCATGCCGTAAGTGATAACCTAAATAGGTCTGTAGTATAAGGATTAAGGAGGGATATCTAATCCTGGTGACACTACGGATACAACCCGCTTTGTAGAGGTTTACAAGTGTTGTGAACTACTACAGATGGTAAATCCCAACCATTCATGTGGAGACATGTGAGCAGAGGTGTCCTATATAAAGAGTTTGTATAAGACCGGACCACGAGATGACTAGTCTTTGTATATAACGCCGTTAATACTGGAGACTTACATCTCACCTAAATGACCATAGGTGACATGATCTCAATCCTGAGTGTTTTAGGAACTCATGTCTTTGAGGGTGGTCCTTTGATTAGTATGGGTTAGAGTGGCCAGATTGCCAGCTCAACATGCCTGCCTTTTTGGAGACTTGTCTGATTTGGGACCTGAGAACTCAGTTACACAAGATGGAATTCTCTCCTTCCCCGATATAGGGGTAAGTAGATAGATTGCTCCTTTAAGGGCTGATTCTAGGGCTTGAATATAGTGGCCACAGCTTCTCTTTGGAAGAGAGGACTCAGTCATAGTAGGACTATGACTTATGTTCATTAAAGGGATTAGTGGTACTTAAGAAATTAGATGTAACTATAGGGGCATAACGATTGTTGGCCCAACTGTACTTACGGGATAAGGTTCTCTTAGTAGCTCAATGGATTCAAGTTGAGAATCAGTTCATGGTGTTGCTTTAAAATGTGCAGATTGACAAGAGGAAATTCGATTATATATGATATGATCGATGTGATGTATGAGATACATCTAGTGGAGGATTAATGTAAATGAGATTTATATTAAGGACTATGAAATAGAAAAAGTGTTATAGTTTATATGTTTCATGAGATGAAATATTAAAATTATAGGTTTTAAATATACCATAGTAAGTTGGTTATCATATATATTTATAATAATATTAATTATTATATAATTATCTTTTTTTCTCTAATAACCAATTGAGTGGGAGGTTATTAGTAGTTTCATGGTAACCATGAGATAGAAAGGAAAAAATGTTTTCCTAGCTTTAGTAGTTGTTGAATTGAAAGTTTCTATTTCTCGGAAGTTCTCACGGTGGCTGTCAAGTGAATAGGATTCACTAAACGATAGCTGAAGAGAGACTAGATGATCGTGGAGTGACACTACTTAATAGTTCACCCAGCTGGTCATTAACTAAACGATCGCATAACATTTATTAAACGATTGAGCATCGTCTATACGATAGACATTTGCCATCTCCCACTTGCTCAATCATTTACACGATTGTTCTTCCTCTGGTCTCTTCCTCTAATTAAGTCCACACAGAACCCACACTTTTGGATTCCCACATCGAGAATACCAAGGTAGCCATTGTGGTGGTGTCGTACTCAACTCGACATAGTTCGAGGTTTTTGGAGGTCGTTCGTCATGTTCGTGATCTTGGAGATCGCTATGTTCGAGTTCGCTGTGATCGTGTGGTGTTACGGTCGTGATGTTCGAGCGTTCGTGATCGTTGTCTTGCTGATTGTACGAGCGTTCAAAATCGAGGGTGTTTGAAGATGAGTCTTCAAAGGTATGTGAATTCTTCCCTTGATCTTATTAAAAGCATGTTGTAATTTCATTTGTTGCATGACCAGTTAGTTTCCGTTTGTTGATTGTAATTGTGTATGTTCATATACGAATGAAATTCGGAATGACCATTCTGCTGCTCATGGAAATCCTCATGTCCAATTTCCTTCACTCAGACCTTCCAATCCTTGATGAAAAGCAAGGAGTAGAAGGGTGAAGTAAATGTTGCTTCATCTTCTAAAAAGTCCCACAAAGGTTCGACCTCTGGAACTAAGTCTATACCTTTTTCCTCCGGCACCAAAAAGTGGAAGAAGAAGAAGGGTGGAAAGGGGAAAGCTAACCTTGTAGTTGCTGCTCAAAGGGGTAGAAAACCCATCAATGCTGCGAAGGGAATCTGTTTCCGTTACAACCAAGATGGTCATTAGAAGAGAAACTGCCCCAAAATCCTTGGCAGAAAAGAAGAAGACCAAACAAGGTAAATATGATTTACTTGTATTGAAAACCTGTTTAGTGGAGAATGATGATTCTGCCTGGATTATTCACTATGAGGCCATTAACCATGTTTGTTCTGAAGGATCTCTTTATAAAGGGAAACAGTGAGCAGAAGCAAGATCGTTTGAAACCCCATTGTGACAGAACATACACATTTACAATCAAACAACAATAGTTATGCATAAACTTTAAATTACAACATGCTTTATAAAAATAACACTAAAGATAAAGTGAACATACCCTTGAAGAACTTTTCTTCTCGTATCCCTCGATCAAACAGCACGAACGTTCAACAATAGAACGCTCAACAACATAGCAATATCCTCAACCAGCAACGAGTAACACTCGACCCTTGAACTGCAAGCAGACACCATTACGAAACTACCTTGGTATTCTCGGTGTGAGAATCCAAGAGTCGTGGGCTCTGTATGGGTTTGGTAGAGAGAAGGAGGAATTGAATAATCGTGTAGACGATCGAGTAAGTGGAAGAAGACTGAAGTCTATTATGTAGACTGGGTACTTGATCGTTTAGTAGCGAGAGACTATCGTATAGAAAATCTCAAAACATGATCGTTTACTCTCTCATGCTATCGTATAGCTTTTTCTTTATGCGCATTCACTTATCGTTTGATTATTGAAAAATGGAACCGATTTTCATTTTATCCATCAGTTACCATAACTGATCACAACTTCCCCTAAGTTGGTTATTAGGAGAAAAAACCAAAACCAATTATCCCATAATTGATTTAATTATAAATAAATAATATATTCATAATCTATAGTTTTAATATCACATCTCATACAATATATAAACCATAGTCCTTTTTCTCCTTTATTGATTTAATATAAATCATATTTATATTAATTCCTCCAATTAATGTATCTAATACATGAAATCAATTATATCCCATATTCATGAAATCAATTAATACATGAAATCAATTAATTATTCATAAGGTCCTTTTATTAATTTGAACACTTCAAACTAACCCAAAAACTGATTTTCAATACGAATCCATTGAGCTACCAAGAGGACCTTACTGTAGCTTGAAGGTCCAACGGTACGTGAATAACTGACTAAACTCTTTAATCACGATATCCATCATTCGTTAACTGTCGAGTATTGCACTAAAGACCAACAGCTGCACTCTTCACGCTACAGATATATTTCTGTGCCCATTGAATATAACTAATCAACAGTACAATGACCCTTCATAAATCGCTCATAAATACAGTTGAGCCAATTTACCATTTTGCCCCTGTAATTAAATCTAACTGCTTAAGTACCACTGATTCCTCTAATGAACAATACATCATAGTCCTACTATGAGTAAACCTTGCTCGGGCCAAGAGAAGGTGTGGCGCCACATTGTTCAAGTCTCAGAATCAACCCTTAAGGGAGTAATTTATCTACTTACCCCTGCTTCGGGGAAGAAGTGAATTTCGTCTTGTGTAGCTGAGTTCCCAGCTCCCCAATCAGACGAATCCCCAAAGTGGTAGGTTTGAGTCGGCGATCTGACTACCACACCCATGCAAATCAAAGGACAACCTTCATAGGCAGGAGTTTCCAACCCACTCAGGATTAGGGTCATGTTACCTATGGTCATCCTAGTGAAATGAAAGTCTCTGTCATGAATGACGTTATATAACAAGACTAAACATTTTGTGGTCTGGTCTTAGACAAACTCCTTTGTATAGAGCATCCTGCTTGCATGTCTAATACATGAATGGTCAGGATCAGACCATTGGTAGCACTTTACAACACTTGTAACATCTACAAAACGAGCCACACTCGTAGCATCACTAGGATAAGGTTTCCTTCATTTATCCATATACTACAGATCATTTAGGTTATCATTTAAAGCACGATCCACTTGTATATCTTCACATACATGCTTAAGTTACTTTGACAACCAAGGATCTTAGTTTTCTTGGTTTCTGGTTAATGTAACTAAAATATCTCATATTTCATAGACAGTAGGGAATAAAATATCTCATATTATTATATCACATAAAGTTTGTTCATACAAGTGTTTACAAACTACAGGACCTTACGAGATTTAGGGCATCAACCCCAACATGTTCTTCATTTCAGGGAATTAGTTCCTGGCGGCAACTAGATGTTGGTGAGATGACGATGCGGGTTGGAACTGGGCACCTCGTCTCAGCTGTGGCAGTGCGAGGTCTCCGATTGACTTTGCAAAACAAATTTCTTATTTTAGAAAATGTTTATGTAGTTTCTGATTTAAAAAAGAACATTGTATTTGTAAAGTGTTTTCTTGAACATTCATATTGTATCAACTTCATTGTAAATAAAGTGCATATTTCGAAAAATGGTGTTGATATTTGTTCTGCAAAAGTAGAAAATAATATTTATGTGCTAAGACCGTTAGCAACTAATGCCCTGCATAACACAAAAATGTTTAAGACTGCAGTAACTCAACATAAAAGACTTAAAATTTATCCTAAAGAAAATGCCCAACTTTGGTGTCTAAGACTAGGATACATTAATCTCAATAGGATTGAAAGGTTGGTGAAAAATGGACTTCTAAGCGAGTTAGAAGAAAATTCTTTACCTGTGTGTGAGTCATGCCTTAAAGGTAAGAAGACTAAGAGACCTTTTTACTGGAAAGGGTCATAGGGCCAAAGAACCTTTAGAGCTAGTACATTCAGACCTCTGTGGTATGATGAATGTATAAGATATGGGAGGTTATGAATATTTCATCACTTTTACTGATGATTATTCAAGATATGAGTTCGTTTATTTAATGCAACATAAGTCTGAATCTTTTGAAAAATTCAAAGAATTCAAGGCTGAAGTTGAAAATGCATTAAACAGAATAATTAAAACATTTCGATCTGATCGAGGTGGAAAGTTTATTGATTTAATATTTCAGAACTATTTGTTAGAACATGGAATAGTATCCCAACTCTCAGCACTTGGTACACCTCAGAAAAATGGTGTGTCAGAAAGGAGAAATCGAACCCTGTTGGACATGGTTCGGTCTATGATGAATTACGCTTCCTTGCCTGGCTCGTTTTGGTGTTATGCAGTAGAGACTGCAACATACATCTTAAACTGTGTTCCTTCTAAGAGTGTTTCTAGAACACCTTTGGAGTTATGGAATGGTCATAAAGCTAGTTTATGTCATTTCAGAATCTGGGGTCACCCAACACGTGCTTGAGGCTAATCCTAAGAAATTGGAATCATGTTCAAGATGTGCCTATTTGTAGGCTACCCCAAAGGAACGAGAGGTGGTTACTTCTTTGATCTTAAAAAAAAAAAAGTGTTTGTATCGACAAATGCTACTTTTCTTGAAGAAGACCACATAAGAGAGCACACGTGTCACACCCCGCCCCGAGCTCGCACTCCTGAGACTGAGGAGAGGTGTGAGGGACCGTAGATACTACCTTTTTGTGACACCTACTGTCCAACTGAACCTCTTTACTCACAGTAAACTTTAAGTAAAGGAGATAACAATTACTAATTAAGTAGGCCAATTTTATTCCAACAATGTAGTGTTTATACAACTCCAAGACATAACTAAAAAGTTTACACTGACCAATCTTTAAAACCCTTTGGAAGTGTAACCGTGGCTTGTGCCAAACCTTGACCTTAGCAGCACCTTGGAACTCCTCGCCTTTCGCTACATGGGGAAAGGAAAACATTTGAAAATGGGGTGAGCTTGCTAGCCTAGTGAGTGACAAGGAAATTGATTCTTATGTAAAAGAAGTACCGTCATGCCTTAGGTACTTTTGCTCAGATACCTTCTTAAAATTTTCTTTAGTATCGAGCTGCTCGGATACCTTCTCAAATGTCATTCGGTATCAAGTTTCAAGCAATACTAGTCATACGATGACTTTCTTTAAAAAAAACATAGAAAACATGTCTTTATCTGAAAGATATTTCTTTAGAACATGGTTTTTTTTAAAAGATTGTAAACATTTAGTCAAATATTTAGTCACACACCTTGATCGTTTAGGAGCCTTTCTCTCTAGAAGTTCCTTGATCACCTCGGACTCCCTTTTGAACCCTAAGATCCAGATTCAATTTAAAGCTCAGATTACTCATAGTTCTAAGCCTTATCTCGAGATACTTTCTTCTACAAACATGCTCTAAAATATCTTATAAAGATTACCTCAAAATATTAGCTTAGAAATCGTCGTGGTTTGGTCAAAAGCTTTAAAAAATCAAGACTGGCTCAACTTACCCAACAACTTAACCCTTCTGCCTTTTCCTCACGCTCCAGCCCGATTCCTTGGAGATTCGTCTTCTGCAGCCCTACCCTGAAAACTAGACTCTTAGAGCTTTTAGGTGGCTTTAGAATCACTCAGAACACACGAGTATTCTGGGAGATATTCCCATCCCAAATTGATACTACTTCTAGACTTCACTGTCCGACAATATCTTCTTCTCTTGGAACTTCATGATTGGCGCATGATCTTCTTCTAATGCATGGTCTCCTTCAAATCCAACTTCTAACACTCTTCTTACATTCTTTGAAGAGGATTTAGCTTATGAATGGAAGAGACATCTTGTGGTGGTATTTATAGGCCAAAGGAAATGATCCTCCTCATCTTTACCAAGCTTCCAATGCAAGACACCTCATACTCTTGAAGTGTTTGTACCATGTTTTGCCACCACCTACTTCATTGACATTCACCTACTCTCATGCCACACACCTACTTGTGTTGTCCTCCTCATGCATAAGACTTCCTTTGTATGAAACTTAATTCGTCCAGCTTCTACTAACTCAAGTCTACCCATCTCTCGGTATAGACATTTGTCCGGATGAGTTCATCAATCTTGCGTAGTGCAGGCCTCAACACCGCTCCATCGTTTAGTTCCTGCATCTATCGCTTAGCACCAACGACCCATCATGTAGTTCAATTGTTTAGTAGACGATCTCGCTCTCAATGATCTCGCGCAAAGCCTATCGCTTAGCTACTGTGCCCATCGTTTACCTCCATCGTTTAGTGCTGACGCCTTATCGTCTAACGCATCCGCTCATCACTTAGCGTCATCGCCCAGTGCCTGCGTCTATCGCCTAACGCCTATCGCTTAGTATTTTGTACATCATGTAGTGCGTCTGTTCATCGTCTAACACAGCATGACTATCGTCTAGCGCCCACGCCCATCGCGTAGCGCCATCGTGTAGTCCATCGCTTAGCACTCGCACATCGCTTAACGTTTAACGCTATCGTATAGTGCTATCGTCCAGCTTCCACGCGTATCGTCTAGCACTTACACTGATCTGTAGTACTTTACCTATCATATAACCCGATCGTCTTGCACGTCACTCCTCATCGTTTAACACTGCGCGCATCTTCACGATCGTCTATCGCATCGCTTAGCTCCCCGTATTGCTATACGATTGCCTACCTCATCGTTTAGCTCCCCATTTTGGATCGAAAAATGGAAGAGTTGCGTGGGCCAGACCGGGTCATTTCTCGAGAACAATAGCTAAGGGTCAGAGGGTATATAGGGGGAAAATTTGGTATTTGGATAATCGACATGGAGGAAAAATAGGATTATTCGGAGAGGCTGGAGTGGGTAAAAAAACTACACAATCGTCCAGCGCCCGCCTACACGATCGCCTACCTCATTATATAGCATCGCTCACTTACTAGACAATCGTCTACCTCATCGTGTAGTACTGCTCATTTGCTACACGACCGTGTACCTCACCGTCGTGTAGCGCCGCTAAGTTGTTGCACGATCGCTACCCAGCGCCTTGCACTCAACATCTCGCTCTCTCCGCTCTTGCTCATACAAACTCAACGCATGAGCAACTCTTGGCAACGCCTCTTGCCAATATTTCAACCAACATACGTCCAACCTTACAAATGCATGGTTGCCTTTCTTCTCATCTTATGCGTTAATGTCTCCAAACACTTAACACATGGTTTTTTTTTTTATAATTTACACTTAGCCAAATTTCACCAATTTAGGCTTATCTCCAAATTTCTCAAGGAAAATCTATTCAAACACTTAGAATTTCCTTCTCTTCAACATAGAATTTAACTTTCACTTAGTTAGTTCCCTTAATCATCTGCTTAAGTAGGGAAAAATGGAAATCCGAGTTTCACAACAAGCCTAAAAGTAAGATTTTGTTGAATGAAATTTCCAAAGAAACTACTGAATCTTCAACAAAAGTTGTTGAAGTAGGATCATCGAGTAGGTCAAATCCACCTCAAGTATTGAGGGAACCTCGACGTAGTGGGAGGGTTACGAACCCACCTATTCGCTATATAGGTTAAACAGAAATCCTGGTTATGGTAGCTGTTGGTGAAGTTGATGATCTATTGTCTTATAAGAAGGCAATGAAGGATATTGACAAAGATGAATGGATTAAAGCAATGGATCTCGAAATGAAGTCTATGTACTTCAGAGAGTTCTGATAGAATCCCATTTTCTATCATATAGTCCTGGAATTTTAAGTCTAAATACTCCTCCACCTCGATCTGATCGAAGTGTCTTAATAGATTTACCTAATTGGTTCTCAACCTCGGTCTTAAATTCCTTGAACTTTTCAAGACTTTAGACTTATAATAAATTAGGTAAATGTGACCGTACCTTGAATAATCATCAATAAAGCTAATTAAATATTCATAACCTCCCTGTGCTTTAACACTCATCGGTCCATAGAGGTCCGAATGCACGAGCTCTAAGGTTTTTTTGGCTCGAAGACCTTTTCCAGAAAATGGTCTTTTTGTCATTTTTCATTTGAGACATGACTCATGCGGCGACAAAGAGTTATCTTCTAACTTGTTTAGAAGTCCAATTTTAATCAATCTCTCAATCCTATTGAGATTAATGTGACCAAGCCTCAAGTGCCAAAGATAGGTACTTTGAGAAATGCGTTGCCTTTTTCTTTGAGTTTCAGGCGTTTTAAACATTTCTGTGTTATATATAATTTCAACTTTAGATGGTTTTAACTTGTATAAGTTACTTTCTAGGTTTACGAAACAAATTTGTACAACTCTTTTTGTAATGAACGCGTGATTATGACCAAAATTTACATTGAACAAACGTTCCAACAAACAGAAGATAGATATCAAATTTCTTTTACAAGAAGGTATATAAAGAATATTTTCTAAATACAAATATCTATTTCTAAAAGTTAACTTGACCGCTCCCACTGCTTTTGCTGAGATACGCTCCCTTGATCCAACCCGGGGAGCATTCTCATCTTTTTCTAGCTGCCTTCAGGAACTAGTTTCCTGAGAAGAAAAACAAACATGATTAGTGGCCCCTGAACCCAATAACCAGGTAGAATCTTCATTCTCCACTATACATGTTTCAATAACTAGTAAATCTAATTTACCTTGTTTTTCTTTTTCAACTTTCTTTTCGACAAGATGTTTAGGGCTATTTCTTTTCCAATACTCATTTTTGTTGCAAGGAAAAAGTTTCCTTTAGCAACTACCGTTTTTCCTTTTTGTACAGTTGGAGCCTTCCCCTTCCCAGTTTCCTTCTTCTTCTGAATACCTTTATTCTTGGAGAAAGAAGGGCCAGATTTAATTCCAGAAGACGATTCTTTTTGAGGTTTCTTCTTTAAGGTGGAAGCAACATTTGCTTCTGCCTCAAAACCTTTATTTTTCAATAAAGATTCGTAAATCTATAGTTTGTTGAGAAGAGTCGTCAGGTTATAGTTTATTTTATTCATCATAGCATTTGTTTTGAATTTAAAAAAGTTCTTCGGAAGAGATTACATGATGAACCCAACTTGACTCTTCTCATTCATGATGGCTCCGTTCACTTCTGCAATATTGAAGTGAACCATCATGTTCAAAACATGTTCCCTTACGTAGGTTCCTTCCTTCATTCTGCAGTTGTAAACGAATTTAATTGCATCATGCTTGGCAGATGTGGACAGTTGTCCAAACAGGTCCTACAAAGAGTCCATGAACTCTTTTGTAGTAGCTAACTTCTCGTGTTTCTTAGACAATACATCAGATATACTGGCTAAAACATAAACCCGAGCCTTCTCTTTGGCTTTGACCCATCTATCATACGCATCCCGAATTATTCTTGCATTGGGACTAGGGGTTGGAGGAGGACACTCCTCCGTTAAAATAAATCGTAGATCATTTATTACTAGTATCATATTGATATTCGATTTCCAAGTTCCATAATTATCCCCGTAAAGTTTTTCTGAAGCTAGCGGTTGTATAATTGATGTTGTCATAACTAAAAAGTAAACAAATTATTAGTGAATTGATTAACTCTATTTTTAATCCAATTTATTAAGCCAATAATAATGTACTCAGACTCATTATTCTTTTGCTACGATACTTTAGTGAGTCAGAATAACCCTCACCGAAGGGCAGTCGACTATGCCTTCATTGAATCAAGACATTCTTGACTAAATACTAATACCAGAATAACCCTTGTCCTTATAGTATTTGGTTACTGTTTATTTGGTAAAGAACTTTACTAACACTAGTCTTATGAGTGTATACCCGCCATTTTCGAATTACAGAGATCAGAATCAAACAAGCCCTCGAAGGAGAAACAATTGTTAGAAAACGGACCTAAGTAACTCTACCATTTCTGGAGTTCATGGTGTTCCAAATCTTATGTTACAACCCTCCGAAGGGATCACCGCGGTTAATGACTAGCTCGTGTCGCCTTTGAATAATAGCATGCGCAATATAGAAATCTCACAGTGTGACCTAATGGAAGAGAACGCAGGACATGTTGACACACACCCTTCACCCACTAACTATGAACAAATTTCTCATATTCACCTTATTATTGGCCCATGTGAACACTTTCCAAAGGGAGGTTGCCACAAATAACAACTCGAAGCTGAGCATGAATCTCACAGTGTAAACTCTTAGAGACGTGAGAAGTAGAAATAATATATCTCATATATTATTAATCTCTTACCGACGTGTTCTATTTTGTAAAATTGGGTACTGACTTTTTTATTAACTGGCTAAATTTATACAACCTAAGTCTAGGTAATTTTTCCTAGTATAACTCTTTTACCGAGAATTAACCTATGATGTCTAGATGATAAACCAATTTTATTACCTTACACCACTCACACATACTCATAAAACTAGGGTTATTGACTTAAATGCCAGTTTGATCTCCAGGTAGGAGGTGTTCCGTAAACGTCAACTTAGGTACCCTCAACCTTAGACAAGATCTCCCCAGGTAAGTAAACAACTCTTGTTTTACAAGTAATCAACCTATTTAACCCCTAAAAAGAAATCGATTGAATTGCACTGATTAACCCTAGTCGAGCATGCAATTTATCTTTGTTATAGATTTTAAAAGTCTACGTTATTTTATAACAATTATAAAACAATTATAACTCTAGAACATTCATCTATAACATGCTTCCTTAAACAAAATCATGCTTTAATATAACACTTATATTAAACATGAAAATCTAAGCATGCATACTATATACATTGTAACACTTATAACATATAACAAATGAATGCCACGTGCTTATCCTATGGTGGGTTTTTTTTAATAAAAAAAACTATATGACATACTTTATGCACACATATTAAAAAACAATATCATACATCACATGCATAATACTTAAACAACACTAAAGTGGAACGGTTCTGGCAATAAAATAGACAAATAACTAAATTATTATATAATTCAGTAAGCAACTCACTCGAACCGACCTCAAACTCTTTGAACCAACCCAAACCGGCCAAAAACTCTAAAAACTAGGTTGAACCGGTCGAATTAGCTCAACTAAGTCAACCAGACCGGTCCAGACCTTCTGAACCGACTGGTCAATGCGAGCAGGCGAAGTCAACGAACGAAGCTAAACGGATGCGGGGGCGGGAAATGGGTCATGGGGCGCGCAGATGCACCAGGTCGAAAGTAGAGGAAGCAGCGCACACGGGAGCTCCACTGAACCTGATCGGGTCACCGAGTTCTTGGGTCTGGGAGGTAATTCAGGTCTGAGAACTTTTCTTCACAAAAAAAAAAGCTATCCACTTTGCCGAAACCGAGCAATTACCGCCTAAGAACAACTCTAATCCCTCTAGAAAATTTACAGACCCTTTGTAACACATTAATGCTCATAAACATGTGAGCAACTACAAGTTTCAACAACAAATTAATAGAAAATTAATGGCAAAACCATAATGTATCCACTTACCACAGTACAATTAATAAATGGAAAAACACCCACCAAATGCAATAGAACGTTATAAGCATGCTCTGATACCAATTATTGGAATATAAAGACAGTATGCACAGCCGAAGCAAAGATCGATAACGTTCTAATTACATTAAAACTAAGTATAAGCATGCAAACAAGGTTAGAAAATACAACCTTTGTAGAATCCACCGTAATCTTCCTCTCCGTGCTCGATCGATACCACCAACGGAAAACCATCGCTATTCTCCAGTTGAAGAACACGGTTGTGGGACCGTTTTTTTGGTAAAAGCTAGGAAATTTCACTTTAGTAAAAAGGAAAGTAAAGGAGATTTTGTGGAAGAGGTAATTTCAATATTCAATGAAGCAGTAGTTCTTACACATTTGAAAAACAAAACTATTTAAAGAAAAAATACATTCAAAATCCCATCTTGAATATCTTCCACCACAAACACCACTAGCATGAAATTTCTAGGTGTTAAACTTTGGAAGAGCCACTTCAAAAACCACTTAATTAGTGGAAAAATCCAATAGTTGGATTTTTCCACTAACTAATTTTTTATTAAAAGAATTATAATAAAATATTTTTTTGACATATGAAGTACTATTTTTATATTTAGAAATTATTTAATTAAAACAATTTTAATTAAATAAAATAAATAAATTTAATATCATATATTAATTTGTCTTTTGCATCTAGCTTTGATTAATCACATTAATCAATTTTTAAAACACTTTCATGCTAATATTTTATTTAAAACAAATTCTCCAAAACTAATTGTAAATTATATCTTATATAAAATACAATTTCCCCTAAAGACCGAATTGGAACATTTCAAATTCTCACTTCACCCAGTTCTTCAATTTTGTTGGTGGTGAGCTAGTAAGAAGACTCGATGAACCTACAAATCATGGGCTCCAACAATCTGAGACTAACCGGTCAAATTCTTTAACCTAATTAATAAACATTCATTAACTAACAAGACTGTCCATTATAGCCTGTAGTTGCATTCCCCTCATTGTAGAATATTATGTGTCCATTTGATATAACTGTCATCAATAAGTTGATCCTTCACAGGTTGTTCATAACCTCAGCTAGGTCAAATACCAAAATACCCCTGAGTTACATCTTTTCTCCTTAAGTACCACTGTCCCTTTAATGAACAATTGATTTAGGATCTTAATCACTAAATTCATTCCTTCTCAGGCCTACGAGAGGATGAGACTCCTTGTTCAAGACTTGGGATCAGCCCTTAAGGGAAAAACATTTCTACTATCCCTAATGAGTAGGAGTGAATTCCATCTTGCAAATTCTATGTCCTCATCTATTTACTTGGTCTTATCCCTGAAATGAGAGGCATATTGAGCAGCGTTGTTGAGCTTACCCTTACCTATGCAGATCAAGGGACAATCCCGAATAAACAAGAGTTCATAGACAGCTCAGGATTCAGATAAAGTTATCTAGGTCATCAAGAAGTAAAATTAATCAGTGTTAATAGTAAACGGTGTTAATACGTAATAATGATCATTTTGTGTCAGTCTTACACAATCTCATCATGTAGAATACCTCCGCTCACATGTCTCTATATGAACGAACTGATCAAATCGTTTATGACACTTTACAACATTTATAACAACTATAAAACGAGTCGTATTCAATAGTATCTCCAGAAATAGGTACTTAATCTAATTCAAGCACTATAGACTATTTAGGCTATTTTACTTGAACTTGATCCAGTTTATGTCTCCACATAAAGTCCAAGTATTCATTACAATAGCCAAGGGTTTGTAGTTTATTGGAATTAGAGTTATCAATTCAATTTCATTAAACAACATTTATCTGAATAAACTTCGTATTTGTTTACTGCTTAAAAACTATGAGTTTTAGGACATACAACCCAACAATAAATGAATAACTCTTGGTCAATGTCATTTGCTCACCTTGAGCCTAAATAACTTTAACTAAACTTAACCTTTTATTAAAGTTCTTTCCTTTAACTTATTTACTTCCCATATCCTTTCTAGAGTTCACATTTATGCATTATAGCTAAACATTTATACTAATCCTTTAGGGACTCAATAGTAGCTTACTAATACTAGAATTCCAAAACTAGGCCAATGCCAAGTCCTTGGCAACTTAGGCACACCACTAGGCCTGATGGGCGTAGGGCATACGCTCACTGACACCAGGTATGGATGCTGAGACAAGCACACTGGCCTTTAGGCGCACGCGAGGTAACCTGATGGGTGACACGATCTGCTACATATTGTCTTAGGCACGGACGCTAGGGGTATGCGTTGAATCTCACAACCTATGCGTTGAGCGCTACACATTCTTGTGGGCACTGGGTGTGAAGCTTGTATGTTGGGTGCCTTCTTCATCGAACAGTCGGACACCTGTACATGCACAAATAGTTTGTTCTAGCTGATGCATGCAACATAACCCCCATCAGCATACCTACTCAACGTCAGCCCTCAATGCCCTTTGTCAACTACCTGCTTCTTCAACGTATGCAGTTGCCTGCTTATTCAACATTAAAATTCCATATTCAACTTTCAGAACACGTAACTTTAAATCCATACCTTAAATTTAGAGCTTATAATTCCTCCTAGAAGACTCAAAATTCTTTAGTCTCCACAACTTGCTTGGTAAAGTCTAGAAATTTGAACAACCTTCGATTTCTTCAAAATTTCAACATCAAACAATGGGAATTTCTTCACAGTATCCCTGGATCATCATCTGATCAAGATTCACTTTGGCTGCAAAAATTCTTCTTTTGCACGAGAGAAATGGCCCAACCGACTTCTTCTTTATAGGCCTTATTTATACTTCCACTTTCATGTTACCTTTGCTTAATTACGTGACAACTCATGCCAAAAACCCTTGATTTTTGCCTCTAATCATGCCACTCCCACTAATTAGACTTCAAAAATAATTTTCCTAACCATTTAACGCATAAAATGGCATAATCTTCACATCATCAAGTCGCTCTATCACAGTTTTCACTACACTTTCATGCAACCCTTTAGCGCTTATGCTAGCCTTCCCTCAGCTCATCTAGTAGCCTCACCTTCGACGCTTCTAACATGCTCTCATCCCCTCAGCGCCTTGTGCCAGTCCACCTTGCTAGCCTCACATCTCATGCTACCAGCTTGCCAAGGTCTCTTAGGCACATCCTTCACGCATAACTTTCTTCCCCTTCAAATTTTCCTCAAAATTTCACTAAGTGTTGGAATTACTTATTTCCACCCGAGAGCTTTTTTCCTTTATACTTAGAAGTTTTTTTCAAACTAAACACTTATAACATTCCTTTTTTAAAGCTTAACACTTAGAAGATCCCTTATTTCATTAACTCACGTACTAGCTTCAACTTAAACAAATAAAAACTAACTTATTAAACATTCTTTAAGGCAAAAATAGCCACACGAACTTTCAAGCATAATTATTTAGGAAGATATTGTTGCTTTTATATATATATATATATACACACACACACTTTCCCATTTCTTATAGAGCCAGACATGTTAGTTTCTTAGAAAAAAAGACCAGAGAACAAAAAAACATGTGATAAATATCCCCAAACACTGTTTAAATCACGATTAATAAGAATTAGCTCATGAATTTTTAGGTTTGTGTCTCTATTTGGTCTTTAAAATTTAACACGTGTGTAATAGATCTCAAAATTACTTTCAATTTTGTATTGAATAGGTTCATGAACTTTAATAATGTCTTGTTTATAGTAGGTCCTAGATATATTTGATGATTTTAAAATTCAACCGAATCTACTAGATAAAAAATTGAATTTTATGTCTGATTCAGACCCTAATTGTACTTTCAATTTTATATATAGTAATTCAATAGCTTTTAAAAACATTGAACAGATAAGGACTTGTTAAAGACAAATTAAAATTTCAAGATTTTGTTAGACACAAAATTGTGAGTTTTAAAACTTTTTTTCTACAAAGATAGAATTGCAATAAAGAGAAAGAGTGTTGTCTTAGCCTTATGCTCTATCATGTACTCATTTAATAATGGAAATTGCACAAATTTTCTCCTAAAAGTCCAAGTATAAAATCAATAGAAGGTACTCTTGGTGAGAACTGAGGTCAAACAATGAGATTATTTAAAAGAAGTTCAACTAAGTTTTCAATGGTTCTATACTTGGATTTTATCAATAACGGGAAGTGGTATGTGTTATCATGCATAACAATTAAAAGAAACTAATAAGAATAATGATCTTTCAGTGAGGAGTGATGGAATGGGTGTGTTCACGGAGAGAAAAAAAGTGAATCATGAATAAAAAGTATGGAGAAAAGAAGGGGGTTGAGATGAGTATCATCAATTCGTTGATCTTAATGGCAAGCTTCTATTCATGTTCGTAACCTCCAAATAATTTTTGCCTCTTGATGAGTTAACTACATATATCATAAATCTATGATGCATGCTTTAGGTTATTTTGAAAGTTGTATTTATTTTTATATATACTACTTATTTGGCTTAGTGAGATCCACAATTACTTGCTCTCTCGAGTAGTTAATTGTTACCACTTAGCTCGATTAGCTAGATGAAACCAAGTGTTGGAGTTTAAACATACTCAAAGCCAAATGAACATTCAACCATTAAGTTCGCCAAAATGATGCTAAACTCACCCAAACCTCTAAAGATTTAGCTACTCATGGTTTGAGTTAAAATAAAAGTGGAGAAAGAAATGAAGATAGAAATCATTATGTATATTAAGTGTAGAAATAGTTAGTTACAAGATGTAAGCAAAATACAGAGTTATAGAAATTGAATAATAAGAAATGACGATGGATGGGGTGAGGATCAGTCACTGGCAATAATCTCTTACTTCCTTCGCGTTGAAGTGGTGATGTTGTTGCATAGTGAGGCGAATGCGGTGGACTAGAAGATATGAAGAATCTCTGATTAATGTCAAAAAGTGCATATTCTACTATATATTTTGGTACTTTTCTATAGTAAAAAGACACTTTTTTGTGATATTTTGCCCGAGATGCCCTAAATTAGATAAACTGAGCAACACATGCCTTTGAATCTATGAAGCATAGACACAGATACGGCTACATGATACAGATACGATCGGATATGGCAATTCGCCAATTTATAAAAAACTAAGATACGGATACGTCTAAGGATGCGTCATTCTTATATATATATTTTAATATATATATTTCTAAAAAACGAGAATACTGATACATTGAAGATACTTTTTTTTCTTTAAAAAAATCTAGGATATAGATAAATTTAGCATACAAGTTAATAACAATAGCACAAAATAGAATACAAACACTGAAATACAATACAAAAAAGAGCAACATCTAAGATGTTGAAGTACAATAGCTAATAAAATGCAATAGAAAAGTCACTCATATTGCAAAAAAAGAAAGAAGAAGAATATTAGAGAGAAGTACGAAGATAAACGAAAAACTTTTGAAGATATTCAAATTGTTTATATTTTGCTAGACTTTGTGGGGACTCAAATGTGAAGATGGAGATTAGATAATTTTAGTCTAGGGTTTGGTCCGTTATTTTTTTTTTCTTTTAGTTTCAGACTCGAGTAGTGAGCTTTTTAAATAGGTTGCCTAATTTTAGATTGGGAAAGATTAGATGAGTTACTTGTCTTTTTTCTTAAAAAAAAAATACGCATAGAAATAAATACTCAAATCGCATGTCAGATACGTATCTGTAAAGTATCTAGAAGTATAGATACAACTAATCGCGTGTCAGATATGCATATAGTAAGTATCTGGAAGTATCGGTATCTGATACGTGTCTGATATTGATTCTTTGCCTCACATGAAGTATTTGTGCTTCATAGCTTTGAATTGTCTTAAGTTGATTTAGAGTGATTTGGATGATTTTATGAGCTTTTAGCCTCAATTTTGACTATTTTGTATATTTTTACTTCAATGTGATCGCATTGTCAGATTCACTGCGACCGTATCAGAAAGTCGTAATTTTCTAGATTCATGCCCAGTCATTCTAGTGGCTATTTTCTTGGTCAAAGCTATTATTCAACATCTAAAACGATGGGTAAATATCCATAGCATGATTTTAGATCATTTCTCAATAACCTTGGCTTATATAAAGGAGGATAAGCCTCCCATTTCATGCAACAACTCTCAATCGAGCTCCATCCACCCCCATCCAATGAAATTCAGCCGTCCCTTGGCCAAAATCCCATCCTTCTAGTCAGCAAGCTTCAAGAACGAAAGTCCCATCTAAGGCTTGAGCACTCTAGGTTACTTCTACCTCATGAAAACGTGTGGAGAAGTGAGATTCGTCCTTGAAAAAGGAGAATCACCCTAGGAAAATAATCGGCAAGTGAAAGATTGTCACAAGGCCCTTTTTATTATATTTTCATCATTTATTCTAATTTATTTTTGCATTTTTCTATCTTTATTTCTTTTCATTCATTGAACATTTATCTATGATGATTGATCTAATGAAATCTATTAATTTTTTTTCTTAATCATAAGCTAGATTCTCTAAGAGGTTCAATTATGTTAATGCCCTCGGGTTTTATGGCTTGAGCAATGCTTTATTTCATACCTCTTTAACTTTTGTATTTCCTTGGTTGAGTTTATGGATAAAAGTTGTTAAGTTAAACCGATCACTTTAGCACTCTATTGGAGTCTTAATACTGAGAAGGTTAGAATATAAACTTATTTAAAAAATGAATATGGGCCTAAGAGCCTAGAAATAGGATTGTCATGTCACTTTAGAAATAAGGAGCACCACAGAATAAAAAAAAATACATGCAATTAATCTAAGATCCAACTAACCAAAGAAATATGAATATTGGTTGCTTAGAACTCCTAAAAGAACTTGATACAAGACTGAATAGAAGGAGTTTCCTGCCCATGACCAAGTCACTATCCTGATATGATGTGGCCGCATTGCCCAAGGCACACTGCCCTTTTGATTGAAACATAACTGTATCCATGTTCAACACTCTTGCTTATTGTTTTCATTAACATTCAACCTTAAATTCACTTATTTACCAGTTACCCCTTGGTTTGCATCAAAAAGCTCTTTCTTAGAAAAATTGAATTGCATAAATAGTCTCGTGGGGTTAGACTTTTGGAACACTTTAAGATTTACTACTTCATCGATAGTGTATGCTTACACTTAGACCATATTTATTCTCATTCTTATCACTCATACACATTTGGTCAATCACTCTTTCGAGCTCTTCTCTCTGATGGCGATGGTGAATGTGGCTGTTCTCGAGGAAGATCTCATCGAGAATTGATGGAATATCTCTCTATGTGTCCAAATGTCTCCAATTTTTTTTCTCTTTTAAGGCCATTATATACATAAGACTGGATGTCAGCACCATTTTGCCACTTAGAACTGTTACAGATGCGTTAGACAACTATTTCATGTTGGTTGTTGCACTTGTGTAAGATCCCTTTTTATGCATTTGATGTTCCTTCACTACAAGTTATTGGTATGCTGCATGATGATTCCAATGCATAGCTCCCTTCTTTTTCATTTGTATTTACGCACATTTAGCTTATTAGTGATGTAATTTTTGCAAGGCCTACATTTGATTTCAATGAACGCATGAAAGTAAATTTTGCCCTATTTTCTTATGATCTCAATGTTGCCTTATTTGATTTCAATGAACGCATTAAAGAAGTCTCACAATCTGAAGTCAAGACATAAACAAACACATTCAAAAGAGTCATGTTAAATATAAAATCTAAAATTTAAGAACTTTGTTAAATATTTTTAAATTTTAAAAAATAAATAAATGCAAACATAAAACCCTATGGACTAAATTTGTTATTTAACTTTAAATCATAGTTGAATTGTTTGTTCTAATTAATGAAGTATTGCTTTTCTAAAAATACAAATGTGTTACAAAATGGAAGTTTTTAGTATATTCGAGAGTAATTTTGGCGAAACGGAAAGCTATTGAGACTTCCAATTCAATCAAATAATTGTTTTATTTCCTACTCTAATTTTGTAGTATTAAGGTAGTAACGGGTCGATCCACAAAGAGCCTGATCAATTTTCCTACTAAATTGCTTGTTATGAGCAACCAGGGGAGTTTGATTAGTTGATTACGATTGTAAAAAAAAATAATTAAAAACAACAACGATCCAACAGTAATTTGATGCTTAAGTAAATTGAAAATATCAATGAAACAAATTCTAGCTTGGGGTAATTGAATTTATTCTTAATTTGCTACTCAATCATTGATTAATCAGAAAAGTGCCTTGCAATTTTATTTAGTTTTAACTTAGTCAATCTCTTCTAGAAAAGCTAGAAGGGAGTCTAACTAATCAAATTAATCCTTAGGCTGGAGGGGGGGAAGCCTCCTAAACATGCAAATTAATTAGCATTAAGTTCCAGGGCAATTGCTAAGGCAAAAAAAATAATTAGGCAAACAAATTAATTAGATATTCGATTTGAATTCATCTTAAGTTAGATAGAAGAATGCTATTCGATTGGAACAATCCAACTCTAACTTAACTTCTATTACTTGGCGATTTAGGAACATAACAATTACAAATTAGGTATAAACTTATATCTATTAATTAAACATGCTTGATTAATTTGTCAGATTATCTCAAACACATTCAATCAATTAAATAAGAACAAGAAGAAAATTCAATAAACAATTAAAATTGCAATACATCAAATATTCATAATCTCATGAGGTAACAAATCGAGATATAAATCTTAAATCTCGAGCTAGACTGTAGTATCTTAGCCTTGATACATACTTGAATGAACAAAATAATGATCTACCAAAGTCTCAATCGAGTAGAGAAGAAGAAATATGGAGAAGATCTTAGAAAAACTGTGAGAATTATGCTCTAATTCATGTGTATGAAGTGTGAGCAGCTAAGTCAATTTAAAGCCTTCATGTCGCAGTGTAGCTACGTTTGAGCGAGCCTAGCAACGCTGCCACATGCAAATTAATTAGCATTAAGTTCCAGGGCAATTGCTAAGGCAAAAAAAATAATTAGGCAAACAAATTAATTAGATATTCGATTTGAATTCATCTTAAGTTAGATAGAAGAATGCTATTCGATTGGAACAGTCCAACTCTAACTTAACTTCTATTACTTGGCGATTTAGGAACATAACAATTACAAATTAGGTATAAACTTATATCTATTAATTAAATATGCTTGATTAATTTGTCAGATTATCTCAAACACATTCAATCAATTAAATAAGAACAAGAAGAAAATTCAATAAACAATTAAAATTGCAATACATCAAATATTCATAATCTCATGAGGTAACAAATCAAGATATAAATCTTAAATCTCGAGCTAGACTGTAGTATCTTAGCCTTGATACATACTTGAATGAACAAAATAATGATCTACCAAAGTCTCAATCGAGTAGAGAAGAAGAAATATGGAGAAAATCTTAGAAAAACTGTGAGAATTATGCTATAATTCATGTGTATGAAGTGTGAGCAGCTAAGTCAATTTAAAGCCTTCATGTCGCAGTGTAGCTACGCTTGAGCGAGCCTAGCAACGCTGCCTTCTGTCCAGACGCGCATGAATACTCTGTCGAAGTACGTAGTGTAGCTATGCTTGATGCAGTGTGGCGAAGCTCTTAGAATAGGAGCTCTCGAGTCTTTAGTGGAAAGCACTAGCATAATGCTAGCGTTATTACGCTGTGGGCGATGTGATGCTTTTGCCTTACAGTATAGCTCTACGCTCGCATGGAGGGTAGCTACACTCTCCTAGGTGCATTTTGGAAATTTTGCACTCTTTTTCATGGTTGATGATACGAAGCTCCAATATGGTTCTTTTAAGTCCCATTTGGGCTCCAAAACATACGTTTTACCTCTCGTACTTGCTCAATATCTATAAAATAGCATAACAATACATAAAATTCCACGAACGGTCCCGAATTAAGATAAGGAAGATAACACTTTTATGGTGCTATCAAACACTTCTAACTTAATTCTTGATCGTCTCGAGCAAGGTAAAAACATACAGTCCTACATAAAATATGTTTGCTTAATTGCACGACTCATTACTCTCGTTTTAACAGTCTAATAAGTTCATTCATGTCATCAACAATGTACTCCAAAACCAATCAATCAAATGAAATAATTTTAAGAAAATTTCTTCAAATCAATCCATAGATAAGTGAGTTCAAAGCCCACCTACCTAAACCTAAGCAAAACCCATAATAGAATTATAAAGCCCTCAGTTCGTTTTTCCCTTACTCTGGCTCGGAAGGTCAAGAATTAAACTTCCTTGATTTCAAAGTGGCAATAACATGCAAAAGTGAAAAACAACCTTATTTCATGTTATCCATTTTTTTTTATCTTCTAATCTAACGAAGATGAAACCTTTTCTAGAAAAAATTATTTGGTTTTGGCTTGTCCACACGGGTTATGTGAAAGACATCTAACTACGGGTCGAATTCCTTCAAAGGTGCCTAAGCTATTCATTTCTTGGAGACACTTTAGCTCATAGGGAAACTACGAGTGTCATAGCCGCTCTAGGCCAATCACATCCTTAAAAAAGCGGAATAAACCATTTTTTATTGACATTTTTTTTTTGTCAAACATTAGAGCAATAGTTGGTTTGCACCTTGCTAAATTGAAATTTAGGGAAGTCTAGTTCTATCACCAAGGCCTTTTGGGGTGATAACAAAAATATAGGCTCTATAGTGCCATTCTAAGCATGCATGACCTAGGATAGTCAAGTAAAGAACTCAAATTTGCATGCAAGAGGGAAGAATAAATTTTAAAAGAACTTAAAACTCGTGATTAATTTCTTCCTACATTTACTCAAACATGCAACTTAAAACTCCCTTGGAGGGCTGATGGGGAATAATGGCTCTTCTCAAACAAGCATCCTCAACTCAAAAGCCTAACAAAACAAAAGGTTGAAAATATTAAGATAAAAAAGAGAGACAACATTACAAAAAATGAAATTTAACTAAGAAAGTAATAAAGATTTAAAGCATGACTACGTTCAGGAAGCGCAAATTTTTAAGATCAATTGCTCGGCTATATTTGGCTTTATTTAAGTGTAAATCGGTGAGTCCAACCGGTGAGCAGGATCAAAACAATCGAGAGAATCTCCTTCATGAAAAACTTTTGGTCGATGACCATTAACTATGAACGATTTACCAGTCTCCAAACTTTGAATTTTCACTACACCATTAGGATAGATATCAGTAACACCAAAAGGACCCAGCCATTTGATACAAAGTTTACCTGCCATAAGCTTTAATTTGGAATTATAGAGGAGCACTTTCTGGCAAACTTCAAACTTTTTAGGTGTTATCATCCTATCGTAGAATTATTTCGTTCATTCCTTGTAGATGAAAGAATTCTCGAGCAATTCTAACCTCATCTCCTCAATCTCTTGAATTTGTAAAAGTCTAGTCTCACATGATGCCTTAGGGTCCTAATTACATTGTTAGCTGCCTAATAGGACCAGTTGTATCTCCACAAGTAGGTGCCAAGCTTTACCATAGATCATCTTATAGGGAGACATCCCTATAGGTGTCTTGAAGGCTGTACGATGGGCCCATAATGAAAGAGTTAAATAACATACAGCAGAAGTATCAAGGATCCATAAGCATTCTAATTCACTAATTTTGACAAAAAACTAAAGTATGCTTTTCTTAAAAAGTGGGTTTTCAGAACATACCTTTGATGAACTATCCAAGAAAATATCTGTACAACTGCTATCTTCACTTGATATCACCGTGAACCACCTCAAAGCCTTCCCTAATATGCTCTTGGAACTTTAGGCAGAGTTGTGGGACTCAAGAACAACTTGAAGATGTGAAGAAGCAAGAAGAGCTCACAACAGCCGATTGAAGAAGACAGTTTCTTCTTCACAGAAAATTTCTCTCAAAATTCTACATTCCCCCTTTCTCCAACAACTCCAATCTTCTTTATATATAGTAGATGAACATGCAATGAGATGGAGTGTATGGCTTGCAGCTCATGCTTGGAGAATCAAAGTAGAGAGGATAATGGCCTTTTTGTGAGCATGAAGATGAAGGTAATGGAGAAAATTGAATCCCCATTTTGTGCAACCATGTAAAACCAATTTTTCATTTTCTTTTAAAACAAAAAATGATTGTAAAACCATTTTAATACAAAAATGATTTTCTTTAATTAATTTCATAAATTAATTTAAAATATTAATTAATTTTTGCACAATAATCATCTTCATATATTTAAATCATATTTAAATATATATTCTCTTGTTCCGTTTAATTTGAACGTTTCAAATTAATTTCTCAAGCTACCCTAAATCTTATCCATTTCCGAGCTAATAGGGGGATCTCGCGGACCTACAGATCATGGGCTCCAACGATTCGAGATTAATCGGCTAAACTCATTAGTTCAATCTAACTCCCATTCGTTAACTAATAGGACACTCCACTATAGCCCATAGTTGAACTCCCCTCACTGTAGATATATTATGTCTACTTAATAATCATAATTAGTAAGTCGATCCTTCATAGGTTGTTCGTAATCACAGCTAGGTCAAAAATACCGTTTTACCCTTGTGACTACATCTTGCTTCTTAAGTTTCTACTGATCCTCTAATAAACAATTCTGATTCATAATCTCTATGAATCAAATCCTTTCTCTATCATGAGAAGGTAGGGCCCCATTTGTTCAAGACTTGGAGTCAGTACTTAAGAGAACAACCTATCTGCTAACCCTAAATAGGGTAGGAGTGAATTCCATCTTGCAAGGCTATGTCCCCAGCTATTCATCCGGTTTTATCCCTAAAATGGTAAGCTTATTGAGCAACACTGTTGGACTACTCTCATCGTTTGCAGATCAAAGGATAATCCCGTACAAACAGGAGTTCATAGCTAGCTCATGATTAAGATCGAGTTAAGCTAGGTTATATAAAATAAATGAAACAGTCAGTTTTAATAGTAAACGGTCGTTATGTAGAAAAGTGACTATTTTTGTGGTCTAGTCTATATGCAAACTCATTGCATAGGATGCCCCCACTTTCATGTCTTAACATGAACGATTTGTGGATCACATCATTTGTAGCACCTTACAACTTCTTGTAACAACTACAGAGTGGGCCGCATCCAATAGTGTTACCAGGATGAGATACCCAATTTCGTCCATATACTTATTAGACCATTTAGGCTATATACTGTTAACTTCATCCTGTTTATGTCACTACATAAAGTTACAAAATTCAGACTATAGCCAAGGATGCGTTTATTGGATTTTCATAATAAGATGCAAAATCAACAAGTCATTATTATTGATAAAATAGAATGTTTAACACGAACTGCGAGTTTTAGAAGATTCCCAACACATAATGCATCATCTAACCTCAGGCTCTAATCCTTCCTTCCAGGATTCACAACCTTTTCTAAAATAGACTTCACCTCTCTATTTGAAACTTCCACTTGACCGTTCGTTTGAGGGTGGTAGGGGGTGGTAATATGGTGTTGCACGCCATATTTCTTTAAGAGAGCTGCTATTACCTAGTTGCATAAATGTTACCATGGTCACTGATGATTGCACATGGAAAACTAAACTTGCTAAGAATGTGAGATCTTAAAAATCCTGCAACCACTTTAGAATCGTCAGTGACAGTGGTTTGCTTCCATTCATTTGGAAACATAGTCCATAATAAGAAGAATATATTTAAATCTGCATGAAGAAGGAAAAGAACCCATGAAATCTAGTCCCCAAACATCAAATATCTCACAAACAACTATAAGGACTTGAGACATTTTATTTCTATGGGATAGACCTCTAGACTTCTGACATCTCTCACATGTTTTAAAAAAGAAATATGCATCTCTAAAAAGTGTGTTCAAATACAACCCTGAGTCTAACACCTTAGCTGTGTGCTTAGGACTAAAGTGCCCCCTACAAGCACATTCATTAAAAAAAAGCCTAAAACAGATAAAAACTCATCATTAGGAACACACATCCTAACTATCTAGTCAGCAAAAAATTTCCACAAATATGGAACCTCTCAAACATAATCTTTTGCCCCATTTTTCAGTTTAACTTTATTATGCCTACTGAGGTTAAAAGAAACATCACTTGTGACAAGATAATTAATGAGATCAACATACCATGGAGTCATCAAGATGCCATCCTTCTGGAGTAGAGCTTGACAAAGAAAATCTCCATAAGAGGGCAAGCAATCCCCTTCTTCCATTAACCTACTTAGATGATTAGCAACAACATTCTTAGAAGTCATAAACTTTTCTATCCTTTATTTCAACATCGAACTCCTGGAGCAGGAGGATCCAACAAAGAAGGTGTGGTTTAGACTTCTTATTGTCCATGAGATAGCACAAAGCTTCATGATCAGAATAAATAGTGACATGTGAGCCAAGAATATATAATCGAAACTTTTCTAAAGCAAAAACAACAAAGAGAAGTTTTTTTTTTTCCTGTAGTGGTATAATTGCACTAAGTATGATTCAAGATCCTCGAAGGATAGTATATCACATGATGCTTCTTCTTAATTCCTTGTCCAAGAATAGCTCCTATAGCATGGCTACTTGCACCACACATTATCTCAAATTGGAGATCCCATCGAGGGGCCTGAATCACATGTGCACTGGTCAAAGTCTTTTTTAGAACATCAAAGGCTTGCTTACACTTCTCATGAAGTTGAACTCCACATCCTTTTAAAGTAAGGTGGTCATCGATAGGGCAATTTTATTGAAGTTCTTAACGAACTTGCGATAAAAACCTATATGGCCCAAAAAGGAACGAACAACCCTCTCACTGCTAGGGTAAAGGAGGTTAGCAATAACGTCTATTTTAGCCTGTCTACCTCTATTCCGCTAGAGAAGATAACATACCATAGAACGATTTTATGTTTAGCCATAAAATGACATTTTTCAAAATTAAGGATTAGATTATACTTAATACATCTTCCAAGAACTTTAGATAAATTCAAGAGACAATCATCGAAAGATTCATCGTATACAGTAAAATCGTCCATGAATACCTCAATGCTCTTTTCAATGAATTTAAAGAAGATGATCATCATGCACCTTTGAAATGTGTCAGGTGCATTGCACAAACCAAAAGGTATCCGCCTAATGTAAACGTTCCAAATGGGAAGTAAAGGTAGTTTTCTACTGATCTTCACGAGAGATGGGTATTTGATAAAACTTGAAAAACCATCAAGAAAGCAGAAAAAAGGTTTTCCAGCAAGACGTTTAATCATTTGATCTATGAATGGAATGGGAAAATGGTCATTTTTAGTGACAACATTTAACTTATGGAAATCTATACACATTCTCCATCAACCTAAAGAAAACCGTACTGAATGTTTAAATAGATAGTAGAAATTAAATATTCATCCTAGCGTAAGCCCTAGAACTTAACGTTGTTGGTTAATCATGTTTATTATGGATTCATTTGAGCATGTTTAGTTAATTAGGTAATTAGAATCATTGATTAAGTTTCCAATCAATCATGCAAGGGATAGTCAAGAACCTAAAATTGCATTTAAAAAATTTGATGTACAAGATTGCATTGATCCATTTCATTTCCCTTAGCTAGAATGTCACGATTGATTTCATTTCTATCTTTTACTTTTATTCAATTTTATTTCTTTTATGTAGTTCCAATTATCATGTCCACATCGAACCCTTCCCCCCCCATTTATCACTTTAATTGAAAATGAACTTAGAGGAACTAATCTTCCGTGTTTCCCTATGGTTCAACCTCGAACTTGCCGCTTAAGCTACTAGTTAGTATAAGTAGTTTGTTCAGTGTTTTATAAATTTTATTTGTCTAGTAGAGGTTTGCTTGCGACAACAAAATTCTCACTAACACAATCCTGTGCATACAAACCACAGGATTAATTCCTTTGATGTCTTCTAGGGTCCAACCAATTGCCAACTTGTGCTCCTTGAGTACCTTCATCAACTATCTGTAAATCCCAAACTTAGGTTCCCTAGATAAGCATGTTTAGCCAAAGGAATGTTATATTACATATTTATTAAATAGAAATTCATGTTGTTTATAGGGATTATGAAGGAAGGGGAAGGAAAATATATCAAATGAAGAAACTCAATCATTAGTTTGGCTGGAGGCACTAAGTGTGGGGTGACGTGGCAATTTATTCTTTGAACTCAGGAAGCGGCAGAAAGATTAAAAAGAAAAATGAAATTTTAAAAGCATGGTTTTGGCAATTGACAAGAGCAAATTTAGCGAATTTGGTGTGATTTGAAAGTTGAGAGAATCTAGTTTTCAAGGTTGTCTTGTTGGAGAAAGATTGTAAGAGGAGAAGAACAAAAGTGGAGAATTTGCAGAAGAGGTAGAACTATAGATTAATCAGAGCCCAAGGTGAAGTTTGAAAGTTTTAAGCCAAAATATAAGAAATTCTAGGCTGAAATTTTAAAGTAAGAAAGTTAACATAAATCTAAACAAGTTTGTAGAAGGAAGTTTTTTGAAAAGAGCTCTGGATTTTAAGTTATGAATTTTTGAAGTTATAACAAGGAATTGGTATATAAGCAGACAGCTGCTTGTGGGGAACAAGCAAGCAGTTCATTGTGGAGAATTATAGCGAGATTTGGGCATGAGGATCTCATTTGTAAAGGAAATCTCGCTGATTTTGTAGGGAGGATCTCTCTCTAGGGGGAAATCTCGCTAGGAATTGAGGTTAGTATCGCTAAAAATTTCATAGGAAAAACTTGATCTCGCTCTAGAGGATCTCGCTGGTATCGCTCTAGAGGATCTCGCTAGAATTGCTCTAGAGGATATTGCTAGCATTGCTCTAGGAAAGATCTCGCTAGCATCGGTCAGAGGGATCTCGCTAGCATTGCTCAGAGGGATCTCGCTGACCTCGCTCAAGGGGATCTTGCCAGTAAAGTTGTCTGTATTGATGGAAGTTTCTTTAATAAATAAATTATTTGAGATATTTTACTAGGAATTCTATGTAGTTTAATCGGGAATTATATCTTTTCAGGTCAAGAAGAGCTAGGAGAAGTGTATAAACCAATAAGAGCCTGACGAACGGTAGGTGACTCAGTAAACTCAAGGTTTCCAATACTCATGCATATATAATCAAGTAAAGCACAGTGACATTAATGATGTATTTATACTTCCTCAAGCAACAAATGGTTGGAGAATAACTTAATGCATGTTTCCCAACTTGTATGTGTATAAGACAGGCCAAGATATATTGTGTAACCACTACAAAAGCTATGTTTCTGATTTTGATATATGTTTCATAGAGGAAGGCCATGAGAGAATGAGTTCTTATGTAAATGAGTGGCAATGGAACAACTCTTATGTAAATACTAGGCAATGGAACTTAATTTGATGTTACAAAATACACATTTGTTACTGAAGGACGTTGAGAAGGTATCTAACCAATTAGGTACCGAAGGACATTTGAGAAGGTACCTGGCCAATTTGATACCGAATAACATTTGAGAAGGTATCTGGCCAATTTGATACCGAAGGACATATGAGAAGGTATCATAGTAGCTCGATACTGAAGGACAAATTTGATAAGGTATCTGAGTGGAATTATCTAAAATATGATGGTACTTAGTGTGGCCATGTACACGTAGGCAGTTATGAATGAGAGACCGAAGTATGGGTCTCTTGGTCGGTAATAAACGTTTGAGAGCTAGAGCGTTTAGGCTCGTTCTCAACTAGGGGATAATAATGTTTAATGATGTATGAGAATGGTTTACAGCTACATATAGAGACAATTTCTTGAGTTTACTCATTGGTATATTTACATGTTTATAGTGATGCTACGCTTGTTGCTTTACGATTCTATAGTCACTCACTGAGCTTTTAGCTCAAAGAATTTCTCTGTTTTTCCTTTTCAGGTAGCGGTCAGTTTCCTCAAGGTTGATCCTGCTGCTGCTTGCCACCGAAAGACTCGGCTTATTAAAAGACTTAGGTTGATAATCTGTTTATGCACACATGTTTTGTGAGGGACTAGGATTTCTGTAGGAATGTTTGGGCCACCTGTGAATATTTTTCTATAAAAGTAATGTCTTGGTTGTATGCTTGTAATTATGTAATCTTCGTAAGAACTTAAGGGAGGTTAGCTATTTGCGTATATTACTAATCAGATGAATAGGTTGGTATCTAGATTACAAGGCTTGGGTGGTGAGTACTGGTGGTAGGGCTAGTAGCTACCACAGTCATATCCTCTTCCAGAATAAAAGGGTAATCTGGGAGGGGATGTGACACTTTCCTTCCTGATTAGTAGTTAAATCATTTGAAATAATGACAGGCAGAGTGTCCAACTTTCCCAAATAAGCATACTTTAGGTGGTCAGGTAGCTCTTTAGGTTCCAACTTTGAGGTCTGCACGACAGAAAGGCAATGGTTTCTCAGTCAAATAATTCGATAAAGAGTTAAGACTTACCGATTTAAAAATTGTCACAGAAGACAGATCGTCAAAGAAAATGGTGACACCAAAGTCATCTTTAACCTTGTCATAATATACATCTTGAAATACTTTCTGTTTCAAAGAATCAATCACATCAATTTGAAACAATGTAAGAGGATCTGACTGGGGACTTTCATAGCATTAAAATTGTTAAATGTAACTATTTCCCTATTAAATTCAACTGACAAAGTGCCCTCATCTACATCTATCTTAGTCTTTACAATTTTCATGAAAGGTCTACCTAGTAAGATGGATGGAGATGAATGTGCAGTATGCTTTTCCATTTTCAGAATATAAATCAACAGGAAAAATTAATTCATTGACTTGAATAAGAGTGTCTTCTACTACTCCCATGGGATGTACGAATGACCTATTAGCTAATTGAATGACTATGCCAGTTTCATGAAAATCATTCAATTTAAGATGCGGAGTTCGATTGATCAATATGAATCTCGAGAGTGGATGGTTGACCGCCACCCCTTGTCCTGGAGGCTCTTCGACCGGGGAGCGGCTTGCAAGATTCTGGTAAACTGAATAAGACATTACTTTATGGATTCTCCTAAATCTAGCATTGCCCTTTCAATTTTCTTATTACCAATCACACAATGAAGTGAAAATATACCAGCGTTTTTTTATTTCTCAAGCATATTTTTCTGTAAGATAACATAAACAGATTGGCTTACCACAATCCTTTCCTTCTCTTTTATCGACCTTCTCCTTGTGCATAATTCTTTAAAAAATTCTGCGTATTTGGGATTTGCTTGACTGCATCTAGAAGTGGAATATTGATTTCTACTCTTCTAAATGTATTAAGAATCTCACAATCAACCTTGTTCTCCTTGGGTCTTGCCAACCCTAGAAGGAAAATAAGCTTTAAGAATAGAAGAATTTAAAGAATGGGGTGGGGGGGGGGGGGTGTTAAATTTTACTCCCTCTACTTTTTTAGAAGATGGTTCTTTTATAACAACAGGTTTAACGGACTCAAAGTCCTTTCCAGATGGAATTTAAGCATGAGCAGCAGGTGGTGGAAGTTTTTTTCCACTCCTCAATGTGATGGCGCTAACATTATCTCTAGGATTCACCTCATGCTGCAATGGGAGCTTTCCAAACTGTTTGTCCAACTTGCTTAAAGAGGTGGCGAGCTGGGTAATTTGATTCAAAAAAAAAAAGTGTTAAATTTTACTCCCTCTACTTTTTTAGAAGATGGTTCTTTTATAACAACAGGTTTAACGGACTCAAAGTCCTTTCCAGATGGAATTTAAGCATGAGCAGCAGGTGGTGGAAGTTTTTTTCCACTCCTCAATGTGATGGCGCTAACATTATCTCTAGGATTCACCTCATGCTGCAATGGGAGCTTTCCAAACTGTTTGTCCAACTTGCTTAAAGAGGTGGCGAGCTGGGTAATTTGATTCTCTATCTAGCAACCAAGTCATAAATTTGACTTCTTAATTCATCTACCTCAAATGCAGATTTTGTTGGATTAAAATCTCAAGCACAGCGGAAAAAGTTTCATACCATTTTCAGATTTTATTAACAAATTAACATAGGAAATAAAAGCTAGAAACCCTTACTATCGTTGACGACTCTGGAGAGATTCACCAACTTTTGAATCTACAATCTTGATTCATTTGCTGCAAATCAAATGAACACCACCAAAATGGTTTCACCAGTATTCTCCTTGGGCTAGTGAGGTAGAAGGAAGTGAGATATTTGGAGGGAATTTTCTAGGGAGAAAAAATCTCAGAAAGCCAGAAGGCAAGGGAGAAAATTCTAAATTTGCATATCACTTTTTTTTCTTCTGTGATGCAGAGAGAACACGAGAGAGATGAGGGAGTGGGAAGAAGATCTCTCTCCCACTCCACTCCCCACGTTGGAAATTTGTTATAACAAATTTATTATTTATTTAACCAATAAATTAAATTAAAATTAATTTATTTAATTAAATAATAGTAAATCCATTTAATTTAAAATTCAAAAAATAAATCAAATCAAAATTTAATTTATTAAAATAAATCAAAATAATCAATAATAATTAAATATCTCATATTCAATTAATTGTGCATTAGAATCATATTCTAATACACCCCTCCCTCATAACCATAGTTTTAATTCAATTAATTTAATTTAATTAAATAATTAATTAATTCTCCAATAATTAATCATTAAATTAAATATCACATATTTAATTTAAACTTATAATTGAATCATATTCAATTATGTTTTCTCTCATATTACCTATATTTTAATGTGCATCTAACGTGCATTAATTTTAACCTATAGTTTTAATATGAATTCTATTCATATTAAATATAATATTTGAACTCCTTCAAATATTTAATTCTCTCATAAATTAATTTTTGAATCAAATTCAAAATAGTTTTATATTATAAAGTTTAGTTAAAATATAAACTTTATATTATAATGTATCACTATGCATTATATTTTTTTCCCTCAATAAATTTGAACATTTCAAATTATACCCTTGGGACCTAATGGACCTACAGATCAGAAGCTTCAATGATATGAGATTAATTGGTTAAAACCAAGTTAATCAATATTCGTTAACTGTGGGTACACTACACCATAGACCCACAATTGTACTATTCTCACTGTAGATATATTTTATGTGTCCACGAATATTGACCAATGACACAAATTAGTCCTTCACGAGTGTTTGTAACACCAACTGGGTCAAATTATTGTTTTACCCCTAAGTTCATCTGTATCCTTAAGTACCAGTGCTTCTCTAATGAACAACCTGTTTATGTTCCAACCATTCAATAAAAACTCTTCTTGGGCCATTGAGAGGGTAGGACCCTTTGCTCAAGTCCCGGAGATACCATTTAAGGGAACACTCATCTACTTACTCTAAAGTCGGGAATGAGTGAATTTCATCTTGTGAAATTATGTTCCCATCTCCCCTTTCGGTCTTATCCCCAAAAGGTAGGCTTACTGAGTCTACAAAGTGACTACTCTCACCTATACAAATCAAAGGACAATCTCTCATAAACAGGAGTCCGTAATCCACTTAGGATTGAGACTAAGTTGCCTAGGTCATTCGGTTTTATGCAAACTCATTGCATAGGATACCCCCACTCGCATGTCCCCTACACGAATGGGTAGGATCATTGCATTTGTATCAAATACAAAGTGGACTGTATCCATAGTATCAACAAGATAAGGTACCCAACCTTATTCATATACTATAAACCTTTTAAGCTGTATCTTGAACACCGATCTCTATATGTCTCCATATATAGTTCAAGACTCATACAACAGTCTAGGATGTTAGTTTATTCCATAAGGGTTATTTAGGCAAGATAAAAAAAGATAAGCAATAACTATTTATTGTAATAAACATTAATAACACTTTATTAATGAACGATCAAATGTTACATTTACTATCTACGAGTTTTAGGGTATAAAACTCAACAGATTTAATGTTGACTGATCCTCTGGTCCTAAATTGTAGAGTATTAATAGCCATGGTTGCAATGAGCTATTTTGCTTTAGTGGAAGTGTTGTTCACCAAAGCTCTTCCTACAGTAGCATCCATATTGCTTTTATCCTGCTGAAGCAATCCCTCATAGAAATACTGTATAAGCATTTGATCTGAAATTTGATGGTTGGAGAAGCTTCCATGGAGTCTCTTGAACCTCTCTTAGTACTCATAGAGTGACTCACCTTAGTTCTGAACGATATAATAGATCTCCTTCCTAATGCTCATGGTATGGTAAATTGGGGAAAACTTTTCAAGAAACTGCTTCTTCATCTTAGCAACTGATGCAATACTCATAGGTGGTAAGTAATATAACCAGTCCTTTGCTTCATCTTTCAGTGAAAAGGGGAACACTCTTAAATTTATCTGCTATTCGGTGACCCCATGTGGTTTCATCCCCCTACATACAACATGGAAATCCTTGAGATGCTCGTGCGAGTCTTCACCTAAAAGAACATGAAAAATAATGCGTAAGTGAATTAATCCTGTTTTCAACTCAAATGTACCTGTTGTTTCAGGGTAAATTATGCACAGAGGTTGTTGAGTTATACTGAGAGCTCTCTCAAAGTGCATTCATGTGGCTCACCCATCTCAGGTTTTGGTGCAACCTACTCAAAATTCTCTTTAATTTCTTGTGTGTCTTCCACACTGATTTGATCAATTTATGCAGCTCTTGCCCTTGCTTCTCTTTGAATTAACCTTTCCTTTCATTTTATATATGCAAAATACAATAAGCTAGAGTTCCCTGAGGATCAGGTCATACAACAAAGGGAAAACAAAGGTGCAAGTAAGGAATAACAAGTTTTTAGGGGAAAATGTCAAGGCTTCCCAGAAATGGTGCCAATTTGGTGAACTGAAAAGCTGTCGAGACTTCTGATTCAATCAAATAATTTTTTCGTTTTCTACTCTAATTTCGTAGCAGTAAGGTAGTAATAGGTCGATCCATAGAGAGCCAAACAATTTTCCTACTAAATTGCTTGTTGTAAGTAACAAGGGGGTTTGGCGAAAAATTTAATTAAAAACAGTAACGATCGAACACAAATTTGATGCTTAAGTAAATTGAAAATATTGATGAAACAAGGCCTAGCTTGGGGTAAATCGAATTTATTCCTAATTTGCTACTCAATCATTGATTAATAAAAAAATGCCTAGCAATTTTAATTAGTTTTAAGTTAGCCAATCGCTTTTAAAAGAGCTAGAAGGAAATCCAATTAATCAAATTAATCCTTAGGCCGGGGGGAAAAGCCTCCTATTAGCATTAAGTTCTAGGGCAATTATTAAGACGAACGAAATAATTAGGAACAACCTAATTAGATATTGGATGCGAATTCCTCCTAAGTTAGATAGAAGAATGTTATTCGATTGGAAAAGCCAAATCAATGTGCAACTCTAACTTAACTTCCGTTACTTGGCGATTTAGGAACCTAACAATTATGGATTAGGTGTAAACCCACAACTGCGAATTAAACATGCTTGTTTAATTTTTCAAATTATCTCAAACACATTTAATCAATTAAATAAGACTAAGGAAGAAATTCAATAAACAGTTAAAATTATAGGACATCAAATGTTCATAATCTCATGAGGTAACAAATCAAGATATAAATTCTAAATCTCGAGCTACACAATAGTACCTTAGCCTTGATACATGCTTGAATCGACAAAATAATAATCACCAAAGTCTCAATCGAGTGGGGAAGAAGAAATATGGAGAAGATCTCGGAAAAATTGTGAGAATTATACTCTAATACGTGTGTATGAAGTGTGAGCGGCTAGGTTAAGTTAAAGCCTTTGTGTCGCAGGTAGCTATGCTTGGGCGAGTGTAGGAACGTTGCCTTCAACCCAGGAGCACGTGAATACTCTGTCGAATTAAGTGTAGCTACGCTTGATGCAGCGTAGCGACACTCTCAGAATATGAGCTCTTGAGTCTTCAGTGTAAAGCACTAGCGTAACGCCAACATTATTATGCTGCGGGTGATGCGATGCTTCTACCTTACAGCGTAGCTCTACGCTCGCACGGAGGGTAGCTAAGCTCTCCTAGGGGCGTTTTGGTTATTTTGCACTATTTTCCATGATTGATGCTACAGATCTCCAATTTGGTTCGTGTAAGTCCCGGTTTGGCTCCAAACATTTTTTCTATCTCGTAGTTGCTCAATATCTACAAAGTGGCAGAATAACACATACAATTCTATGAACAAACCCGAGTTAAGCTAAGGAAGATAACACTTTTATGGTGCTATCAATTTTTTTTAGTATAACTTGGGCTATGAGAATTTTCAATTGTTAACTAAAAAAATAGTACATGTTATGGGTATCTTGGACCTAATGAGAAAGATCATGAAAGGGAGTAAAAGTTTAAGGATAAAATCAAGGAAGTTGCATAATCCTAAGTGGATGTAAGACGAGTGGGAAACAAGGTTAGGAGAGGCAGCACAACTATAGTGTAGGTGAGGCGATTGGGTTATCTGACCCAACCAAATTGCCCAGTTTTGCCATTTGGTCCATAAAGCTCGCCTTAGACTCAGAAGTCAAGGTTGAGGCCAACCAACCCTAGCTAATCCCCCTATGCAAGCTGGAGTCAGCCTTTTGGGGTCTTATTTGTTAAAGGTTTGAGGAAACTCAATGTTTAACTCCACTATATATAGAATATGATAACTTCATATTAGGTAAATTCATCTTCTTCCTTAAAAGTTCACTACTAAAAAAACTACTTTTTTTTACGCATGCAACTTTGATTTCTTGACCTTTTTATGAAAAAATGTCAAGTACTAGGTAGTTTTTAAGGGGAAAAAATCAAGAAAAATGAAAAAAAGACCGAGGTTGATGGGTTTTTTTTGGATTTTTTCACGTTAACATAAAACTTGATATTTTAAAAACGTTAAGAATTTTCATATTTTGCATATCGTGTTTTAAACGTCTAGTACAATTTAGAGGGGATTTTCGTATAGATGGCTTCTTTATAGAGGCATGAACAAAAACTGACCCATGATTAAAAAACGTTCGAAAAAGGACTTTTTGTTGATGTTAACTATGTGTGAAAGTACCAATTTATCCCTCGATTGGCCCAGAATGTGCGCTACCATCCCCAAATTCTCGTTCATTCCTCTTGCTCCTCGTCCTTTCCTGTCGCTTCTTCCTCTAGTTCCTCATCAACATAGCATCAGACACTTTTTCCTTCAATTTTTTCTTTTGTTCACATTTGTGCTCTCATTTCTTCTTTTGACTCTTCAGTCTGCTCTCGCTTCTTCCTCTCGCTCTTTGATCTTCTTCTGTTTCATGTTTTATCTTCCATAGGTTTAGAATTCACAGAGAGAAGTTGCACAACCAAAAATAAGGAAAAATTGCGAAGAAAAAGATGGAAGGAAGGAAAAAGACGAACAAAAGAAGGTGGAAAAATGGTAGAAGGAAGAAAAAACATGGATGACAGCAGCTTCATACAAATCAAATGAAAAAAAAAACCTAATCTTTTAAAGAGTTTTGGCCATTTTAGTAATTTTACCCAATACTAACATAAGCAAAAAGCAAAAAATCGTTGATTTTTAGAACCTAGGCTGAACCTCATTTGGGCCTTTTAAAATGGGCCATTGATCCCATGATTCCAATTTAAAGGAAACTAAAAGAAGAAATTAAAAAGAAAACCTAACCCAATATCCTTCATCTCCTTTTTCCCTCTCTTTTTCTGGTGTATTCAGCCCCAACTCTCTCTCATTTTCTCAGCTACCATTCACCCCATCTCTTCACCTCGTTCCCCTCTCTCTTCCTCCCCCTTAGAATCGTGCAAACCCACGCGAAATCACGTAGCAGTGCACCCTCAACAACTTGGACGACCTAAAGCAGCGCACATGACCCACTTCTTCTCCAGCAAAATCACGTAGCTCCGTTGAACATCCGTTGCGCAAGAACTCCCACGAAAGAGCATCAACCCACACAAACATCATCGTTGTGCCCTTCTGCAAGTAGAACTCACGATATCTGCGACACCCACTTTCCTTCCACAATCTGTCATCCGGCTACATCCACGATGCTTTCCCCTCAATCTCTGTGACAACAGCAACCTAATGAGCGACGAGACCTGCGATCAGCGATGTTTTTCCCCTCAATCGGTTCAGTTTGACACATACCCATTTCTTTTCGACTTCATGTTTGCACTACCCACTTCCTAATGATTTGATTTATGTAAGATTAAGCATATTCAGACACGTTCTAGCAAGGATTTGAGTCCGGTGGAGTTAGTTTCAACAGGTAAAAGTGTTATATAACTTTTTTCGAACCCTTTTAAGTGTTGTAGCTTGGCCTCTAACGTTGATAACGTCTCTCTTTATAGCTTTAGACTAATATTGGACCTATTCATATACTTCTCAACGAATTTTCAAGTCTATTTTGGAGATTTTTTGGCATTAGAACTCTATTTTGATCCTTCCAATTTAAGTTAAGGTGCAGTAAATTATTATATAATCCTTGGAAACTCTATGGTTATAGTTTGGACTTGATTTGAAGAAGGTTGTTTTAGGTAAGACTACTCATTCTTAATGTGTTTTGAGTCTCTGAAGAATGTGTTGAACTAAGTTCTAACCTTAGATAACGTTGTGTTTATTATTTTAGGTGTCCTTTAAAATAATTTATGAGCACTTTAAAATGCTCAGCTAAATGATTTCTATTTGAAGAGTCTGTTTATTATTTGATAGCATGTTGTATGCTTTATGCGTGTTATATCTATTACTCATGATATGAACACCTTATATTCTTGAATTATTTGTGTTTTGAATGTTTAAGAACGTTGTAATGTTGTGTTAACATTGTAATGGCTCCGTCCGCTTTTAAAACATTTGCTTCACTTTCAATGAGAGATAGAGGGGTTCTGGTTCTCGTCATTCTGGGAGCAATTTCTGTAGCTTTTGTTATCTTCCAATTGTGAAATATGAATTTGAATCTAAGTTTATGCTCTGTTTGTGTAGTTGAGCCCGTTGATTCACATATGATTTATCTTTATTGACATCACTGGCTGCAGGGATGGAACAGAATTTTTGGTCTACATCAAACGTATGATTGTTGTAAGACCATTTCGGCTGCTTTGACTCTTGATTAGGTATGTATTTCGACTTTTCTTCCTTCTCTTTCTTTGTTTTCTTTGCAGTTGCTTGAATTGTTTGTAAGTTTCAGTGGTTGCAAGTTTCAAGTGATTTCTCTCGAGCTATCGAGCAAATAAATTCTTTCTATTTTTAACACAAGTTTGGCAGTGCTATCTTGCATTACAGAAATTTTCATGTTCCATTGTTAGAAATCGTATTCATTAAGAGCAATCAGCCAAATTAGAATGTGGTGTTGAAGCCGTGGTAGGTAGTAAGAGCTTTCTCTTAGACACCGATGTTGTCAAGTACTAGTATCATTAAAAATTTTAATTTTGCTACTAGAAAATTGTTGTTATTAATAGTAATGAGCTGAATTAGCTTTGAAGCTATGGTGCGTAGTATCCCAATCACACTTTCTTAAGACTTGTAGAGCAATGGACGCCAATTCGAATTTAGATAGCCAGTGGCATATCAAGAGCGTAGTTCGTAACCTCTATTTTGTATTTTTATTTATTTATTTTTTCTGGAGAAAACAGTCTTAGAAAATAGAATGGTTTCACAAACATTTGAAACCATTCAAATATTATCTTTCACACATTGGTTTCATCACAGATTTTATTTTTTCTGCTAAAAAACAGCATTTGTTAAGAGAATAAGCTGAATTAGTATGCAACTTTGAGGCCATGGTATGTAGTATAAGTTTTCTTTCAAGTGAATGTCTGTTACTGGATAGGAATCAGATTGTATATTGGTTATACCTTTCATTTATCAACAAGAAATAAGAAACCATTCACATTTGTGTTGGTTCAAATAATAAAAGGTTTATTCTGTTGTACATTCATGAAAAATGTTTCTTGTGTGGCCAAATAAGACTGCAGACTTGTTCTTATATTTCTCGTTGGCTATTTTCCATGCTTTTCTTTAAAATCAAATTGTTTCTCTCATCTGCATTCTACTGGCAGTTTTATTAGGATTACGACATTGTGTTGGTTGTCACTTTTACCGTGCAGAGGGTAGACGACAATCTTGGGACTTGAAAGGGAACCTCATTGAAAATGTAACAATTCATTTCCTTTAACTTCCTATGCAGACTTTACACTCTCAACCGAATACATTGAATGCATTCCGAGGTTCTTTGGTCTTGATCATCCGTATCACTTTCTCCATTTGGTTCTTGTTCGTATCCTGACAACGAAAAACAAGAGGACTGATCTGCTCCCCGTGTAAAACGTTTGAGTAAGTTTTAGCTTATTTTTCCTTTTGCTAATCTTTGTGGATTCTTATTATTGATTTATCTGTCAATGAAGCTCTTCGTTTCATCTATTTGTCTCTAAATCCATCTCTGGGTAGTTCGAACTAAAATGGGGTTATATTTCGGAGTCCCTAATTGGAATCCATCATTGATGAATCTAATTCAAGAGGCTTTTTCTTGTTTTTAATTGGTTTCCACATTTGGGCTTTGTCGTTTGATCTGCATGTAACATGAAATCTAATGGTTTCTAGAGTTAGCTTCGAAGTGCTTAGGGATTGGATTTCTGATTGTGTTTTGATAATTTTTGGGCGCAGAGAGAGGATTCTATGATGGATGTACAAATGAAGGACGAAAAGAGCTTGGAAGAAGAAGATGATTACGTTGAATATGTTCCTGTGGCAAAGCGTAGAGCAATGGAAGCTCAAAAGATTCTTATGCATAAGGGTAAGGCTTCTGCCCTTGAGGAAGAGTTGGAGAAATCACGACTTGCTGAAGCCAAGCCTAGTCTCCTTGTAAAAGCATCTCAGATGAAACGTGACCAACCAGAGGTTAGTCCAACAGAGCAGATTGTTCAGCAAGAGAAGGAGATGATTGAGCACTTATCTGATCGTAAAACTCTGATGTCAGTTCGTGAACTAGCAAAAGGCATTACTTACACAGAGCCATTATTAACTGGATGGAAGCCACCATTACCTATCAGGAGGATGCCAAAAAAGGCATGTGATTTGATTAGAAAACAGTGGCACATAATAGTTGATGGCGACGAGATTCCTCCGCCTATTAAAAACTTCAAGGACATGAGACTCCCTGAACCAGTTTTGAAGAAATTGAAAGAAAAAGGAATCGTGCAACCTACTCCCATTCAAGTCCAAGGTCTACCAGTGATTTTATCTGGCAGAGATATGATTGGAATTGCATTTACGGGTTCAGGAAAGACCCTAGTTTTTGTTCTTCCTTTGATAATGATTGCATTACAAGAAGAGGTCATGATGCCCATTGTTTCAGGAGAAGGACCTTTTGGTTTGATTATTTGTCCTTCAAGGGAGCTTGCTAGACAGACTTATGAAGTGGTGGAACAGTTTTTACTTCCCATGAAGGAGGCTGGATATCCAGAACTAAGGCCTTTACTTTGTATAGGTGGAGTGGATATGAGATCACAGATTGAGGTTGTGAAGAAGGGTGTTCATATTGTTGTTGCAACCCCTGGGAGGTTGAAGGATATGCTGGCAAAAAAGAAAATGAATCTTGACAATTGCAGGTAAAAGAATTATTCCAGTTTGTATTACATCTTTTGGTTAGACTCTGTATAAAGTTGAAATGGACTAACTTCTGATTCCAATTAGCAAATTAGTTAATTGAAATACTTATACATATTTTGTAGAATTGTTATTTGTATGGCAATGAAATGCATGCTTGCTTGCTTGCCTTCTCTCTATAAAATTTTCCTTTCAAGTATTTTGTAGATAATTTGCTGTTAAGCCTAAACTTATTTCGCATGACATCAGCTATACAAATTGATAGTTGTCTTAATCTTCTGACTTTAGTAGTTCGTCCCCTCTTTGATAGGAATAATTAATACGCATTTTGCTATTGTTACAGGTATCTTACTTTAGATGAGGCTGATAGATTAGTGGATCTGGGATTCGAAGATGATATTAGGGAAGTTTTTGATCATTTTAAGGCTCAACGCCAAACTCTATTATTTTCTGCCACAATGCCTACCAAAATTCAAAATTTTGCAAGAAGTGCCCTAGTAAAGCCTGTGACTGTTAACGTGGGAAGAGCTGGAGCTGCGAATCTTGATGTCATCCAGGAGGTCGAGTATGTGAAACAAGAGGCAAAAATTGTTTACTTGCTTGAGTGCCTGCAGAAAACTCCACCTCCAGTCTTGATATTCTGTGAGAATAAAGCTGATGTAGACGACATTCACGAGTATTTACTCTTGAAAGGTGTTGAAGCAGTGGCAATTCATGGAGGAAAAGATCAGGAAGAGAGAGAGTATGCTATATCTTCCTTCAAGGCGAGCAAGAAAGATGTATTGGTTGCTACTGATGTTGCATCAAAGGGTTTAGATTTTCCAGACATTCAACATGTTATCAACTACGATATGCCAGCTGAAATTGAGAACTATGTCCATAGGATTGGACGGACAGGACGATGTGGTAAGACAGGAATTGCAACAACATTCATAAACAAGAATCAAAGTGAAACAACTCTCCTTGATTTAAAACACCTTCTGCAAGAAGCAAAACAGAGAATTCCACCGGTGTTGGCCGAGCTGAATGACCCTATGGAGGACGTGGAAGCGATCACCAATGCAAGTGGTGTCAAAGGTTGTGCTTATTGTGGTGGACTTGGTCACCGTATCCGTGACTGCCCCAAGTTAGAGCACCAGAAAAGCATGGCAATTGCAAGTTCAAGAAGAGATTATTTTGGATCAGGCGGTTATAGAGGAGAAATTTGAGAAAGCCCAGAACATAGTAAGGATATTTTTGTTTGATTTCCCCTTCACTCTTCGCAGGCTGTAACTGTATAAACTAATAAATTAGTGTTATATATTCCAATGAAATCATGTAGTTTGTTGTTTTGTCTGCGTTGACATTTATTTGATCTCAATTGCAAGAGGAAATTATTGATTGACATTATCGACATTCAAATTATGAAAACGAAAAGGGCAGTCTGTGAAAATAAAGTATAAAATCTTGTCTTCCATTACAACTTTCTCAATGGAGATGAACTGAAGCAAATGTGTACACTCTGGTGTAAGTTCTGAATGGAACATAACAAACTTCATTATAGTTGAGACAACTTGTGTTTTTAACTTTTTTTTTTTTCCTTAAAGTGAATTAACAAATCAACAACTAATCAAATAAATAATATGAGCACAAAGCAAAAGATTCAGTTCTATTTCATGCGTTAGATTTAGGATTGGATTAAATATGTTCCTTTTGAGCAGTGTAAGCGCTGTTGATGCCTTGCACAATCAACTTCATTTTATCAGGTTACTCGATGCACCAAATAATTGAATGGATTTATGCCTCAGAGGTTTTATTTGCTATGTTTATTATACTAAATGAATCCCATTACATTCTCAAATAACAGTAAGTTGAAAAGGCAGTACAGACAAAATATAAAAAACTAAGAGAAGGAAGAGGTCACGGCTCTCTCTGTTCGTCGAAGATGAATGGACCCGAAAAACCCCGAAGTACTTCAATTATGTCGTTGAAAGACACCTATGCAATCGGCATCATACACCTTGAAAATAACTGAAATACAGAGACACGGGCAACTATTAATCCGAAATAACTGTCTCAAAGTAGTTTGCTACAGTGACAGAACTCTTTGATAGAGCATTTCAGAGCATGATAATTGAAGTCAATATAATGGGTTAGTGTGAGTTCATGAGAAAAAGTTTCTCCACTTAGTCACTAAAACTATAATCCATATGATATCTTGCTTATCTCAAGGTATTTGACCCATCGACTTCATAAATCAGGGACACTGTGTTAAATAACTAAACCCCACTAACTTTAATGATATATGCTATTGAAGTTTACATATTTATTGAGAAACTATGTTCTCTTTTTTCTCGTACGTCTATCAGGAACTTCATCTTTATCACTTTGAACTCTAAACACAGATTTCTTAGTTTCAATATATTAACTCCAAATTTCATAATTCAACGCCTCAAACACCTTATCAGTGACAAGGTATGCTAGACCATCTTAATTAATTATAACTTACGAATCAGCTTCATGAGACCAAGTTGCTCCAATATAATCGAGGGAGGCACGATTAAAAGTTTAATTTCTAAGTAGAAATGCATGACAAATTTTCCCTCCCCAGTCCAACATTATTGACATTAAGGCTTAAACATCAAACTTCACTACTATTGACTGCCATTAAAATGATTGCCAGGGATTTTTGATGTTTTAAATAAGCATCGATTTACACCTAGCAACCTCAACCCTAAACAAAACCAACGCAAAATAAACAAGCAGAAGCAAGACATGCACTTACATTCAATCTTATGGTGCGCACTAGCTTTAGCACTGGATGCTGACAAGAAAGCCACAAAATCCTTAAAATTCAAGCCATCAACCATCTTGAGCAAACGCTGAAGAAACAACAGAAGAACAAAGATCACTTATCATAAGTGGCATCACTGACGTAACCAACACACAATAAAGCAGATTCAATTTCAAGGTTGAATGATGGAACAAGAAAAAATTCCAATGCAAAACCTGAGAAAGTGGATTCATAGAAAATTCAGGAACTGAGAGGAACTCATCAGCTGAAATAAAATCCCTTAGCATTTCTATCAAGTTGGCAGAATCTCTGATACAATGACACAATTTCCTGTTGGGAGACTAACTTACACACAAGCAAATAGTAAGAGAAAGTAAGCCAACTAAACAACTCACCAAAACAAAGAAAGAAATCAATGAAGACAAGGATAAATTAACCCACAAAAGTTTATTTGCAGTGCTCATGAACTTCTTCAGTATCACATTGAGTGAGCAACGATGAAGAGTTCCCCATGAATTCTCAATTCAAATGCTCAATTTCTAAATGATGCCCAAGAAACCAATCAGAGAAAAACCCCATAATGCCCATCAATCAAATCAATCTTCAAACACAGCTAGAATCAGAATAGAACAAGTAACACCCTCAAACTGTAACAATTCTCTAAAAGTGAAAATGGGGAAAAGGGAAAGAAGAACAGACCTGAAATTCACAGCTGATCTGATCAATGGGCAGTACACAAATTGGGGATTCTTATACTTACTCAGGGCAGATATAGAAATAGAATCAACCCAGCTGAAGCTTTCGCCTAGACATCATTGAGACTCTGTAATGGAAAATGGCCTCCTATAGTTCTGTAATGGAAAATGGCCTTTTGCTTACGTCATAAGCATGTAATTTTACTGATTCACCCTTGAGATGCACCTCTCACGCCTGCCAATATGAATTTACTTGATCCTCGATGGCTTGTCACTCGTTCCTTGATGGCTCGTCACACGTTCCTCAATGCACGGTCACTCGATACCCAGCTTCATGGTCACTTGAAACGACTGCAATTGACACGTGTAAACTCGATCATATCAACGTCATACTCGATGCTCGATTATTTTATACTCGATTATTTTGAATTCAAAATCTATTTGAAGGCATTTGAAGTCCATTATTTCACCACTTCCCATGAGCTCAGACTAGCTCAGACTATTCTCTCTGTTCATCCGATTGTATATCCTTCAACGACAACACCTCTACATTCAAAACTCAAAACTCTACTATCTCTGCATCAGGTAACATTCTTCTCCTTGTTTGTAGTTTAACTCGACTATCATCAAGTAACATTCTTCTCTTTTTTGTATTTTGGTATCATTCACTCAAAACTCGACTATCTCTGCATCATGTTCCTCGATATGCGCTTGCATGTTGCTCGATACTTGACCGACACTGCTTTCATTTCTGTTTTCATATCTTGCATGTTTGGCTGGACTTTGAGTTTGTTTCATTTCAGTTTTCAAATTTTTGTTATTTCGGACCGTCTGGAGTTTAAGGTTTGAGTTGGATAATGCATGAAGGTGGAAAATCAAACTGAATGCTCGACAATCGACCATCTAGTCACTTGTAATGTAGAGAGTAAGGGACACCATGTAGCATGTATTGGGTATCGAGAAATCGAGTATCTTGTACGTGCATCGAGGAATATGCATCATGCATTGAGTATTGAACAAAATTCTTATTTTTTGATGTTTTTTGTTATTCTGTGCAGTATGGTTAGACAATTCAAGATTCCTCCCCCATGATCGTTTTCTAGGCCAAGCGACAACCTATCCTCTCACATTGAGACGACTAACAAGATTGTGAAAGAGAAGCTAACTCCCACTCAGCTTGCCCTCTTCAGGAAGACTACATTTGGCCGATTTGTGGACATGGACATTATCTTCAACAGTCCATTGGTCCACTACATTCTATTGAGGGAGGTTGAAGACCACAGGAAGGATTCCATGACATTCGATTTGAATGGTACAGTTGTAGCATTCACCAAAGAAGACTTCCTATTGGTGATGGGATTGTGGTGTCACCCAATCCAGTAGTTATGAGGAGGGCTGAAGGAACCGAATCTCTACATAATAGGTACTTGGGGAATGACTTCGCAGGGGATATCCATATTGGTACCTTAGAGACAATGTACAAGGAGATGGAGTTTGATAATGATATGGATGTTGTGAAGATGACATTGGTCTACTACACTAAATTGGCTATGATGGGAAGGGAGAAGACGAGGGCCAATGTCGACAAGACCTTATTAATTGACGTGGAGGATTTAGATTACTTCAATTCCATGGATTGGGGAATTTTTTTGTGGGAGAGGACCTTACTTGGACTACAAAGAGGATTGAGTGGCAAGTTCGAGAACTACAAAAAAAGGTCCAAGATCAATAAAAACTACCTCGTCAAGTACAACCTACTGGGATTTCCTCATGCTTTTCAGGTAACATCCATTCATTGGCCATAGGAGATCTACTAATTTTAGTGTTACTTACTACTTATGCTTGTCTTATAATCGTTTATGAATTATGGTAGGTGTGGGCATTGATAACAGGCAGAAATGCACGTTATTACAACGCAAAGATATAAAACAATGAAGGATTGCGACGATAAAAATATATAAAATTGTGTCCAAAAGCATTAAGTTTATAACATTGCGATCACATGCGTCCATCGCATTAAAATAACTAACTTATGTATTTTGTGCAGAAAATGTGTTGGTGCAAGGCAGAATTGCGATCCAAGGAAATTAACGACTGGGCGCATTAAGTGATTACGACCGCAAGGCTATGCGGTCGTTTTCGTTCATGATATCTACTCAAGAAGGTGGCCGCATAGCCGGCGCATCAAGGTGAAAGGTTAATAAATCACGATGGGACGGAAAGCTGATGACGGTCGATTTCGAATTAAGTTGACAAGCCGTTAACGACACTGTAGCAAGTACACTTAGCTTTTCGGTGACAATTATTCAGCGCATCAGACAGAGAATTAATGACATACCATCAGTGCAATCATTGGAGAGAAAAAGATCGTCACCCTGAAGCTCTATAAATACCGAAAGCCACTTCGTTAAAGGAGTTCGGAGAATTCACCAGATAGATGATAGTTAGCCTTTGTTCGTAGTTTCTATATATTTAGAAGGCGGAAGCGAGTGAAGAGAGAATACGTTGAGAGATTGTCCTGGTTAACTCGAAAGAATGTCGGAAAGTGTCAAAAACAGAGAAAGGGCCAACTCTTGCAAAAGCAAGAACATCTTTTGGACAAAATAGAGAAAATTCAGTGTAAAAGCCTTGGGAAGCAAGACATTGCTATCAGGCTCTCCACCCTTATCTTCCATTGTCATTTTGTATTCTGAACATATTTATAAAATGGAAATTGCATATCTATATCTGTCCACTCTCTTTACATTGTGCATGAGTAGCTAAACTGTTGAATGGGTTGAGAAGCACTTAGTTAACATAACCTAAGATATTCACTTTATGTGATCATCTTGTATTATGTATGCTTTATTTGTTCTTTAGAGATACTCAGGAGGGTAGTCTAAGGATAGAATATAGGCCTGGAAAAGTCAGATTAGAATCTAGGCTCGGGAAAGTCAGATTAGAAACGCATAATCAAGAGATAGAAGCTTAGGAATAAGTTCTGTTTGCTAATAACGTATCGCATGCACCCTAGAGATAGGATATGATTGTGTGCGGTCATCTTGTACCTGTGTGCATCATTCATCATCGCATAGGCAAGAAGTAGAGACTTAGAATAAGCTCTATAGACATCATTGCATACATCGCATGCATCCTAAAACTAGGAGCTATCGCATTTGCATTGGAAAATGAATTGCTGTCGCATGTGTGTAGCATGATCGCATAGATTGAACGCAATCTCAGGAAACGCTAGTTAAAGACCTTCTCAACTCGTTCCTCCACATACTCATTGTATCTTTCGCATTATTAACTCTTTTCTCAATTCTGCCGCATAAACTTTATACCTTAAACAACAAACCAACCAATACATTGAATTATTTGTTACCACAATGTGATAAAAAATTACCATCGCATACTTTTTCCTTAGTCCTTGTGTTCGACCCTGGGCTTACTAGGCAACTCAGTAGAATTTATACTAGGATCTTGCTGAGAAAACTTGCATGCACAATGCATATTCCACCATCGCATTCTACACCATTATTTCATCTTATTAACCACGCATCAGGCATACGAGATCATTTCAATGGTTGCCAGAAAAGTTGCAACCCGACTCAATGGACATGCTGTACTTCGATTCCTGAGGTGGGAGTGTACATACTCACTCCCAACCAAAACAATAGTGCGAGACGTGTTTGAGTCCATCGAGGTTAGTGTATTATATCACAGTTTACTTGAATTTAAGGTGAATGACACATATAACTAACAAATTGTTCATTGTTTTGTATAGGTGCATTAATACCGAGACGACATCCTTAGAGACACATAGATCACACCATGATGAGGATGCTCGTAGTCACTCTAATGACTACGAGAGTCATGAGCATCACACCCACAAGCTAGAACTCGACGAGCATCTGTTGAGTTGGATAATGCATAAAGGTGGAAAATCAAACTGAATGCTCGACAATTGACCATCTAGTAATTTGTAATGTAGTGAGTAAAGGACACCATGTAACATGTATTTGGTATCGAGAAATCAAGTATCTTGTACGTGCATCGAGGAATATGCATCATGTATCGAGTATTGAACAAAATTCTTATTTTTTCCAGTCAATAGTGCGAGACGTGTTTGAGTCCATCGAGGTTAGTGTATTACATCATAGTTTACTTGGATTTAAGGTGAATGACACATATAACTAACAAATTGTTCGTTGTTTTGTATAGCGCATTGATACCGAGACGACATCCTTAGAGATACATAGATCACACCATGATGAGGATGCTCGTAGTCACTCTATTGACTACGAGAGTCACGAGCATCACACCCAAGAGCCAGAACTCGATGAGCATCAGTCTCACGAGCTCCCTACTAACGAGCATGTGCCCCCAACTGAGGAGCGAGGGTCGCCTCAATTGAATACAACCACATTCTGAGCCCATGAGGGGTGTGAGCATTCACACATCATTCAGTGACATAGATCATAGAGTGGCTACGATGGAGCGTAAATTGGACAATGTACAGTCAGACTTGAAAGATGTGAAATCTGACTTGAGTGTCCTTCATGTCAAAGTACAAATAATCACCAGCCTACTGCGGTCATTGTGTCAGGTACGTTATATCATCTCAATCTTATTTTAATATAAATCTGTATCATGTTGTGTTTGATCTAACGTACTTCATAAATTATATAGGGTTTACGCGTGGAGTCCACCGAGACTATTGACCCCATTCTTCCACATTCCACCGAGACCTATGACCCAACCTCTCTAGTAGCCACTGAGTCCCGTGACCCAGTGTTCCAATACCCCATTCCTCCACCCACCACCGAGATTAACACAATGGAGCCTGAGTCATGTGAGTCATGTGATCCCATTCCTCCATCAACACCAAGATCCAGAACCCTATTCCTCCACCTTCAATGGAGCCTGTGAACTATGAGGGGAAATAAAAACGGACAAGTAGGAAGAAGAAGCCAACACAACCGTAGACCCCCCAATTGACACTGTAAGGGCGACTGGAAAAAGAGTAGAAATATATTCAGCTCGGTGAACGTCTGATTGACATCGTCCCCTATGACCCGACACATGTTATTCCAGAGGACTTGATGAATGAGTTCATGGTCTGGTTGAACAACGTGGACATGGGTTCTCACTGGCCAGGGAATGAAGTCCTATTCAGGACGAATTGCACGATGAAGGAGTTGTTCCAGGAGTTGACATGTGATAGTAATTGGGTTGAGAACGACGTAAGTTACCATCCCTTATTACATTTATATGCTTGTTAATTACTATTCCCATTCTTTGACTTAACTTGCAAACTACAGGTTCTCGATTCTTTAATCATGTTTCTCCGATGGAATTTTATTAGCCGGTTGAAGATATGTGCTCATCAGTTTATGACATTACCACATGGCATATTGGTATGTATTATATAAGGTTTAAATTTTAATGTACAATTTTGCATTATTGAGATACACTAGAACCTATTGTTATCTATTTTGCAGAGTCACTTAATCCTCCAAGGTCCAGATATCTTGTTCGAGGCCATACGTGGGAAAACCATAGAAGAATATGCTAAAGTATGGGAGAAAGAGCACACGTATGTTGATTATGTGCTCAGACTGGTACCTGAACATCAGCTCGTATGGTCAGATGTCGATTACATCTATAGCCCAGTCAACTACAAGCAACATTGGTTTTTGTTGGTCGTGGACATGAATATCAGACGCAACCTTTTGTATGACTCATTGCCCAAGTACAAAAAAGAGAAAGATCTGATAAAATTCCTCGTGCCCCTATGCTTTACTCTCCCTTCACTGGCACAATTTTGTGGCCTATATGATGTAAAGCTCGACCTTGCACCCAATACTTGGAAGCTGACCTGTATTAATATAGTCACTCTACAGGGGAATACACTGGACTGTGGGATATTCAGTCCCAAGTACTTTGAGTACTTGGTGACCGGGTCGAGTATAGAGAGCTTACGACAAGATGAGATGCATGATTTCAGGTTGCAATATGGTGCCGAGTTATGGGCGGATCAATTTTTTATGTAAATTTTCACATTATTTTGACATTATTTATGTGAATTTTTATAACATCTATTTGAATTTTGACATTATTTTTATTAGGGCTTTCCATGTGAATTTTGACACTATTTGTAAATTTATACCATTTATATAGTCACCATTTTTTTTAGTATTGTCAAGTATCATGTAATATGCACCGAGTATATAGTAATCAACCATCTATATAGTTAATGCTTATCGAGTATTGTCGAGTATCGTGTAATGATTATATCTTAATGAGATCGAGCATCGAGGGACTATGTATCGAGTATTTATCAGAACATCTCTACATTACACCGAGTATATAGTACATGTAAATCAACCATCTACATTTTCAATGTTTATCAAGATTTTCGAGTATCGTGTAAGATGCACCGAGTATATAATACACATAAATCAACCATCTATATAGTCAATGATTATTGAGTATTATCGAGTATTGTGTAACGAGTATATCTTAATGAGTATCAATATTGAGTGATTGTGTATCGAATATTTATCAGAATGTCTCTACATTACAGAACGAGAAATCTATATAATACAGAGTTTGGAGGGTCCCATATGAACAATCTATATAATACATAATGAACAATGAACAATCTATATTGGACGTTTGCTAGGTCCCCTATGTCGTCCTTGCTCGTTTATTGAGTTTGGACAAGTCAAGTGGTTTGTTGCATTCAATGCTTACTATTTTATAGCTCTCTCCCCTCATCCTTGCTCTACTGGGAGCTACTTGTATGTATTAGTACATACTCATAAACTCACACTCACTCGTTCTCTTTACTACGTTTGCATGTCTCGCACATCGTCGGAAAAGTAAAAAAAAAATGAGCAGGAAAAAGCACATTTACTTACTTGAGGTGTGAGACAAAATAGTGAAATGATCTCAATGCGTTTATAACTTGATCTCAGTCAAGAAAACCAGGTTTTGTGAAGTGGGTTTTTGAAGGGAAAGTGATCCCGATTTTCTTTTTTGTGTTTCAGTTCTATTTGTTCTTAGTTAATAAAAAAAAATTACTTCACATTTCAAGAAATCGATTTGAAATTCACCATGTATATGGTCAGAAAATTCCCCAATTTGTGTATGTTTGTACATGACCATTAACTACAGAGCAGGCTCCGTATCATATGACATGAATAATTCAAAATAATCGAGTATAAAGTAATCGAGCATCGAGTATGACATTAATATAATTGAGTATACAGAGTAAATTAGTATTGGCAGACACAAGGGGTGCATCTTAGGGGAGAATCGGTAAAATCACATACTTATGACGTAAGCAGAAGGCCACTTTCCATTACTTTCTCTACAGAAGGCCATTTTTCATTTAGGCCTCCCAAATGAGGCGATCCGTACAAAAAAGCCAAAATTTCATGGAGGTTTTTTTTTATTTTTTTTTTTAGTGTGTGTGTGTTGTTGTTGTTATATGGATGGCCCCTTTTCAGGGGTCAAATGAAAAATGACTCTTGTAAGATGAAAAGTGGCCTTCCGCTTGCGTCACCACCATGCGAAGTTATTGTGTTGCCCTTGAAACCTATGCGCTCGCCTGAACTTCGTAAAGGTCATTCGATACACGATGCTTGGCTACTCAATGCACGCTACTTGACACAAGATTCCTCGTTACATGTTTTATGCTGAACAATTAATATTATTTTATTTTTCTTACTCGATAATACTTTATTTGATGTATGATGTCGGGATGAATGATACTCGATCCTCGATAGTTATCTTGTTTTAAAATTAGGATACTTAAATAAAATGTTCATTTTCTTTCTTTACTTCACGACTTTAGCTCTCTCTTTCTTTCTCAACGATTTTTCGGCCATTCTCTCTCGTCTTCACCGGTTCATCATCTTCTTCACGATTCCATTATCTCTTCGATTATATATGTGAAAGGTAACACTTGCTTATTTTCTAGTTTGTTTCAGCACATATTTCCATCTTCATGTAATAAGTGTCTCGATACTCGGCCTTATTTGAAGCATATACATTTTGTTTTTTTTTTCCATTGTCGAGTTCGAATTAGTCTATTTTCTTTGTTTCGCTTTTGGATTCCTTTCAATTTTGGTCCGACAAACTAGGGTTTACAGTTTATGAAAGTAATTTCAAGAATTTCGAGCATAACCATTCATACCGAGTGTCAATCATCGAACATCGAGTCTCATATAGCATGTGTTTAGTGTCAAGTAATGTATTGGCATCGAGTAGAGTTTATTTTGTAACGAGTAATCGTGCATCGTGCATCGTGCATCACGTATGAAGGATTTAACAGGGTGATAATTATAATTTTCTTTCCTATTCTTCTATGCAGTATGGCAAAGAAATTTAAAATTCCAGTGAAGGATCGGTTTCCAGGCCAAGCCACCAGCTTGCCCCCACATCACACCATCTAATAAGATAATGAAGGATAAACTTATACCCACTTAGCTCGTTCTCTTCAAGAAGACAGTAGTTAGGTGCTTTGTTGATATGGAAGTAATATTCAATAGCCCACTGATACGTTACATCCTACTGAGGGAAGTGAAAGACAATAGGCCGTGATGACGTTTGATTTGCACGACATGATTGTTACATTCACCAAGGAAGATTTCTTATTAGTGACGGGTTTGTGGTGGACACTTGGTTCGAAAGTTGTGATGAGGGCTGAATACAAATTGGAAGATTCGATACTAAAATACTATAAGAAGTCCATCAAAAAGGGTATTCACATTAATACCCTTGAATCAAAATACAAGGAAATGGAGTTCAAAAATGACATAAATGCCGTGAAGATTACAGTGGTTTATTCACCGAGTTGGCAATGATGGGTAGAGAGAAGACGAGAGCCTATGTCGACATGAGGCTATTCATTGATGTTGAGAATTCGGATTACTTCAATAGTCTGAATTGCGGAAACATTCTGTGGAAGAGGACATTCCCGAGATTGCTAAGAGGCTTGGTGGGTAAGGCTTAGAACTACAAAAAGAGGTCGAAGATGAATAAGGACTACATTGTTAAGTATAATCTATCGAGGTTTCCTCATGCATTTGAGGTAATATTAGCAATTAAACTACTTGATTGTAGTGGTTTCTCAATTATGTTATTGTTACTAATTATGTTTACCATTGACTGCAGTTGTGGGCATACGAGATCATATCAACCATTATTGGAAAGTGTGCAACCCGACTGAAACACGAATGCCGTTCCTCGCTTCTTGAAATGGGAATGTTCGTACTCACTCGACTAAGGCATTGTAGTGGGAAGTCCCATGAGGTTAGTACTTAATCAATATTTATAGATTGAAAGTTGGTCCGATGTTGCATGTAACTCATGATGTTTTGTTGTTTTGTGTAGTTGGTAATCACACCTAAACTAGTTATATTGGAGGATCAGAAGCAGTCTACGGACATTTCGATTGAGGAACGATCAGACCATAAACGGACGAATGTTGTGTCGAGCGAATCGGGATCGTATCACAATGAGGATGCTCGTAGTCATTCTCGGGACTCTGAGGTTCAGGAGGATACCTCATTCGGCCACGAGCATGAGTCTCATGAGAATGACACGCATGAGGCCGATTCGCATCACTGGGGCCACCAATAGCATTTTGGTGAGTCAGATGGCCATCAGTAGGATACCCACCAGTCAAATCCCATGAGGATCGTTCATACACGTGGAGTCCTGGAGGACTTGGTCAATAGAGTCATGTTAGTAAAATAGAAGTTGGGAGACATTCAATCAGATTTAAGAGTAGTGAAATTTGGCATGAGTGAGAAGAAGTCCACCATATAGAACATCGCAGCCTAGTCATCAACTTCTGCCGGGTATGTATCACTATTCAACATTTTATATTGTAAGCTATAACCCATTAGTTTATTATCTGACAATTTTATTTACACTTACAAGGCAGTGCTGGACCAGGTGACGACGTTGACAACACTGAATATGAGTCACTAGTTGTGTAATACAGAGTTTGAGACAGTGCCCACTGAGTCCACTTCTACACCTCTATCTCGGTCCATTATCCCACTTGAGTCCATTTCTCCTCCTCATTCATAGCCTGATCTCCCACCAGAGTCCATTATAACACATCCCACTGAGTCCATTCCCACACCTTCCATCGAGCCCAACCACTCTCAACCCACTGAGCCCAACAACCCTTAACCTACCGAGCCCAAGCATCCTCAACTCGAGTCCACTCTCCTACCTTCCACTGAGACCATCTTCCCACCTTCCATTCTTGAGACCATCCTCCCATCCTACATTGAGACCATCCTCCTACTTCACATTGAGACCATCCTCCCACCTTCCATTCTTCGTCTTTATGATATCGTGATACCGCCACTACCCCCATTGACCATTTAGCATCCAGAGCTACTCCAATTTCCATATCCTGCAAAGAAGTTGAAACTTAAGTTTAAGGGAGAGCCTTAGGGGAAGATGAAGGTCAATGTGAAGGGATGGACGAAGGTCAAGTTTGAGCCTTCGGCCAAGGTTGACTTTAAGGTCATGATAAGTTTGAGCAACATGTTCCCAAGCCCCGACATACGGGTAGGAAGAAGAAGGTGGCCCAACCATACACCCTCCAGTTGAACGGAAAAAGCAAAAGGGTAACAAGTACACTGATCTAAGCGTTCGTCCACCCGGGAAACACGATTTTGTCCTCTATGATCACAAACATATAGTCCTAGCTAACATCATGAATGAATTCATTGAGTGGCTAACTAGTGCAAATATTGATCCTCACGACGTGTCTGGTACTGGTGCTCTTTTCTGACGAGTCTGTATGGAGAAACAAACTGTTTCTAGAGCTCACGAAAGATAGTGAGTGGATGGAATGCGATGTAAGATACTTCTAATACCTTTATATTCAATAGTTCTAAGTTTTTATGGGACGGTCATAGTATCACTAATCTTGTATTTTACAGGTTGTCGATGCATTGTTCCTGTTCATTAGGATGAAGCTCATCTATCGGCTGGAGATGTGCCTCCATAAATTCACGACACTGCCAGGTGACATATTGGTATGTACGCTATACTTACTAACATAATCCCTTTACGTATAGAAAAATCCTAACATTTTGTAATTTACAGCATTTGAACTCTAGCGTGGAAGACAACTTGTTCTTTGAGAAAAGGGGCAAAATGAAGGAAGAGGCTGCATTGGTATGGCAGAAAGAGGACACATACATGGATTTCGTCCTCAGGTTGTAACCTAACCACTAGCCCGGATGGACAGATGTTGACTACATTTACAGTCCATTCAATTATCATCAACATTGGCTCATGTTTGTGATTGACATCAACCAAGGTTGCATATTATTGTATGACTCGTATCCGACTTACATCCCATTATGTGAGCTTAGTAAGTTCCTGATGCCTTTATGCCACATGCTCCCCTCGCTAGTTGATTTTTGTAGTTTACAGGAGAAGAAGCTTGACCTTGCACCTGGCCCATGGATGGTATACCGAAGCAATGTTGGCAACATACAAGGGCCCGATACACTGGATTGTGGAGTATTCACCTTAAAGATTTTTTTTAGTATTTAGTGATCGGTGATAAAAGAGATAGTCTACAGCAGGATAGGATGTTAAAGTTTAGATTTCAGCATAGTCTACAGCAGGATAGGATGTTAAAGTTTAGATTTCAGCATACAACCGAATTGTGGGCCGATAAATATTTTAACTAGCACTTCTTTATATGTTTTGTAAATACATTATATATTGTACATATTGTCTACAATGAATACAACACCAGGTTTACATTAAATATGTCGAGTATATTATACTTTGGTTATTGCAACTCTAGGCTTATCGAGTATCAAGTTGAATACTACTGACATCGAGTAGCAAGTAACGTGTATCGTGCATCATGTATCGTGTATCAAGTATGTTGTCAAATGCATCATATATCGAGTTTATGCATTATACAATGTGTAGATTGTGTAACGGTTCGTGCATCATGCATCGAGTAAACGGGTAACAAGTAACGTTTATTGTGTACTAAGTGTCTTGGAGTGAGTAGCGTATTTCATAGAACATTCGATAACAGAAGAGATCAATATACAATGAGTAAACATCGAGGATCGTGTCCATTACATCCAGTATCGAGTATTTTACAGAGCCAAGAATTGAAAAAAAACCTGATAACAGTTAATGAAAGAGTCTATACTATGTTTGTGGATGTAGTCTGAGTACGTGGCAAACATTAGGGGTTTGAGTTGTGTCAAGTGGTTCATTGCATTGTTTCCTATTGTGACTCGGTTGACCACACCAGTCACATTTTGGCACGAGGACGTTCTTTGATAGACGGTATTCGATTTACTCTCCATCTACCAACCCAAACCACTCATTTTGGTGAGAGTATTTTAACTTCAGAATACCCTGATGTCTTTTTCCATTCAGATACTTGGGCAACTGGACTTATTGATTCAACATATAATAGGACTAGAGACTCAATACTATATAGCTTGCTCCATAAAGTAAACAAATTGATGTTGCATTCTCTAGCTGTAGTAATAGCGTGTGAACATGCGATCTGTAGATACTGAAATTATACACAACTACATTCCCGCGTGTTAAGACTGACGATACCATTTAATCCATCATCTTTGACTTGGAATCTATAACAGTCAATTGGATTTACTTGATAAACTTACATTCCTTTCCCATGACCATCTCCACATATTTTGAATGTGTTGATGTACTAGTGGCCCAATAATTTCGCCGCTCATAAAACCACCCTTGTAGGAGACTTCTAATGTGCCTTAAAAGTGTGTTTATTGGTAGTTTCATCGCTTCTTTATTAATGGAATTAAAGCACTCGATGACATTACTGATCATATTATCGTATCGGTTTGCATACTGATAGATCCGAGCCAGCATTCCACCGACATCCTCTAAATATTTTACAAGTGAACTATTACCATGATTACGTATTTGCTCCCAATATAGTTTGAGCTATGATTCCCGAAATGCCCTAGACACCTCATGAAATAATTTTCTCACTGCATCATCCTTAAAAGTATTTCTCCACATTTCTCTTCAAATGGTAGGTACAAATTGTGTGATATGATGTGGGGAATATAGCATCAAGGGCATTACTTATTGACTGATGTTGGTCTAAAACAAATATAAGATTTGGACATTCTCCAATTGTAGATTTCAAATTCGCTATGAACCATTTCCAAGACCAATCATTCTCATTGTCAACAATTATGTATGCCAACGGGTACAAATTATTATTGCCGTTCATAGCAACACTGACCAACATTGTTTCTTGGTATTTACCCTTTAAATGAGTACGATCTACAATAATAATGGGATGACAGCTCTTGAACCCTCTCAAACTTGGACCCATCACCATGAACACATATTTGAAGTATTCATTGTACTCAAGTTCAATCTCAAATACAGTCCCAGGAGTTTCTATCTTCAGATTCCTTGTAAGCATGCAACAAGGCGTATGGTTCTTCTAGAGTCCCCTGTGCAAGAGCGAAAACAATTTCTCTTTCACGCCAAGCCTTGTCTAACTGATGTTAACACAAAACTGTTGTTGCATATCATCCATAATATGATGCAGGCAATCACTACGACCAACCCCAAACTTGTCTTTTATTAAATGTCCAATTACAAATGCACTGGCTTGCCTATGATCGTGATTTAAGACCTCAATCAAACGTGTGTGTTCAACCATGCACTTAGTGATCTTGAATATATCACAACCTTTCATTTTGATTGCACGAACAGCCCATTTACACGTTGGGTGGATATGTCGCACACTATAGAGTTTTTTTTGTTAGATTTCTTAACCTGCAACTCGAAGTACTTTCAGATTTCTTACCAACTCTGTTCTCTTCTTCAGGATCTTTTTCAAGCTGAGGTTGCTCTTATACTGAGGACCTTTTGCATCACTCCGAGGTACATTTTTTATTGGGTTTTTTGTGCTAATCATGTAGTTCAATGGAAATTATCGCTTGATTCTGGTTGGATATCACTTTTTGTGGTTATTGTTGTGTTCAATTTTATGCTCTAGTTGGCGAAAATCATCAGATAGGTTACCCATGAACTGGGTTTCATTTGTTCTGTATATGAGAAACTTCATTTCCAGTTGTAGCAATTATTATTTTTTTTGGATGAGAAGACCGAGTTTAATAATATGTTATGGAGCATATATCCTTGGTTGACTGAAACTGATTTTGGGTAATTAATTTTTGGAGATTTAGAAAAAAAAAAAAACCTTCAAAAATTATTGTGTAATATGATATTGGTTGAAATGGTTGTTTCTTCTTGAAAGAATTCAATTTTGCTCAATGTTTCAAGAAGTTTGTACTTCGATAGCTAGTGTCATCTCTTCCATCCCATCAACATAATTTTTGTTTTACCTTTTACTTTATTATAATCTATATCTTTTTATTTGTTTTATTGGTTTAAATTCTTAATATTTTCTTGATTTATTTTATGTTTTCTCTTTTTCATCTTTCTTAATAATTTATTCAATTTATTTGACTGATCCAATTATATATGTGATTTAAATATATGATGTATTCATTATGTCATCAATTGAGTTTATGTCGTCGTCGTCTTCGTCGTCTTCTTCTTCTTCTTCTTCGTCGTCGTCTTCTTCTTCTTCGTCTTCGTCTTCCTCGTCTTCTTCCTCGTCTTCCTCGTCTTCTTCTTCGTCTTCCTCGTCTTCTTCGTCTTCCTCATCTTCTTCTTCTTCTTCGTCTTCCTCTTCTTCGTCTTCGTCTTCCTCTTCTTCGTCGTCCTCGTCTTCTTCTCCTTCTTCGTCTTCTTCGTCTTCTTCTTCTTCCTCTTCTCCTTCTTCTTCTTCTCCTTCTTCTTCTTCTTCTTATTCGGACCTTTAATATTAATATTATATTTTTCAAAACTTATTAGAGAAATATCATCATCATTATTTTTGCTTTTATAATGTTCTCATCAAAACAAATTCTAATTTCAAATTTCACATTTTCATAATCGTTTTGTAATATTTTTCTTAACCTTTTCTTAAAAACTTTTTTTTATAAAATAAAATAAAATAAAATATTTTATTCGGACCTTTAATATTAATATTCTTGTTTTCAAAACTTATTAGAGAAATATTGTTGTTTTGAAACTTATTAGAGAAATATTGTTGTTTTGGGAGTTCGAGGCTAGAAGTCGAGGGTTGAGGATTCGATTAATGTACGTAAAGTAGGGTTGTCGAGGGTTGAGGATTCGACTAATGTACGTAAATAGGGTTGTCGAGGGTTGAAGTTTCGACACACATTAGGGTTGGAACCAATACGTAACTTAAGGTTGGAAACAATACGTAAATTAGTGTTGTCAAGGGTTGAAGTTTTTTGAAGTTTTGACATACTTAGAAATCATACCTAAGTCGAAACTTCAACCCTCGACAAGGAACATAAGTGGGTGAAGCAATGTAGGAGAGAGCGAAATTCAAAGCGAGATTACTGGAGAGAGCGAGATTCAAGCGAGATTATTGGAGAGAGCGAGATTCATAGCGAGATTATTGGAGAGAGCGAGATTCAAAGCAAGATAGTAGGAGAAAGCGAGATTTAGAGCGAGATTGTAGGAGAGAATGAGATATTGAGCGAGATTGTTGGAGAGAGCAAGATTGTAGGAGAGAACGAGATGTTGAGCGAGATTTTAGGAGAGAACGAGATTGTTGGAGAGAGTGAGAATGTTGGAGAGAGCGAGATTAAGTCTCATGGATTAAACGGTCAACCATAGCTGACGTGGAAATTGTCTTCACTTTATTTACTTGCCATAAGTCTGAAAAAGTGCATATATTTATTGATTAAGTCTTAAAAAAGGTATGAGGTCCTATCACCATGCTCCGATTCCCCTGCACAATTCCCTGCATGCATTGACCGATTGATCTGATTCCCCTACTCCGATTTTTTGCATTCATTGACGCATTCATTCCCCTCTGCCATAGCCTTAATGCCTTTTCAACCACCCAAAACCCGTGGGTCGAGTGTTGAGCACTCGGCCTACATCCTTTTCAACCACCATCCTCTTCATTTTTGCTCACTCACTCCCTCGATAATTTTTAAGACTCACTGCCCTTGATTTTGCTCACTCCTCTCCCCTTGATTTGCTCACTGCCCTTCATAGCTCACTGCCTTCGAAAATAAGCCTTCGAAATCATCTTCCTCTCCTCCCATTTCCATTTCTTTCCATTTCTCTGTATTTCGTTTAATACAAATTATTCTCACACAACTATACTGGTTCGTTACTCTACTAAATTTTTATTTTTTAAGAATAATTATAAATTTTATTTTTGTTCTTATATTATTATCTTTTTATAGATTCTATTTTTTTTTGTAGTTGTTGTTAGATAACAAATAACAAGAAAAAAGGGTGAACATTGTCACTTTGAATTAAATTTTTATTTTTTAATTATAAAAAAATAGAATCTATACTGGTTCGTTACTCTACTAAATTTTTATTTTTTAAGAATAATTATAAATTTTATTTTTGTTCTTATATTATTATCTTTTTATAGATTCTATTTTTTTTAATTTTTTGTAGTTGTTGTTAGATAACAAATAACAAGAAAAAAGGGTGAACGTTGTCACTTTGAAGGAAAAAGGAAAAAAGCTATGAACTTGATGTTCTCAATGGCAATACCAGTGCCAAATGTAGTGCATTTGTATGTAAATGTAAATAGGATAGTGGTGGATCTTGATACATCATTTAACCAGTTTGAAGATCCAACTCAATGTATCGATCCTGATTCGGAGTCAGTTGCATCGCTATGTGAATTATGATTCAGAGGCTGGTTCTTTGTTTTCATACGTGCATGGACATGGTCGGGGTCGTGGAGAGCATAATGAATATTTATATTATGAACCGCCTGCAGAGGTACCAACAACATCAAGAAGAACCCGAGCAACCTCAAGTTCGAAGTCGACGACGACAACCAGCTCGAAATCGACGACATCTGCCTTGTGGGACACATTGAGTTTTGTTATTATTTTTATATAAATGAGATATTTAATTTTAATATTTTTTTTATTTTTATGAGATATTATTTTTTTAATTTATTCTTTTTATATATTATGAATAGTAATTATTTTGATATAGAAGCTTTTAAATGTTACTGACATAAATAGTAACATCAGATAGTCTAAATAAAAAAAGTTAGATAAAAAAAACTTCAATATTCAAATTTACATATTTTAGATAATAATTTGGGGACATAATAAATCAAATCAACACTCAAAACCTTCACATGTAATTCTATAAATAAGACTGTATTATTGATATAAAGAACATAAATTTTAATCACAGTAGTGAGGTTAAGATTTTGATGGTTTTTTTTTTTTTTTTAAAAAAAAAATTATAAATAATAATAAAATCTTTATGATGTCAAGCAACAAACAAAAAGCTTAAGAATATGATGAACCAAAAAGATGAAATAGCCCCATCTACGAGCAATAGCAGTTAAATTCTAAAAGATTTATCCAAACGAGTGTGTTTCCAAATGAGTTAGAAAGAATAACATATCAAGCTGGAAACTCCCAAGTTAAAAAGAAAAAAATGGAAAATCTCGCTATCTCTCAAATTCTCGCTCTCTCCGCTCTCACTCTCTCCACTCTCGCTCTCAATATCTCACTCTCAATATCTCGCTCTCTCAGATTTCGCTCTCTCAATATCTCGCTCTCTCCGCTCTCTCCGATCTCGCTCTCTCTCAATATCTCGCTCTCTCTCTTATTATTCCCTCTTTCATTCTCTCCCAATACAAAATTATTTTTAACACATCAAGGAGAATGTCGAGCGTTCAAAATTCGACCTATTTTTTTTTTTAAAAAACAACAATAATTAAACAAATTCAATAATAAAGTTAGGACAAGGTCGAGGGTTCAAAGTTTGACGTACAAAAATAACGAATGGGAAAGGTCGAGCATTCAAAATTCGACCTATTTAAAAAAAAAAAAACAACAATATTTTTACAAATAGTTTGAAAACAACAATATTTTCCTAAATAGTTTCTAAAATGACAATATCCTTTTAATTTTCCCAGGGTTGGTTGCCTTGGGTTGCATTCTTAAACAAGGTTGATTGGGATAGGAAATTGAGTAATCCAAATTTTCGGATTGGGCCAATAAAGTTATCTAACTCGGTCTAACCCAACCCGTGTACATCCGTAATAGTTAAATTGATGGAATTTCTTCCCCTCATCGCTTCAAATATTGGAGTAATGAGGGGTAAAATAAGATATTGTTTTTTCAAAGAAATTAAAGAATATTTTCAATTTAAGATTTGAAATTTGGCCATTGTTTTCTAAACGGGTGTTATGAGGTGCTAACACTTTCTCCATTTACAAATGACTCCCGAACTCAAATCTAATTTTTTATTGATTTTTATTTAAAAATTGTTTATTTTATTTCAATGTCCAATCACATCGTAACAAGAATTGGTGGGCCATCTTTTTTTATTGTCTTTTAGAATTAACCCTTTCGAGGACATCGGTCGCTCTCCGTCATCTCAGGCATGTGGTGACAAGTTATTTATTGAGTATTTTTATACCCACCATTCATTAGTATATGTTAAGGTACCTCAAACTAAAGTTTTATATTATTTGAACTTATGTTTTGCTGAAATTCGTTACTTTATAAAATAGTTTGATTCTTTTGTTCTAGTTGTAAAGAGTTTACTTTCAAATTTGTTCATACATAGGGTAATGACTCTGCTGATAGTCTTAGAGAGTTGAATCGTTACAACAATAGTGACAAAAGCATATTCGTTCAAAGAAGCGATAGATTAATTAAGAAGACACATAGAGTCTCTGTGTGGCAAGCATACGTATTGATATTTTCAGAAGATTGCCGGACCAACATCAAAAGCATCTTGAGATATGATATTCAATTATTTGATTATTTGATAAAAATGACTTTGTCATTGGGTTGCTCTTCGTTTTTAAGTTTATGCTTTAAGTGAATGTATGGAGTGAAATTATAGTGCAAGCCAAAGGAAAATACATCGTAATGTGTTAACACTCAAATGCCGATGTGATTTGATACTCCAAAATTGATGGAAGATTGGTTAAGTTGAATCGTTTTCATGTTTCTAAATATTCTCATACATCACAAATGGAATTACGCAAGACCCAGATCTCAAATTGCCGCAATGGATAAATTTATCCTCAATTTTACCTTGATAAAGTGAAGGCCATGTAAATAAATCATATAGCTCCATATAAGGTAAAATTTCTAGCTTCATATCTACTATAAGGTCTAATTTCGATTTGACATTAGAACCATTTTTCTTTGTTTTATAGGTCCCTATTTCTCCAAATAACAAATTTATTGTTGTTGTCACATGAAGGTCAGATGCGTTTTTCACTATCTAAATTTTGGTACCAACATAATTTAAAAAAAGAAGAAAAAATTGGAGCACATCTTCATTTTTTTGAACAATGTGGTTGTTGATAGAACATGAAATGTACTATCTTAGTGCCTCTAATCTAGTTTGTTTACGATATTTAATGTATTTATATGTCTATATTTATAGGATCTTGAACAATTCATGTATTCTGAAATATTAAAGACCATTTGAGATTAGTTTGGAATAATTAGAAGCTAAACAGAGCAATCAAACTTTAAAGGAGATCAAAATGAGGCCTAACGCCGCAGCACTGATCGACGCATTTCCGATTTCCAATAGGCGTGTAAATGGTATACCATTAATTATGTAAACGTAAAACCAAAATTTTGGTCAAATAAAAGTTCAGAAGCTCCAAAAGAATAGCCGAGGAACCAAATATAGACAAGCCTTGGCACTTAATTTAAATTTAATTTTTTAATGTAAAATAAATTATAATATTCAATTAGCTTAAAAATAAAAAATCAGAAGTAAGAAAGCAAATAAAAGGAAAATAAAATAGAGAAATAGAAAATAAAAACAAAAACGTGAAAATTATTTGTGCTTGAACTCATGCACTCTTGGTTACATGTTTTTTTTCCCTTCCGAGCAAAATATACTTTTACTCCATGAGGTTTGAATTAAAGTGTCTATTTAATCTATAAGGTTTTAAAATGGACACTATTATTCCTTGAAGTTTGGAAAATTGTCTTAAATGACCGCCAAGGTTATTTGACAGTTAGTTAATTGACAGAAATATGATGTTACATGGTTGAAAGTGTCACTTTTTGAATGATATAGCAATTTATATTAATTTATGTTGATGGGTCATTTTTTTGTTTTCATTTTATTTAATATTTCTTTTTCTCTAGGGATCGTTTGGTTGAAGTATTTTTTATATGGGAATTGATAAAGGTATCCCAATTTCATGTTTGTTTCACATTTTTCAACAATTTGTCTGGGAATAAGCTATTTCCGGACATCCTCATTTCCCACAGAAAGGATTTTCTATTCCCTTCCAAAACTGAGTTTTCTTTCTTCTCCTCTCATATGTTTTTCATTTTATATATAATTTTACTATATTTATTTTAATAAATCAATAATAATCTACGAAAATATTTTATCTTATTCTTACAATAAACATTTATTTAATGAATGCAATTACTTATTTACACAAACTATTAATTTATTAGCCAATAGTATTTTAAATATATTTAATTAGTAAATTGCAATTACTTATTTACACAAATTATTAATTTATTAGCCACCAATATTTTAAATATGTTTAATTGGTAAATTAGGATTAGTTAAATTTAGCTAGTACAAAGTTTATTTATCATTAGTAATAATTTATTACTTTTTTTTAGTAATGAAGTAATTGTTTAATGAGATTAATTTTAATTTGATAATTTATTATGAATATATAATCATTATTGATTATTTATAATCAATCAATTATTTATTTTGATTAATTTGTATTATTTCATTCATTATTAGTATATCATATTTACAAATTTTTTTTAGTATTTTTTAATTAATATATCATATTTTTATCTCATTTCTTTACTTTATAAGATATTGTGTATTAAAAAATATTTTCTTATTAAAATTTTAATTACTAATGTTGCCCTTAAATAATATAAAAATGATTAAGTATTAGATTATAATTAGTATGTCATTCATTAAATATATTAATTAGTTAATTTTAATTAAAAATTACTCAATTTTCAAATATTTATAAATAAAATTATTATTACTTAATTATTTTCTTAAATATTGTTTATTGTTTAATTTTTTAATTTATTACAATTATATAAGATTTTCATGTTTAATTTCATAAATTAAATGCAAACATAATTTTTTCATGTGTACAACTAAATATAGTCATCTTTGATTTTTAGACATTTTATTTCCAAGTATTTTATTCTCAGATATTTATAAAATCTTAAACCAAACGATTCCTTGATGTCTTCGTCAAAGCTAACGCATTACTATGAAGTTAATGCAAATGCAATGATCAAAAGGGAGAAGAAAATGGGCAGCAAGGACTTTGCCACTGTGTTGTGTTTGATAGTGAATATGAAGTGGGATTTGGAAGAGCGTTTAAGTAGGCACATGAAAGTGTATTTTGCCCATTATTTTAGAAGGGTCAGGATGTTTTCCATTCACTACTAGAATTTCTTCTTCTTCTTCTTCGTTTCCACGAATCCCGATCGACCCTGCCTTTGCTCCAGTTTCACACTCGTTTAGCCCTGTTTGGCATCTACTACCTAGCCACACATGGGGTGATATAGCATCGAAAATGTGCTATCTAGCTTTCGGGATTGTTCTGGGATTTTCTATCTTTATTTGATTATTTTGTTGGTTTTGAGCACTGAAGAGGTAGAACGGGACGTTAGTGAAAGAATAGAGCTGAATGAGCCAAAACAAAGCTTAATTGTATCAATCGAGAAAAAGAAGGCAAAAGTTACAAATTTGCCCATGGAGAGAGCACAAAGACACTCAGCGCTGCACCTTACCAGATGCTCTAAGGCAAAAGGCTGCATTTCTTTGCAATGTGCAGAATGCTGCGATGTCCCATTAGAGTGCAATGACACTTCAATCCAAACCCAGGGACATTCGTCTAATAGTGTCGTGGTGCTGCACTCTAGCGTCGCAGCACTTTGACTCTTATATATATGTTCTTTGAGCCGATTTTAGGTTACTTCTTCTATACATATCGGATTCCAACCAAATTTCTACCAATTTCTTTCTACTTTTCCTCCCATTTTTCATCTTTTATGTATTTATAAATTAAATTTTAGTAACATATCAACGATAGATGCAATTATATTATCGTTATTAATTTTGTTTTGAGACTTATGTGTATTTAATAATGTAAAAGTTAAATAATTATTTTTTCTATTTTAATCCATGTTACATATTTTATATTTTACATAATTAAATTATATTTAAACTATAAAATAAGAGAAATGTAAGGAGAAAATATATAAGAAATGAGAAATAAGAAATGGTTATCAAACAAGTTTCTATTTCTGTTTTTTTGTTTGTTTTTTTTGAAGAAACAATAAACAAAAATAGTTACCAAACATATTCTTGTTTCTAGTTCTTAAAAAATAAAAAACAAGAAACCAAAAATAAGAAACATCAAACAAGGATTGGAAAACGAAAACGAACAGGAGCAGCTGCAAGATCTCTTCCTCGTGGTGTAATTGTTACTGTCGAAAAGATGAAGGGAAAATAGAGAGAAACCGTGGAGGAAGTGTAGAAGGCTGCTGTGGAGTCGAGGAAGAGGATCAGAGGCTGCTGGTTCAGAGAAGAAGAAGAAGAAGACTTTGATGTTTTTTTAAGGAAATTTTTGTATTTTGGAGGAAAATCCTAGCATACCTAACACGTTCTGGTGAGTTTTCTAATTTTCCTTTGACGTTTCCTTCGTTTATTTGATCATAGCAGCCATAGATGAAGCTTAAAACTTGGAAAAATTCACCAGAAAAACAGCATGGAAAAGTTTGATAGTAGCAACTTTTCTGTTTACACTCTTGTAAAGGATGTTTTAATTTTTTTTTTGAAGAATTAGCTTGGGAATCAATCTTGGTGAGTTTAAACTTTAGTCTTACACTTAAAAATGGAAGAAAATCAGCAATGGTTAAGCTGAAAATAGTTCAATAATTGCTGAAAAATGTTGAAAACTCTAAAAAATCTGCACTACTGTAAAAAATTACTGTTGTTTTTTTGTATAGTTTGTAGCTGGGTCAACTCCACTTTTGGCTTAAATTTTCCAAATTATATCATATTCAATGTCTTAGGATAGTTTTAGTTTGAGTTGGGCTTCACATTTATGGAACTATGGGTTAAGGAAGAGTTAAAAAAAGATTAGAACAAACTAGGTGATTCCAGAAATGGTCTTAATATCATGAGTTGGAGAAGCTTACGATCCAAATAATTCCAACCCTTGACTATGAGTGACTATTTCTGCAAAATAAATCCTTTTATTGATTTATAGATAATTTTACTTATAAGCTTGATCTTTTTTGGATTGAAATGACCATGTATTGATCATGATTTTCTATTATGGGTTTTGTGAGCATATATATATATATATATATATATTAGTTAGACAAATGTACGATGCATGTGGCTTCAAATATTATGATATTTATGGCATAATTTTTATGATAAAGTTTAATTTTGATTGAGAGTTTTTTTTAGATTTTTTTAAAAAATGATGTTATTTTAATATATATTGACAAAAATAGGGTAGGATTGAAAGTATTGTCAAAAATAGGTTTTCAAATCATGTACTTAGTACACGATTACACCTTAATCATGTACCCGGTACACGATTGGCCCTAAATCGTGTATCCGGTACACAAGTGCCTGTTGATCTGGCACGCACAGTCTGTCGTGGCAATCGTCGTGTATCGGATACACGACTCTCCTCTCCATTAAATCGTCGTGACCCTTCTTCTTCCTCCATCCGAAAGCCTTCTGCCTCCTCTTTTCTCCCTTCTTCCCCGTCCAAAAACTTCCTCTACTCGTCCATCCGAACACATTGTCTGAGAATCTCCTACCTTAAGTCGTGTGCCTCCATTTAACCGTCCGTCCAACTGTCGTCCATGAAAATATTGTTCATCCAACTGTTCGTCCGTGAAAATCTCCTACCTTAAGTCGATGAAACGTGTCAAGTAATACCTTATATTAATTGACACAAAAATTGTGTCAAGTAAAAATTCGCGTGAAAATATTCGAAATATTCCGTCAATCTCCACTTTTCTAACCCTTTTACTTGACACGAAAAAAATATCAATAGCTATTTGCAATCTATTTCTCAGAAGGAACAAAACGAACATCTACCTCTTTCTCAAGAACCTTATCACAAACAAAGTGAACGTCCAATTCCACATGCTTACTTCGTGAGTGAAAAACAGGATTTGCAGCTAAAGACAGAGCATTGGTGTTGTTGCACCAATTGCATGTATCTTTACACTGAATTTCTTGAAGTAGTTCTTGTACCCAACTGATTTCAGCTACTGTTTGTGCAAGAGAACGTACTCGGATTCAGTATTTGAGCATGCAACCACATGATATTTTTTTTAGCTCCAAGAGATCAACGCATAACCGAGGTACACAAAATAAGCTGAAATTGGTCTTCAATAATCTAGGTCACTACCCCATTTGCATTTGTCTATGTTATAATCTGTAAAGAATTTGATTTAGGAATATAAAGTCCATGATGTATTATATCTTTTAAATATCTAAGAACACGTTTTACAACTTTCCAGTGTATCATTGTTTGTGATTAGAGAAATTGACTTAGCTTGTTGATGATATATGAAATTTCTGGTCTTTCGTGTGTGCAAATATTGCAACGCTCCTGTTGCACTTCGATAGAGAGTTGGATTATTTATTGTTTCTCCCTCAATATTTAGAAAATGTCATCCTGTTACTGGTGTGTTGCATGGCTTCAAATGATTTAACTCTAGTCTGTCTAGTAGATCCTTGACATATTTTTTCTGATTAAAAAAGAAACCTGTTTCATCTCGATGAACTTGAATGCCTAGGAAATAAGATAGATCTCCCAGGCCTTTGAGGGCAAACTCCTAATTCAAATCTGTAACTAAGTTGTTAACTAAAGCATTGTTGTTTCATGTAATCAAAATATCATCGACATATACAAATATATATACTTTTATTTGATCAGTAATAAGATAGAATTAATGAGTTGTCTGCCCTGAAATTCGTGTAGCCCCAACTTAGAATAACACTTTAATTTTTCAAACCAAGTCCTTGGTGCCTGCTTCAAATCATATAGGGACTCGTTGAGCTTGCAAATGTAGTGTGGTTTCAGTTTATCAACAAAATCTTTTGGTTGCTTCATAGACGCCTTCATCCAAAGTTTCATTAAGAAAAATATTGTTGATATCAAGTTATCTGATGTTCCAATCATGTGAAGTTGCAAGTGTTAATAAAATTACAATTGTAGATGTTTTAACTACTGGACTAAAAGTTTCTTTGAAATCAATTCCAGGATTTTGGTGAAATCCTACTAATCTTGCTTTAAGCTTTTAAATACTGCAATATGAGTTTCTTTTAGTCTTAAACACCCATTTATATCCAACTATATTATAATTATTCGAATGGGGCACAAGTTTCCATGCATCATTCTTTTTCAAGGCTTCTACTTCTTCTTTCATAGTTGTTGTCCATCCAATAGATTTCAATGCTTCTTGGACTGATTTAGGTTCCTCAACATCAATCTGAATTTTAGATGCTAGATAACTTAATTGTTTAGGTTTATAGATACCACTTTTTGATTTGGTTTGCATAGGATGGGAAGGTATAATAACTTGAACAATCTGAGTAGGTGAATTTGATTCTTTAGAATTTAGTAAGTTTTGATTGGAAACAGACTATTCACTAACGGGAGCAATAATATTTGTTTCTCCTTCTAAAATATAGCACTCGTTAGTGTCAACATTTATAGAAGCATTATTAGAAATAGACGAATAGGTGTTGTTTGACAAAGAGTTGATATCTGGAGTACTTTTAGTAGTGACATTAGGAAACTAAAGCCAAGATACTATAGTGTTGAGGGATTGTTGTTTCCCGATTGAGGTAGTTAGAAAACCAGTCTTAAAAGAAAAATCATGTTCATTAAATATGACATGTCAAGATATGTACAATCTTTCACTAGAAATCAATCATTTGTATCCATTTTGTGATTCACAATACTCCAAAAATACACATTTAGTAATATGATATTAGAATTTATGAGATTGATAAGGTCGACGACAGGGATAACAAGCACTTCCAAATATTTTAAGAAAGTTATAATTTGGTTTGATCTTAAAGGCTTTTTCCCAAGACGAAATATTGTTTAGCACAGATGTAGGAAGCCTATAAATCAAATAAACTGCTAATGTTAAAGCATCCCACCAATATCTAAGAGGCATTGAGGCTTGAGCTAACAAAATGAGTCTCATTTCAACAATGTGTCTCTGTTTTCTTTCAGTAATTCTATTTTGTTCACTAGTATGCAGACAAGGATGCCTAAAAGTTATTCCTAGTTCTTTTAAGTAGTTTTCAATGGGTCTAAACTCTCCACCCCAATCACTTTGGAATACTTTAATCTTTGCATCCAACTTGTTTTCCATTAGACTCTTATATTGTATGATAATTTTGAGAGCTTCTCGTTTTTCTTTTAGAGGCAATACATGAGTCAATCTGAAAAAAATCAGATACAAAGCTTATGTAGAAACAAAAACCAGCAGTAGAGTTGATAGGTGTAGAACCCTATAAGTCACAGTGTATTAATTATAAAGGATGATTTATAGTTGAGACTTTAAAAGGTAAGGCATGGTATTTTCTATATTGAGAAGATTCACGGAAGCTTTGTTTATTAACAACAGAAGGAACTTTTACACTGCTATTTTTAAAAACACAAGACAACACCCTTTTTGATGGATGACCTATCCTGCAATTGAGGCTTTGCAATGTTTTACATAAGTAGTTGCAACAAAAGATTGACAAACTTATCTTTTAGATTTTAAACGAATTGAAAGAAACTTCATGGCTTCCTAACATGAAGAAGGAGCTGCTTTTGTGGTGACTCTTAGGTCTAGATAGAGGCAACCTCATTTGATATAGTCCATTCTTAAGGATCCCTTATATTAGGATTTTCCTTGTGGCTTTGTCCTCCATAAAAAAATAATTAGAGTTAAACTTCACAATACACTTATTATCATATGTAAGTTTGGCAATAATAAGGAGATTTATTGTGAAACGAGGCACATGAAGAATATCTTTAAGAAGAATAGATGAATTTCTTATTGAGTTTTTTGCCACTACCAATAGTTATGACTATGCCCCATGATAGGGACAATAACCCTCTAATTATCTCCACAATGGTATGATATTGTCCACTTTGAGAATACACCCTTATGGCTTTGCTTTTGGTACCATCCAAAAAGCCTCATACTAAGAGATAATTTTCACAAGTTGACAGGTAGGTTTGGTATTATTTCTACTGTAAGGTGAACAACGACCTCGTCCTCTATTATTTCCTCTTTGATTATGATTCTTACCATAATTTCGATTAGACTATTGATTATTTTGATCTCCTCCTTGATTGCATAGCTAATTAAACACCAAGTTAGCACTGGCTTCAATAACATTATTGTTAAGACTAACAACATTCAGACGTTCAAGGTTCTTTTCATAAGTAAGGAGTACTAAATACATATCATACCAACTTGAATTTTCTTTTCCTTCAATAGTACATATTATAGGCAGATATTCCACTTCTAATCCAAACATTACACATGACATTAAATAGCTTAAAGTTACTGGTTTGCCCACCATTTTTAAGTCTTTAGAAGTTTGTTTCATAAAGCCCAAGTAGTCAACCATTGTCATGCTTCCTTTCTTCATGTTGTGCAAGGCATTCCTCAGTTGATTGACTCATGCTCTGCTGGAGGCACCATATAAATTTTCTAAGGCAGTCCAAACATCTCTTGAAGTCTTGAAATCAATTATATCACAAGCAATGAATGATATCATTGATCCCAATAAGCACCCTAGAAGAGCTTGATCGATTGTATTTCACTCTTCAAATTTAGGATTGATAATTAGTTGGGATGAGGTTGCTTTTGTTCCATCTTCTTTTATTATTTCTTCAAAGAGAGTTTCAGTAGATTTTAATTTTGTTCTAAGAACAAAACTGTCAACTTTTTTACTCTTGAGTATGGCCAAAACCATACTATGTGATAAGGAATAATTTTTGTCATCCAATTTGACTGTTAGAACAGTCACTAGAGGATGTCCAAAAGATGAATTTGAGGTTAGTGAGACATAGGATACATTTGTGTTGGCTAAATTAAGAGTAATAACTTGTGGCTTCTACACTTTCTGCCGCCATAGGAAAAAGCTCTAATACCAACTTGGAATTTGGGTAAATCTCTCTCTATATATCTTTTTATTAGATGAAATGAGGTTTAAATACCCATACTGTGGAGAGTGGTTACACCACAAATAAACCCCTCTTCTCCAAACACTACATAATTAACTAAAATTGTCCATTACTTACAGCTACACAAATAAGTTTCTTTTAACAGCAAAATGTTGAAACAATAATTAAAGTAAGTTACCACATTTTTTAGGTATACATGAAAGAATTTGAATATGACATTTAGAGAGCTTGATGAGTGCCACATATTCAATGAAGTAGCTAAAGAAGAGAGTCGAGCAGAAGATGAAGATTAGTGAGCTGTTTTAACTCAAGCATTATGTATTGGTAACAAGATAACTGACAAAAAAAATAACTTAAAATCAAACAATAATAATAGAGATGGTGAGACATAGATATTGGTAACCTAGTTCGATGCAATATCACTTACATAATCTTGGAGACTTTGTGTCTACTGGAAATAAACTTAGGCCCCCAAGTTAGGTTGGGTTGGGTTGGGTTGGGTGGGTAGAAAAAACCCACCCATCGTTTGGTTCATCAATTATCAAAGAGGTTTATTACCTCGTTATTTGTGTTAACTCACATTTCTCACATCGTTATTTGCATCAACTCTCTCAATTACTCTCCTCCTATAATAATTACCAACTCAACTTAACTCAACTTTGCACTAAACGCTCCCTATATAAACAATTTAGGCCGCGTTTAGTAACCATTTGTTTTTAGTTATTGTTTTTGAAAATTAAGGCTATGGACACTACTTCCACCTCCAAACTTTTTTTTTTTTTGTTATCTACTTTTCACCAATAGTTTAAAAAATCAAGTCAGATTTTGAGAACTAAAAAAAATAGCATTCAAAAGGTTTTTATTTATTTTTTTTTTTTTCAAGAAATTGGCTAAGAATTCAACCATTGTACTTAGAAAATATGTAAATCATTGTAAGAAATGTAGATGAAATAGACTTAATTTTCAAAAACAAAAACAAAAAATGAAATGGTTACCAAATGGGGCATTAGCAGTTACAAATACAATTTATTCTTTTGTTTCAATTTAGACTCCTCTAAGTTTGAGCTCCCCTCACTTACATGATCTGAGAGGCTTTGTATGAGATTTCCTCAATACAATGTACTTACGCTAAGTGAGATCCCATGAGATCGTCAACGATTTTCTCTCCAATTAATATTTATTTTCGGACATTCTACAAAATTTCAATCTCATATGTAAAGGAGATTGGAGATTGTTAAATTATTGATATAACTAAATTTACCCTAAAACTCATAATCAATACAACAATTGATTAAATACGAGAATATCTCAAACAGATTTAGAATCCATCAGGCTATAGATGGGGAAAGATTAAGAATAGGGCTTCAATGGTTCTCTAATTCTGAAGATGACAGACAACCACCATTAATAAGAAGAAGACGACTTGACTTCCCTCAAAACTAACAATGGGGTTTGTAGTATTGGCCTCCTATCTTTTTTTCCCTTCTTATTGGATTTTCATCTAGATCTTTCCCTCAAAATTAACTACACACTACATTCACCCATCTTGATCCACCGACCCCGATGAAGATCAACCTCCGTCACTGTCGTCGGTCGCTGCCATCTACAAAACTCATCTATCCATCTACAAAATGCTATCATAAGGTTTTTGAGAATTGTTGAGGATATAAATATCGCTTGAGGCATATATATGCAAGAGAGTTTAGCTCAACGGTAATTGATATGGTCTTCTTTCCTAAAGATCAGAGGCTCAATTCTCACTTGGCAGTTATTGTACAGCTAAGAAGAGACGTGAATTCGCACAGAGTAATTTTAGAGAAGATATATCTTGTAGAACGATATAAAACAAATTTTCAAATTTTAAATATTCGAAATAAAATAAACTCCTAACAAAAAGGAAGAGAACAATGACATAAGCCTAAAGGTTAAAAGGTTGTCTCTATCGGTCTGAACTAATACTATGCAAAGCCACCGACCTCTCGTCAGTCTCAACTGACTCTACTAACATCCATCGACGTTCTCAAGAATTCTATTACTTTCTATTCTAGACTCATAGCACCAATCTCAACTAAACAAAGACCATCAGTACTAATATAAAACATGCTTCATGCTTAAAACCACATAAAACGACATTACACAAATATTTCTTCGACATCTCAACCAACATACTTATGTTCACAGAGATACATAATAACACGCCATAACATATTGCTCATCCTACAAGTCAATGTAAAGAGCATCATGAACACAACACAAATATCATGATAACATAAATCATAATTATACATAATGGTATTTAAAACATGCATTATGCTAATACACAAGCAAACAGACCCAACAAGTAAAATTCTACATATGTAAGTGTTTTAAAGCTCATCTAAATTAACTTAAAGGCTCCTGAAATAACAGAACACGAATCCAGAGATTAGAGCCTCATTTGAAACCTTATTTTAAAACTCAACTAATATTCGGAATAAGTAATCTTACCTAAAGCGATGTTAAACCTGAAATTTAAACTAATTAGTATGCCATAAGCTAGAAACTAATTTTGAATCAAGTTCGAAACTAATTAGATTTATTTAATAGTTCAAACGTTTAATATTTTCGCACAGCAAACTTTTACTCAGACAGACGTAATCCGAAGTGAGCCTTAGAATGGTACAATTGGGGATGTGAGAGATTCAAGAGTTAAATGACCCCAACGTTAATTTAGTCAATAAATTCAAAATAACAATATTTCATTGCATCGTTTGTGTGCTTCCCAATTTAATCGTACACAATAAAAGAAAAAAATTAAAAATATTTTTAAAATAAAATACAAAATCTTTTGTCACATAATAAATTATGATTAAATAATAGAGTAAGTTGAAAAAAATGGTGTGTAGCCTAAATAGTCTAAATATTTTTCAAATAAAAAAATTTGTGATTCGGTTGGATCAAGCTACTCGTTGACTTGGAAGAATTTAAAACTTGTGGAGTGGGAGTGGGAGATTTCAATAATCTCGTGCAATGAATAATTGTCAAAATGGAGCAAAATTTTCAATATTGGAGGCATCTAATTATTTGGGGCATCCAAAGTGGTTGTTTTATTTGAATATCGTAGATTTGAAAACTTATTAGAAAAATATGGTTGTTTTAAAACTAATTAGAGAAATATGGTATATTTTTTCTGTTCGAGGTTAAATGTCGAAGGTTGAGAATTCGACGAAGGTGGATGTCGAGAGTTGAGAACTCGATGAACTCGATGAAGCTTTGCTTGGAGATTTGTCGAATGTTGAACATTCGACCTACATAAGTCGAAAGTTCAACCCTCGACAAGCTGAGTGAGTAGTCCCATCTCCGCCGCTGTTGACCGAATCTGGGCAGCTTTAATAAGTCTGCCGTGCTGCCGTGCCTCCATGCCTCCTCCCCAACCACCGCTTTTAATTTCATCTCCCGTGGGTCGAGTGTTCAACACTCGACCTATGTGTTTTTAAACACCACCCAACCATTCTTATATCACAATCTTTGCCTTTGCCCATTTTCGAAATCCTCTGCCTTCTTCCTCTACGAAATCCCTCTCCTCCCATTTTTCTCACTGCTTTCCGTTTCCATTTCTCTTCTTCTATTAATCCCTCTCCTCCCATTTTTTAACTCACTGCTTTCCATTTCTATTTCTCTTCTTCTATTTCGTTTGATACAAATTGTTCCCACACTTCTCCCTTGATCACAAACTATACTGGTTCGTTACTCTACTAAATTTTTATTTTTTAAGAATAATTATAAATTTTATTTTTGTTCTTATATTATTATTTTTTTATAGATTCTATTTTTATTTTTTTATTTTTTTGTAGTTGTTGCCAGATAACAAATAACAGGAAAAAAGGGTGAACGTTTTCATTTTGAAGGAAAAAAAAGAACTACCATCAAATTTGTGAGTTGAACTTTAACTTTTATTTATTACTATTTGTTTTTTTTTTTAATATTTGTTTATACTAAATATATTATTTTTATTCCTTATATTGATGTTTACCATGATAATGTTAATTTTTTAATTGAAGATCAATAAGTAATTTTATTTTGGCATTTTTTTTAATGATATTCTATATTTTAGTATTGTTTTTTTAGTTAACAAGTTTAGTATAATTTAAAAAGTTTAGTTTATTGTTATGTTTAAAAAGTTGATATTTATAGTTTAATACAAAATTATTGTGATAGTTAACAAGTTTAGTATAGTTTAAAAAGTTTAGTTTATTCTTATGAAATTTGATTTCTTTAGTATAACTTTGATGTTTCTAGTATTAAAATATTTAGTTTATTCTTACTTACTAAATTTTTATTTTTTAAGAATAATTATAAATTTTATTTTTATTATATATTATTATTATTTTTTATAGATTCTATTTTTTTAAAGTTTTTTGTAGTTGTTGCCAGATAACAAGTAACAAGAAAAAGGGTGAATGTTGTCACTTTGAAGGAAAAAAGAACTACCGTCGAATTTGTGAGTTGAACTACTTTTATTTATAGTAGTTTTTTGTTTTTAATATTTATTTATGCTAAATATATCATTTTTATTCCTTATATTGATGTCTACCATGATAATGTTAATTTTTTAAATATTATTTTTTAATTGAAGATAAATAAGTAATTTTATTTATTTATCATTTTTTTAATGATATTCTATATTTTAGTACTGTTTTTTAGTTAATAAGTTTAGTATAGCTTAAAAAGTTTAGTTTATTGTTATGTTTAAAAAGTTGATATTTATAGTTTAATACAAAATTATTGTGATAGTTAACAAGTTTAGTATAGTTTAAAATGTTTAGTATAGTTTAAAAAGTTTAGTTTATTTTTATGATATTTGATTTTTTTAGTATTAACTTTGATTTTTATAGTGTTAAAATGTTTAGTTTATTGTTATGTTTAAAAAGTTGATGTTTATAGTTTAAACACTTTAGTATTTTTAGTTTAATAAAACATTATTGTGATTTTTTAAATATATTTCTAATGATATTTGATTTTTTCTAGTATTAACTTTGAAAATATAGTTTAAAATAGTTTGAAAAAGTTTAATTTAATTTAATTTTTTATTTTGTATTAAATTTTTAAAAATAGTTTTAAAAAATTACCTCATTGTAATTTGAAAAATTAAATTTGTTCTTATATTTAAAAATAGTTATAAAAAGTTTAATTTATTGTTATGTTTGAAAATAGTTATAAAAAGTTTAATTTATTGTTATGTTTAAAAAGTTGATGTTCATAAAACTTAAAAAGTTTAATATTTTTAGTTTAATACAAAATTATTTTGATTTTTTAATATATTTCTTATAAAAAGTATAATACAAAATTATTGTGATTTTTTTAAAAAGTTTAATATTTTTTAATATACTTCTTGTAAAAAGTATAATACAAAGATGTTTGTCTTTTTTTTTTAAAAAAAATGGTGGGCAAATGCTTGGATTTTTGTTGTTTACAAATGGTAATATGATTGATGGTATCGATGGAGTTGACTATGACTAACCACTAAGTGGGAGTTTTAGCATCAATGTAAACAGTGGAATTGTATTTGAACAATTTATTGAAATGGTTGGGATGTCACTTAGTGTAGATATGGGAACAAATCAGATATAAATAATATATAAACATCCTAACCTAGAACCATCAGGATCAATAAGGTTTATGTCATTCCCTATTTCGAATGCACAAGCTATGAACTTAATGTTCTCAATCACAATGCCACTGCCGAATTTAGTGCATTTGTATGTAAATGTAAATAGGATAGAGGTGGATATAAACTTGAATACATCTAGCCAGTTTGAAGATCCAATAGAATGTATTGATCCTGATCTAGATTCAGTTGCATCGCCATGTGATAATGAAGATCTGGTGGCTAACAACCTGTACAGAGACTTCAGAACTCAAACAGATGATGAATTTGAAGAGTTGGATTTCGATGGTCATGAACATGAGATACTTTCAAATAAATTCAACGTTTTGGATATGAATGTACTGGATAGCATTCGAGAACATGACCCAATTGTAGCCTCTTTGAACGTTGACAATACTCAATTGTATAAAGGGATGATTAGTCAAGACAATGACATGCTACAACACGCGGTCAAATATTTTGCAATAAAATGTCATGCACCATATGAGGTTGTTGAATCGACACAGACGATTTGGACAATTTGGTGTAAGAAATGAGAGGAAGGTTGCAAGTGGAGACTTTGTGCAATAAAGAAAAAATCGCATAGTTTGTTCGAGATTACTAAGTACGATGAGCAACATACATGTTTTTATTCAGAACTAAGTCAAAGTTATGTGCAATTGAATTCATCAATGATTGCACTAGAGTTCTGTGATGCCATAAGAGAAAAACCATCTATCAGTGTGGTACAACTGCAGTCTGACTTCAAATCAAAGTTTGGATATTATGTTCCTTACCATAGGGTATGGGAGGGCAAAAGAAAAGCGTTGGCTAAAATGTTCGGTGATTGGGATGAGTCTTACAAATTTTTACCCAGGTGGTTGTATATGGTTAAGCAGACCAATCTCGGAACACGTGTAGAGTGGAGAGTGAAAGAAACGCTTATTGAAGGCCATGTTATCCTAACTTCTGTATTTTGGGCATTTGGTCCTTGTATAGAAGCTTTTAATAAATATTGGCTGATAATTTAGATAGATGGTACACACTTGTACGACAAATATAGAGGAAAATTGCTGATTGCTACATCAGTTGACTCGAACGACCATCTTCTTCCACTTGCATTTGCCGTTGCTGATGAAGAGTCCGCAGACTTATGCGGATGGTTCCTGAAACACCTGAGAGAAATTGTAACACACGAAGATATGTGTTTAATTTCAGATTGACATGTTGATATAATCGTAACAGTGAACAATCTAGCAAATGGTTGGACGAGACCAAAATGTCACCATCGTTTCTGCTTACGACATATCGTCAGCAACTTTAATAAAAAGTACATTGAAAAATTATGTTTATCGTGCCAGGTGTCAGTTTCAAATTTGGAAGTTCAATAAAGTAGTTGAAGATATCAAAGGAATAAATCGAAGTTTTCTGAGTTTTTTTTACAACATTAGTTTAGAGCAGTGGACTCAAGCACATGATGGAGGATTCAGATATGGGTGGATGACGACAAATCTATCAGAGTGCATAAATGGAGTCCTCAAAGGAGCTCGAATGTTGCATATAAATGCTCTTGCTCAAATAACATTCTTCAAATGCGTGAATTATTTCGAGAAAAGAAAAGAAGAAATAAGGGATGCATTGGAGCGATAAATATACCCGGTAAAATTATTTATATATATATATGTTATTAAAAATTTATTTCAAGCATATTTTATAATACTAAGTGGAGTAAAAATCTAGGTATGCACATGAGAAAATAAATAAATGGGCTACCAAAGTAGGAAACGTTCAAATATTGAGGCTAAACAGGTCCGAACGACACTGTTTATGTAACAAGTGGCAAGCATTGGACATTCCATGCTCGCATTTTGTGGCTGTTTGCTCACATTTTAACATAAACTATAAAGACTTTATTGAGGACTACAATAAATTGTCAATGTATGCTGAATGTTACTCTCCTCAATTTCAACCTGTACCGCATGAAGATTACTAGATCATGCACCCTAATATGCCCGTCTTACATCCTGATCCATCATTGTTGAGGAAACCTGGTAGACCGAAAAGTTTACATTATCACAATGAGATGGATTGGATAGAACCAGCCACGCGACAACGATGTAGATTTTGTAATCAGTTAGACCATAATTGAAGGAAGTGTCATTTGTTACTAAGACGGGCTCCAGATAGTTAGGGATTGAAAAATAAATATTTTTTTTATTATATATTCATTTTATTATATATTCAATTTTTTATTATAATTTATTGTATATTCAATTTTTTTTTAAAATAATTTATTGTATATTCATTTTTTTTTATTGTAATCTATAAAGTTATACATTATTCTTTTAATTGAAAAATAAATACTTCTTTTATCATGTATATTTAATTAAGTGTAGATACTTTTATTGTATATTCAATTTTTTTATTATAATTTATAAAGTTGTACATTATTCTTTTAATTAAGTTGTACATTATTCTTTTAATTAAGTTGTACATTATTTAATTAAGTTAATTAAGTTGTACATTATTCTGCTAATTGAGAAATAAATATTTTTAATTGAGAAATAAATATTTTTTTTAATTGAGAAATAAATATTTTTTTTCTTTTAGATCATGGTTTTAAACCCAGGACCTGTTGATCCCGATGTTTTGTACGACCAGTCCATTCATCGATCATCTGTTATATTAAAAATCATGTGCAATTGAAAAAATCATCTAGATCGTACTACTGGGGAAATATCTTGCAGGCGTCAAGAGGCAGTTCTCCAACGCACTATCCCACTCCACCCTCGAATACTACTACTACTGCGTACATCTAGATTCTATGGGGTTGCCAGATTGGGATTTATTCAGTTGGATTGGCATCTGATCCCAACCTTGATCGAGAGATGGAGGCCTGAGACGCATACATTTCATATGTCTGTTGGAGAATGCATTATCACTCTACAAGACATTGAAGTGTTGTTGGGGTTACCTGTTGATGGTGAGCCGGTCACCAGAGTGATGTACGATGACTGGTCATATGTCAACTGTACCTCGGTGTGACCCTACCTTTTGACAAAATTAAAGGATCGAGGTTAAGTTTGATATGGTTAGGAACACAATTCCGTGAGCTCACAGATGATGTAGACGAGGAAACCGTCATAAGATATGCGCGGGCATATATACTACAAATGATGAGTGGAAGTCTGTTTTTCGACAAATTAAGTCATTTTGTTTACTTGATGTTCCTGCCATTATTAGCTAACCTTTATGATGTGGGGCAGTATTCGTGGGGTGGAACATGTTTGACATGGTTGTATAGAAAACTATGCAAAGCAACAAGACCTGAGGTTCGAGAGATAGCTGAGCCTCTCATACTTTTGCAACTATGGGCTTGGGAACGATTTCCAACAATGGCTCCATAGCTACAACATGTTAATGACGCTAAGTTAGCTGGACGAACCTACGGTTCTCGGTATGTTGTTTTAATTCAATTTAATTTTTATATCACTGATCTAGTTAATTTAGATTCTAAATTATCAATTTAAAAATTTAGGTGGAGAGACAAATTTTGTGTGACTAGGATAGCCACACATGTAGTCAACCAGTACAGATACATGTTTGAACTGCTTCAACCTGATCAGGTATATTACACTGAACCTAATTGATTATTTTATACACATTTTTATTGTATTTGTCTTTAATGTTCTCCAATATAATATTTTGTGTTTCAGGTTATTTGGGAGCCGTACAAAATTATTATGCATACTTTGCCCAATTTTTGTACGAATGGTCAAAACATATGGCAGATGATGAGTCCTCTCATATGTTTTCACATTGGTAAGTGGCATCTTCCTGACAGGATGATGAGATAATTCGGTTTCCAGCAGGATGTTCCATCGCCTTGTAATACTGAACCCTTACTGCATAATATTGACTTAAAGACTGAAGATTGGTCCGAAAAAGTTGCACATTTGGTAGTGCGATGACACTATCGTGCAATGTTTATTACAGTAGGGGTTTCTATTGAACAGTTTGACAGGGAGGTCATTCAAGAATATATTCATTGGTATAATAATATCACAAGGCACTACGTCACTCGTCGGGGAGCAGCTGTGGGTCATCTGGTAAATGAATGAATATTATCTAATTATTTTTAATTTAAATTTATTTTAAATATTATCTAATTATTTTATAATTCACAGAGATCGAACAACAATAGACTCTGTAATGTTGCGAATGATCTGAACCAAGTTCTTGCTATATGTAGTGACAACCAAAGCTATATGGAGGAGATACATTATATGTATGATATACCTATTGTTCCTCCACCAGCTCCTAGATGTAGAGAACCTGTTCGGGAAGAGGATGAGTTTGATGAGGTTGCCCATAATGTGGAAGAGTTTCCCCCTGTGATGTAGATGCAGATTCAAACTGATTATGTTAGTCCGATGATGATGATGCCAGCATTTGGTTCAGGACATTATGACTCAGAGGCTGGTCCTTCGTCTTCATACGTGCATGAACATGGTCGGGGTTGTGGAGAGCATAATGAATATTTATATTAAGAAGCGCCTGCAGAGATACCAGAGCAACATCAAGAAGAACCCGAGCAACCTCAAGTTCGAAGTCGATGACGACCACCAGCTCGAAATCGACGACGTCCGCCCTATGGGACACATTGAATTTTGTAATTATTTTTATATGAATGAGATATTTTAGTTTACACCTTTTTATTTTTATGAGATATTATTTTTTTAATTTATTCTTTTTTAGAGTTTAAATAAAATAATAAAATAATAAAATAATAAAATATTTTTAGAAATTGTTTTTATAAAATGGAAAATTAAAAAAAAAAGAAGGTCGAATGTCTAAATTATTAAAAAGAAAAAGAAAATCTAAAGGTCGAGAGTTCAAAATTCGACCTAGCGACCTACCTAGGTCGAATTTTGAACCCTCGACCTATATAAAAAAAAAACAACAATATTTTTCTAAATAGTTTCAAAAGTACAATATTTTTCTAAATAGTTTTTAAAACTATAATATATTTTTAATTTTCCCCATCCAAAGTTCCTATTTGTCCTAAATTTTTTAATATTATGATAACTATTAGGGTTATAATTGCAAGATTAGTATGAAATTAAACTTTTATGTTTGTGTTTTATTTTGTCAATTTTTTAATCTTGTGCCAAATAGGTCTTTCAATTTTAAAGATGTTTGATACGTTCTTAAATTTTTAATTTCTTGTCTAATAGATTTTTGTTTTTATTATTATTATTATTATAGCTCTTATCCTTAATGTTATATATATTTAAAATTCACATATCTACTAAATATGTTAGAAACAAAATTCAATGTTTAGAGACCAATTAAACAAAAAAATTTAACGTTTAAGAATTTATTAGATAAAAATAAAAAATTTTAAAAATTTTTAGATATTAATTGAATAGACATGGACGTGAAAGTTTGAAAACTAAACTTATATTTTAACCTACAGATTAGTTGCCAACTAATATATATAATATACATATATATATATATATTTTCTTTTTTTTTTTCAGAAAAGATGTCTCTAATTTTTCCATGTGCATATAATTAAAAGTAATACTTTGATGCAAATTAAAGGCTAGAGCTATTGTATATTCCTTTCCTCGAATAGCGTAAATTTAGTAAAGGGTCATTTAATTTGAAGTAGTCATACAATTTCAACCTCAATTCCCTTCACCATATAAGAAAAAGGATTCATATATTAGTCTAGTCCTCATCTTAATTCCTATTCTTTAGAAATGTTCATTTTTGTCTATGTACTTCTAGTTGTTCATTTTGGTCCTTATACTTTTAAAAAATGATCATTTTAGTCATTTCATTGTCATTCATATTTTATTTTTAATGGATAGAAATGGTCACTTTTTAAAAGTATTCAAGGACCAAAATGAACTAAAGTTGAAAGTATAAGGGCTAAATGAACATTTTGGAAGTCAAGGGACCAAAATGAATAAAAATTGAAAGTATAGGAGCCAAAAGGAACATTTTAAAAATAGAGGGACTAAAATGTACCAAAGCTAAAAGTAGAAGGATCAGATATATATATTGTAAACGGATCAAATAGTATTTGAACCAATAAAAGGAAAAAAAGAGGAGGTTGATGTTTTTAAAAATTTTATTCTTATTTATTTTTTTAATTTATGATATAAAGGAATGGTACTTATTGAATAAAAAATTGGTTAAAATATCGTTTTGGTCTCTATATTTTAATGGCGATTCCATTTTAGTCCCTATACTTTCAAAATTTCTAATTTTGGTCTTTGTACTTTGAATAAAGTTTAAAAATATTTCATACCATTTTCATCTCAACTTAAAATAAAAAATCAGCTACATTGGCAAATCAAAATAATACAAAATGAAAAAAAGATGGAAGTATCTACTGCATGTCAAACGTTGTTATGAATAATATTACAGTATTCCACAGAACATTCCACAAGCATAAATAACAAATAAAGAAATCACTAAGAATCGATAACCTAGTTCGATGAATAACACCTACATCTGTGGGGCAGAATGCCTAGGAAAGATAACTTCACTTAAATAGATGAAAAATAATTACAATATAGTACTTATCCGTAAAAACAACACAATTATAGTCACATCTGTAGAAGCATTCAATCATTCACCCAGGCTCCCCCTAGTAGTAATATCAGTGAACAATGTCTTAGGCTCCTCTATGATTGAAACTCCCTCTCGGCTAGACTCAAGCTCCCCTTAATTCTTGAGGCTCACTCTCACTTGCACTAAATCTTTCCCTCTCGAGAAAAGACTACTACACTCATTTAGCTTAGGTTATCCCTAAGCTTGAGAATCCCTTCTCAAGAAGTTTATTGATGGAGCACACAGATGACTTGGAGTATGTCTCCAACTTTGCAACAACACACTGTTCAATCATCTTCGAAGAATGATGAAAAAAATACTTGTGACAAAAGTACTTCACATGACAATGGCACTCCAAGTCTTTCGTGAAAATAACCAATCCTAATCAAAAGACTTAGGTCCTTTTAAATAAGCACAACAAACATGAGACAAGCAACCTTAATTTCTAAAAATGATTGCACACAAAGAAAGAAATATTGGGATTGGTGTCCTAATTCTCCTTGTAGTCTCATAGTTTGTAAATTTTTGTACATGTATTATTATTAATAAAATAAATGTTGTTTTATAAGCATTTACTCAAATCCAATAAACTAAAATCTGTGGTTATTTCATGTAACTCAAGCATGTATGTGAGACATACAAGTGGATCATGCCTTATGTAATAACTTAAGTGGTCTATAGTAGATGGATAAAGAAGAGATACTTTATCCTGATGACACTACAGATACAATCCACTTTGTAGATGTTTACAAATGTTGTAAAGTGCTACAAATGGTCTGACCGTGATCATTCATGTGGAGACATGCGAGCGAGGGTATCCTATACAAAGAATTTGTATAAGACCAGATCATGAGATGATTAATCTCTTTATATAACACTGTTGATAATTGAGACTTACATTTCACTAAAATGATCATAGGTGACATGACCTTAATCATGAGTGAGTTGGGAACTCCTGCATATGAGAGCGGTTCTTTGATTTGTATAGATGAGAGTGGCTAGATTTCCAACTCAATAAGCCTACCATTTTGGGGATTCGTTTGATTAGGAAGTTGGGAACTCAGCTACACAAGATGGAATTCCCTCCTTCCCCGAAGTAGAGGTAAGTAGATAAATTGCTTCCTTAAGGGCTGATTTCGGGCCTTGAACGATGTGGCTCCATACACCTTCTCATGGCCCGAGAGGTGTTCACACATAGTTGGACTATATTGTATTGTTCATTAGAGGGATCAATGGTACTTAAGGAGTGAGATGTAACTACAGAGGCAAAACGGTAAATTGGCCTAGCTGTACTTACGAGCATCTGTGAAGGGTTATCGTACTCATGATTGGTTATATCCGATGGACACAGAAATATATTGTGGTAAGAAGAGTTCAGTTATCGATCTTTAGTGGAATGCCTGGCAGCTAATGGATGGTGGATCTTATGACTAAAGAGTTTAGTAAGCTATTCACGTACCATTAGAGCTTCGAGCCATAGGTCCATAAGGTCCATAAGGTCCCCTTGGTAGCTTGGATATAAGTTGAGAATCAGTTTTTGGGTCAGTTTGAAATATTCAAATTGACAAGAGGGAGTTCGATTATATATGATATAATTGGACTTGTTAATTATATATGATATATTGACTAAATGTATGAGATACATTATTTTAGAGGAAATCGGATATAAATATGATTTATATCAAGTAAAGGAGAAAATAATATAGTTGATATATAATATCAAACTATAGGTTATGAATATAATATGATTATATTTATTAATTTATTAATTGGACGGTTATGAGATAATTAGCCGGCGTTTTTTCCGAATTTGTTCATTAGTGGGAAGTTGAATTCAGTTCTAGTAGCTGAAGAATAAAATGAAAATAGTTTTCATTTTGCATGAGATACGCATAATCGCTCACGGTGTGTTAGTATTGTATCGCATAGTGTTGAGAGCCTATACGATAGTGCCCGCTTACTAAATGATCGCACACCCGCGCTTTCCTAAACGATTCCTCATGCTTTCCTAAATGATCACTTACCTTTTCATAGACGATCGCTTAGCGCATGAGCATAAATAAACGATTGCTTACCTTTTCATAGACGACCGCTTAGCTTTTACTACACTTTTACTACATGATCGTGTACTGCGCTCTAAACGATCAAGCACCTGACTATACAATAGTCTTTTCTTTCTCCCTCTTGCTTGATTGTAGTACGCGATAGCCTTTCCTCCTCCCCTCTACCAATTCCATCAAAGTCCACCCTTTGGATTCTCTCTCCAAGAATACTGAGGGCTTTGAGTGGTGGTGTTGTCCCCGTTTGCTGTTGATTGTGCGAAGCTGTTCGTGTACACGACTGGGGTGTTGCTGGACACTTACTTGCTGGACGAGCGAGAGCGAGAGGTGTGCATTCATGTGAAGAATAGCCTTCAACTAGTATGTTCTCTCGGTCTTTTGTTTTTATCTTGTAAAGCATGCCGGTAATTTAGCGTACTCAATGCATATCTATTTGTTTGAATGTATATTATTAAATTCTGTCACAATGAATTGGAAAGATCAGCTTCCGCTCATAGGTACTCTTGTACAAGAGTTCCTTCAATAATCCAAGAAGTGTAAGACCTTGAATGACGTTGTTTGGAAGTGGAAGAAACTGGCCTAGCATTGCGATGATGTTTTAACGATTTGTGAGGGTTTACCACAGACTTTTTGCGAATATTTTGGATTAGACTTCTTGTATCCACCATGCTGAAGACACAAAGAGATAGTATGCTCAACACTGGACAACTTCTCTTTGAGTACACAAAGAGAACCCTAAGATCATGGTGAAGAGAGTAATCATGAGAGATACTTTTGAGATTCTGAGAAGACTTTAAATGATTTAAAAGAAGAAGGTAGACATTTTAAATCTCGCAATATAGAGAGCTTTAATCAAGGAATACAAAATCTAACCGTTGACCCACATACCCAATACATTAAAATAAATATTAATGGCTATAAAGACAATTTACATAGTCGGAGGGTTGCCATTAGCGATTCAAAAGTAATAGTAAAGGGTTTAGTAAAGATGTCTGGAAGCTACTTATTTGTTTTGATATGTTCAAGGGTAATGACTTTCTTTTCAACTAATTCTCAGATAAAATGATGTCAAATGTTGATGTGCTTCGTTCGGCTATGTCGCACATGATTTTTTGAAATATTTATGGTGCTTATGTTGTCGTAGTACAAGGTCATAACATCCTGAAACACATTATATTCAGCTAGCATTTGTTTCATTTAAAGTAATTGAGCACAACTACTATCAGCTGCAACATATTATGCCTTGGTAGTAGATAAGAACACACAATTCTACTTCTTGTTGAACCACGAGATAAGATTATTTCCCAAGAAAAAGCACCCTCCTGATGTACTTTTTCTATATTTAGTACATCCTGCCTAGTCAGCATCACAATATCTAACTAAAACAGGATTTGTATTAAAAGTGTACATAAGACAGTAATCAATCGTACCATGCACATACTTTAGGATTCTCTTCATACTTGTCATGTGATTGGTTCTTGGGTTAGACTGAGATCGTGCACAAACAACCACTGTAAAAGCAATATCAAGATGGCTAGTTGTTAGATATAACAAACTTCTTATCATGCTTCTAAATAAACTCTCATCACCACGTTCAGCTTTAGAATCTTGAGTGACTTTGGCATGAGTATCTGCTGGGGTATTTTTAGCATACTTCTCATCGTATTTAAGCTTTATCAAGCCCAAATTTCCTCACCGTATTTTAGCATACTTCTCTTGAGATAGAAAAATCCCTTCTTTCATTAATTCAATTTGTAAACCAAGGAAGTATGTCAACTCACCCACCATACTCATTTCGAACTCACCCATCATTTATTCAACATAGGTATCTACCATATCTGGTGGCATTCCCCCAAAAAGGATTCATTCACATAGATTTGAGCTATGATGAAGTTCTGAGCGTCCCTTTTTATGAATAGGGTTTTGTTAGTTCCACCACAAGTATGCCCATTCTTAATTAAGAAAACCGTCAAACGATCATACCACATCCGTGGAGCTTGCTTTAAACCATAGAGTGCTTTCTAAAATCTATACATATGTTGAGGACATGTTGGATTAACAAACTCTTTGAGTTGTTCAACAAATACTTCTTCATTCAAATAGCCATTCAAGAATGTACTCTTGACATCCATTTAAAATAATTTAAACTTAAATAGGCACGAGATTTCCAGAAGAAGACGAATAACTTCCAATTGAGCAGTTAGAGCAAAAGTCTCATCAAAATCAACTTCTTCAATTTGAGTGTAGCCTTGGGCAACCAACCTGACCTTGTTTCTAGTCACAACTCCGTTTTCATCAGATTTTTTTCGAACATTCACTTGGTTCCAATTACATTTACATTTTATGGGTGTGGAACAAGAGTCCACATTTGGTTTTTAGCAAACTATCCAAGTTCTTCTTCAAGGATCTCATACCGTAGAGTTCCATGAGCGCGTTCAGATCACTCCGATCTCACCGTGACCGAAATACACATTATACATTCAACACATACAGTTATGCAAACAGATCTTAATTAACAAGATGAGAGTTCTATACCAGTTGAAGACTATCTTCGAAACTCCAGAATTCACCACAGCAGAAACCTCCACACGATCTACCAATGCCCAGTAGTAGCGTCAACAATTGTAGCACGAACGATCGCGAACACGAATGCCGTGGGGACGACACCACCACTAAAGAGCCCCGGGTATTCTTGGAGTGAAAACCCAAAGGGTGGGCTTTGGTGAATTTGGTAGAGGAAGGAGGAAACACGAATCGTGTAGGCGATAAGCAAGTGGGAGAAAAAAAAAACGCTATCGCATAGCTGACTGCTTATCGTTTAGGAGGAACTACACGATCGTGTAGGATTTATTTAACGATTGTTTAGGAAAAGGTACACGACCATTTAATAAAATCGGCACACTATACGATCGTTTAGAGAAGCTATCCGATCGTGTAGGTGACAGTGTACGATCGTTCAGCGCGAGGTGAATGATCGTTTAGGCGGAGAAGAGCTATCGTATAGTCCCTCGATTTTCTTAAGAGATCGCTTAGAATTCTCCAACGCGCGCTTCACAAATTCTTTGGACGATTAAACTCCGAGACGTGGAAAATGAAAACATTTTTCATTTTAACTCATCGATTACAATAACCGACGTTGCCTCACTAACCCACGTCCGAACGTGAATTTTGGCTTAATTATCATATAATTAATCAATTAATTAATTAATTAATATAATCATATTATATTTTTAACCTATAGTTTGATATCACATATCTATTATAGTATTAACTCCTCTACTCGATATAAATCATATTTATATCTAATTTTCTCCAAAATAATATATCTCATACATTCAGCCAATTATATCATATATAATTAACTAGTCTAATTATATCATATATAATCGAACTTCCTCTTGTCAATTTGAACATTTCAAATTAACCCAAATACTGGTTCTCGACTTTATCCAAGCTACCAAGGGGATCTAATGGACCTATGGCTCGAAGCTCCAACGGTCCGTGAATAGCTGACTAAACTCTTTAGCCATGAAATCCACCATTCGTTAACCGTCAGGCATTCCACTAAAGACTAACAGCTGAACTCTTCTTAACACAGATATATTTTTGTGTCCATCGTATATAACCAATCATGAGTACGATGACCTTTCACAGATGCTCGTAAGTACAGCTAGGCTAAATTACTGTTTTGTCCCTATAGTTACATCTCACTTCTTAAGTACCACTAATTTCTCTAATGAATAATACAACATAGTCCAACTATGTGTGAACACCTCTCGGGCCAAGAGAAGGTGTGTGGCGCCATATCGTTCAAGCCCTGGAATCAATCCTTAAGGGAGTTATCTATCTACTTACCCCTGCCTCGGGGAAGAATTGAATTTCATCTTGTGTAGCTGACTTCCCAGCTCCCAAATCAGACGAATCGCCAAAATGGTAGGTTTGAATCGGTGACCTGGCCACTCGCACCCATACAAATCAAAGGACTGCCCTCAATGGAAGGAGCTCCCAACTCACTCAGGATTGAGGTCATGTTACCGATGGTCATTCTAATGAAGTGAAGTCTCTGTCATGGACGGTGTTATATAACGAGACGTTAACACTTCGTGGTCAGGTTTTATACAAACTCTTTGTATAGGACGCCCCCGCTCGCATGCCCCTAACACGAATGATCAGGATCAGACCATCTGTGACAAGTCACAACACTTGTGACCATTCCACAAAGCGGGTCGCATCCGTAGCATTACCGTAAGGTTTTCCTCCTATATCTATATACTATAGACTATTTTGGTTATCACTCAAGACATGATCCATTTGTATGTCACCACATACATGCTTGAGTCACATACAGATAACTAGGGATTTTATGTGTATTAGTTTGTGGTAAAGCAAATAAAACAAGTAACTGAGCAAAAATACAAGATGTGAAGTAAATATCATATATTAACAACACAAGTGTTCGTAAATACTGTTTACAAACTACAGGACACGAGACTTTAGAGCACCAACCCCAACAATCTCCTACTTGTCCTAAAGCGAAATGGTGGGTAGAAATAACTTAGTACAAAACAATAAACTAGGGCATAAAAGCCCAGTATAAGAAAACCTCCCACTTTCCCTAGTCCAACCGCGGGCTATCTTGTAGACCCATGCTCCATAGGTGACCCTCAAACATTGTAGCCGTGAGAGCCTTTGTAAACAGGTCAGCAACATTAAAATGGCTTGGGTTAGACTGATCCATCTCATCTCCTCAACCTCTTGAGGTGTCTTAGGACCCCATGCCTGAACGACAGTAGGCCCCTCTTAGAGCCCTGCATTGAGTACTTGAGCAACATCTTGTCGATGTACGATGCCTGAGATAGTGGTAGCACTTTGTTCTTACGATCTCAAAAGATCTGTATACTTAGAACAAATTGGGCCTCTCCCAAATATTTCATTTGAAATTGGGTCACTAGCCAGTTTTTAACTGCAGTCAGTAGAGTTACATCATTCCCAATGAGTAGGATATCATCTACGTACAACACTGAGAAGACTACTTAAGCGTTGATAATCTTCTTGTAGACACAAAGTTCATCAACGTTGTCATCCCAGTCAACATCCTCCATTGCATTCTTATGAGATAATGGATCCTCAACGTCGCCATCTGCTACCATAGCAAGGATTTCTATGAAACTCAGATAGCGAACGGGTGGGTTCGCGACCCTCCCACTACATCAAGGTTCCCTCAACTCTTGAGGTGGAACTGCCTACTGGATGAACTCCCATCAACAACTCTTGCTGATGTAGAAACAAAAATAGTTGTATCATAACATCTCACATTACCAAGTAAATAATATTTTAAAATAATGTTATCATATAATAAATTAACAAAACTAATGTAAATACAAGTACTCATAACATTATACAATGAATTTCTTCCTTAACTTAAGTTATAAAATATCTCTTAGTTGATAAACAACGAGATCTTTAATGAATACAAGTTTACGGGGGCTAAGATACATCATAAAGTTCTAAAAATACAAAGAAAAGTGAGGGGAAAGACTATGGAGTCGGATGGAGGGCATGCTGAAAACTCCCTTTTATGGAGAGTCAAAAGCGTTGTTATTTGCCATCATGCTGGGCACCACCATAGTTCAGTGGTATCACTATCACACGCAAACACCTTCCATATCATTTTGACGTCATGGTATAGTAGCTTGATGGTGCTACTACCTTTGGCATTGCTCACTAGCACGATGCTAGGTCTTTAGCAGCAGAATTATAATTTTGATCCATTTTGACCTAGATGTTTCGTTCTGGCTTCAATGTCCTGTTTAAGCATAATTTTCATCCAAACGCTCAAATCTACCTCTTTGATGCTTGATACATATAAAATTATCATTTAAACACACTAAACCGCACAACGAACTCAAGTTAAGTTGAGTAAGCTGACATATTAAAGGTGTTATCCCTAAGTCCTCCTTTTCGAGATGGACAATAGCATTTATACTTGTTTTTTTTAAACAATCACTCGAAATAAAATTACAAGAATGAAGAAGATTAGAATAACAAGCCTTCGAGTGGGTTATAGAAAAACAAAAGACTGAAAAATAGTAAATACTCTAGGTAGCTCGAGCTTGTTGAATGATGCCATTGAGGAGAACAAACAACAAATTTTATAGACTTCAAAGGGGCTAGAGTTTCCTTAGAACGCCTTGTAGCTCTTATCTATTTTCGTAGATTTGGACAAAGTAAATATATATTTTATATGAATTGAATCGAGTTTTAAAAGAATATGTGATTCTCGAAAAATCTAAAACAATCTAGCCATTTTTGTTTTTGGTAGGTTGCGATCGCAATCCAATTGCAACCTGGGCACAAAGGTGTTCTGTCATTTAAAGCCTTGTGATCGCAATCCAATTACAACTTTGACAGTTTTCTACACATGACTTAAAAACTCAAGAATTACTCAATAATATTTTACTCTTTGTACATATTTCATACAATTGAAGGTTAAGACACATGCATGACTCTTTCTTTTTCTTTTCTTTTTTTTTTTCCCCATAAAATCACTTATAAAGCTATTAAATATGACATTAAACGCAAGATTTTGACTCAATACTTAAGCCTTTTAAGTCTAAATAACTCACTTAAGGGGGAGTCATCAACTTCTCAATTAGTGAAGGTCTCCCAAGCTGAACCAAGAGGTAAATCTACTTCTTAGGCATTTGGACTTGCTTCGGCCCCTAAATAGCAAGGAAGTGCGCGACGAATAAAAGGACCTCGCCCCCATAGCATGCCAATGTTAAGGGTTTTCTCAGACAGCCCTTGAAAGCATTATTCCTCCTGACATCGCAGTATTACACATAATCACAATCAGACCTAACAGAAAGAAAATTATAAATAGCCTCATTTGATAACCCTAAAGGGGGAAAGTAAGCAGACTCCAATGGAGAGCTCTAAAAATTTCACATGTGCTTAGTAGAACTAAAATACTTCTTATACTAACTTAATCATTGATGCGTGGTCGGTTATGCACTACACTGGAGTGAGGACTATCACACAAGTCAGCTCGAACAACAAGGCCAGGCCAGAAGAGTGAGCAAGTAGAGTGTGCACGAAGCCCCCTTGAGTTTCTCACACCAACAAATTTCATGGGTGAGTTGAGATTATGGTTGACAACAGGGTGAGGTGGGGTTGGGAATGTATTCCTTATCCCCTTCCCCATGGGGAAACTTTATCCCAATCCCCTCCCCCTATCCTCCAATTGAAGGTCAGTGAATCAGATCCCACGATGTCCCATCCTTGATTTTTAAGCCTCAATTATCTAAAACAGTAAATTACTGAACAATAAATACAACAAATAAATAAAAACAGTAAATGCAAAATTAAAAAATGGAAAAGAGTAGAAAAAAAAAGGAAGAGACCGTTTTTATAAAGTTGCACAACAGTAAGCACTAAGCATAACAACGAAGGGATTTTTTTTTTTATAAAACATTTATACGAATATTTATGTTTAATAAATAATTATATATATATATTCATAACTTACAAATATATACTTTGAAAATATATTAAAAAACTAAACAGGCGAGTCTAAGGTTGGAAACAGGATAAGATACCCTCCCCATTCTCGATTGGAGACCCCATTTTATTTTCCGGAGGCCTGATTCCATGATTTTTTTAGTGTTCCAAAAAGATCTCTTAACATGTCCCTTAAATAGAGACTAGTTTGGAAACAAACCAAAATAACTATAAGTAAACAATTCTTTATTTATGTTTCAGTTTTATCCTCAAATCTTGAGTTTATTTAGCTTTTATTTAGTTCATTTTTACACCTTATTCTAAGGTTTTTAGTAATTCCTACTTTTTTTTCTTTAGTGTTAACTTTGAGTTAGTTAATTTGAATTAAATAATATAAAGAATATATATAGTTTAATCTGATGGAACGCGAGACATACGCAGTGGAATAAGGATCTAATTACACTCTAATTGCTTTTAATTTAAAGGAAAAAAGCATGCAAATGAAGGAAAAAACAGTGAATTAAAATGGATAGGATAGAACCTTTGTAGCTCCCGAACAACGCTTTTCCTCGCTAAATCTTGACCCGAACTCTTCCAGACCACCACTAGAGTTGACCTACTATCCTCTGGACTCAGTACCGGATTGTGGGACCCGATGGATGAAGAACACCGAGAGAGAGAAAGAAATGGATTTTCTTTTGGTTTGGGTTTTCTTTTTTTTTTTTTTTTGAACTTCACTCAAAGGAAAGAGTTGTTTTCCAACCCAAATTTTGAAAACTATTTTTGCAAAAAATGGCAAAAGTCTTTAATCCAAATTCAAAAGTCCATATTTATAGAAAAGGGCCATGCAAAATTGCATGAAACAACTTCATAAAAACCCAACACCTAGAATCCACTATCTAAGTGGGCTTAATGTCTCTACTATAAGCCAACAGGCCACTATTTTTTTAGTGGAATTATCCAACAAAAAGTTTAGATTTTCCCACTAACTTTAGTCAAAGGGCAAAATAGTCATTTGGTCAAAGTCAAACTTTGACCAAAAAGTCAACATTTTGACTTTTTATGATTTTTTCCGTGTTGACTAATTTTGACCTCCCGAGCATGAATCCACATTCATTTTCTCGAAATTCAAATCACATTTGAATATAAGGTCGGTCAAAGTTTGACTTTTCAAGGTAAAAAATCAACTCTTTGACTTTTTACATCTTTGACCATATCCATTATTTCCGAGCTTTCGAATATGAACGTATTCATATTCTTGATATTTAAATCACATTTAAATACTAAAGCTATATCTCTAAACTGAAAAACCGACAACTATATCACATATACTTGTCGGTTTCTCTCTCTTCACCTACTTTGAAGAATTCGAATTATTCTATCACACTGTTCTAAGTTTATTTGATATGAGCTAGTAGGGGAACCTAATAGACCTATAGATCATGGGCTCCAACGATCCGAGATTAGCTGGCTAAAACTCTTTTAGGCGGAGCTAATCAACATTCGTTAACTAACGGGTCATTCCACTATAGTCCTGTAGCTGCACTCCCCTCACTATAGATATATTTGTGTCCATTTGATATAACCATGATTAGTAAGCTAATCCTTCCAGTTTTTTCGTAATCTCGATTGGGTCATAAAAATCGTTTTACCCCCAATACTACATCTTGTTCCTTAAGTTCCACTGATCATCTAATGAACAATTGGTTTAAGGTCCAACTTATAAAGGAGAGGGTGGGGCCCCTTGGTCAAGACCTAGATTCAGTACTAAAGGGAACAACCTATCTACTATCCTTATAACGAGTAGGAGTAAATTTCGTTTTGCACCCTATATTTCCAGCTATCTGGATCTTACCCCTAAAATGGGAGGCTTATTGGGTCAGCGATAATGAGTTGCCCTCACCTATGCAGATCTAAGGATAATTCCGAGTGAACAAGAGTTCATAGTTAGCTCAGGATTAATATTAAGTTACTTAGGTCATCAATTAACGAAATAGTCAGTTTTATACATTAAACGACATTTAGAACCTAAGAAGTGACTATTTCATGGTTCAGTCTTATGTAAGCTTTTTACATAGGATGCCTCCACTTTCATGTCTCCACATGAACGATTCAGGATCATATCGTTTGTACTAACTACAAAGTGGGCCGCATCCACAGTGTCCCCAGAATAAAGCGTCCAACCTTATTCATATACTATAGACCATTTTGGCTATATATTTGCACTTGATTCACATTTATGTCACTACATAAAGTTCAAATTACATTAAATATAGATATTAATATAGTTCTATCAGTTTCTATGAGTCTCTATAAAAAAAGATTAAATATTATTAATATACCTCGTAGGCAAGCTTTGATCCAAACTCCATAGATGTGTAGATGGTCAAACAGCCGCACGACTTGGTGTATGGGTGTGGCATTATAAAACACAAACCCATCCAAGAGTTACAAACACCCAACAGGAACGCATTAGCCATATCACCATTACAATAACAGAAAGGAAAAGAGAAATGGCCTCTGTTTTAGTTGTTGTATTAATCCTCTTTCTCACTCTCAGTTTACCAATCCCCTCCACCTTTGCTGCTCAGCCTCACTCGCCGCAACTGTTCTATCATCCTTCTCACCTTCGTCCTCGTCCTCCTTGCACACCGCTATATAAAATGAAATCCAAATCCAAGCCCGTGCACCCGCCGGCGGTGCCGCCATTGAAGAAGCCATATCCACCATTGTACAGATCTAAATCACCTCCCCCTCCTTTCTAATACACTACTACTCTTTTCCTCCATTTTTGAAAAGTTTTAAACTTTTCAGATTGTTTCAGAAAATACTATTGGAAATTTATTTTTCCTTTTATAAATAATGTATAATTTATAAATTCATACATAAATCATATCAATTGATAACACAACTTATGTATAATTTTTAATTTGTTGAATGATAATGCAAATGATGTAATCTTAAATGATATATTTTGAGTTTAAATGAATGAGAAAATGATGCTATGATGTGTATGTTATCCAAAATTTGAAGATTCTCAGTTTTGGGATCATTGAGTTATTTTTGGAAATTATTATTATTTTATTTTAAATTTAATCCATATACTTTGTTCAATTATAAATTATATTCTTAAAATCAAATTTGAAAATTATTATAATTTATTTCATCAATTACGATAAAAATTACCTCTTGATCGGACTAAATTTAAGATTTATTTAAAATTAAATTGACTAAAAATTAAAATAACTTTAAAATATAGAAATTAAAAGGATATTTTAAACTAATAGTAACAATAGTTGAAAAAATAAGTATTTTTTTTAGTATAATAGTATTGGAGATTGGAGCAACTTTTTTTTTTTTGTTAACAAATACTTAAGTGTCAATTTTTTTTAATATACAAAGTCAGAGAGTTAAGTAGTGCACCGAAACATTCAACTAAGTTGAAACATCTTTAACACTCTCATCATATCCAAACCTAACAATTACTGGATGTTAGTTAAGTTTGCCCTTATTATGTTACAAAGGTTTTATCCAAACAGATTGTAAGTTGATATGACCCCATAATTTATATTAGGTTAAAATATAAATTTGGTTTCTATGATTTTTTTGAGAAAGTGTTAATTTAGTCCCTACTATATAATAACTCTCCCCTAAAGAATCTCTATGGTAGGAATAAAGTTTAATCATAGAGACCATTTATGAGATTTTATGAAACTATAAGAATACTAAATTCCAATTTTTAAAATCGTATGAACTAAAATCTAAGTTTCTCCAAACTATAGAGACTATATCTACTTATAATTTAGGGTGATTTTTAAAAATAGAAAAATAATGGAAACTATATACAAAATAGCAAAAAATAAATTTTCTTTGATAGAAACTGATAAAAATCTATGGTATCTATCAATAGATGTCTATCAATAAAAATCTATCACTAATAGATACTTATAGAGTTTTTTTTTTTAACTATTTCTATAAATAGTTTGACAATTTTTTGTACTGGTAAAAATTTTCCTATAATTTAACCCTTATATTCTGCCCCATGTGTTGAAGCTCTATGAAAATAATCAGATTCCGCAGTTTGACTTGGGTAAGTCAAAGTCCACATGGAAATAACACAGAAGTTTACAAGGCCATGGGATTTATTCAATTATCATCGTTACAAGTCAGCAACACTCTTTAATTTCACACACAATAGAATATGTAGCATTAGTCTACTTAGATGTATTCGAGAGTGACGTTGATATGGCTAAAATCATGTCATTGTCAAAATTACTTTCCTCCAAAATAATTATATTTGATAAGAAAATAAATTTGATCTTTGAAAATAGAAAATCACTATAAATTGATTTCTGAAGTACATAACTAATTAAATGATTTTTCCTTTTGATAATTGACGAGAGATCACCTCCAATATTTTTCTCATGCTATTGAAATTTTGAACACTCGAATTTTCATAAGTTTTAAGGAGAAATTTTAACCCAAAACTATTCAAAATTATTAAAAATAAATTCATAAAATTAGATATTTATTATAATTATTTGAAAATAAATTTTCAAAAACAAAAGACTTTTTATTTTTTAGTAATTTGTTAACTTTAAAAGATATTTATAATACATAGTTGAATAAGAAAAAAAATCTAAAAATATATTATATCTTTAAAATATTTACAAATAGGGATGAATTGACTATTGAATCTTTGATTTTTTTTTTTTAATTCCCAATTTCGCTCTCCCTTGTCTTATCTTATTATACACTTTTTTTAGTCTTTTTATTTTCGATTTTTGCTTCTTCCCTCCATTTTTTCATTTTTTTCATTTTATTTTCTTTTTCAATTTTATCTTTTTTTTTTTTAAAATTTTATTCTTTCCTTTATTAGATTTTTACTTCTTTCCTTTATTTTTTTATTTTCTTTCATTTCTTTCATTTCTTTCATTTCTTTCATTTCTTTCTTTTTTTCCTCCTTTCTTTTCTTTTCTTTTTTATTTTTCTTTTCTTTCTTCAACTCTGGCTTATTTATTTCTTTTTTTATTTTTATTTTCTTCTCTTTCTTCGATTTATTCCTTTTTTTTTATTATTTTCTTTTCTTTTCTTTTTCCGATTTTTTTGCTTCTTCCCTTTCTTTTTCTTTTTCTAATTTTCTTTCATTTGTTCGGTCTTTGCTTTTTTTTTTTCTATTTAATTTTCTTTTTTTTTTTTTTTTTTTTTTTTTTTTTTTCTTCAGTTTTTACTTCTTCTCTTTCTCTTATTTTTAAATTTTTTTGTTCCTTTATTTGAATTTTTATTCTTCCACTTTTTTCACAAGAATTATGAGGTTGAGTTCCATATGCAGGACTTAAAAGTACTCAATTTATAAGTGACCTAACACCAACAAGTCAATCATCAAGTTTGATTATTAAAATATATAATAAATATAAATAGCAAATGAAAGTCTATCAGTGATAGCCACTAATATTTTCTATCATTGATAGCTTAATCTTTGATTATATTTTCGTAGTTAATAGCCACTTATAGAAATCTATCATTGATAGCGAACTTAGTGAATTTAATTAATAAAGTTGAATCTCGAGCTAAAATGTAAGTGAAATACCAAGAAGTTATTACTAATAGCATGTTTATCAGTGATAGAAGCTATCATAAGAGAAATGTTTGGAAGGATAAGAAAGGGGCAAAAAGGTGTTCGATGGCTACGATTGATAGAAGCTACTACTGATAGCATGTTACCAGTGATAGAAGCTAATACTAATAGCATGTTATCGATGATAGAAGCTATCTGATAGCACGTCACCGGTGATGGAAGCTACCACTGATAACACGTTATCGGTGATAAAGAACTATCACTGATAGCATGATATTAGTGAGATCATTGATAGCATCTTATTAGTGATGCTATCAGTGAAAGAAATTATCACTGATAACCACAATATGAGTGATGCTAGTGATGTCGGTGATAAAACTTAGGTGATATTTATATATCGAGTTTTTTTTCAAAAGTGATAACCAGTTATAAAAGTCTATTACTGATAGCCTTAAGTGTTAATATTTTAAGGTTAATTCTAAGATGAAAGTCTATAAGTGATAACGACTGATAGCTGCTATCAATGATAGCCATGATAAAAGATTATTAGTGATAACTACTATGGTAATTAAAGTTGTTGGTCTTCTTTCAAAGTTGATCACTATTTATAAATCTATTATTGATAGCCACTAATTTCAATTGATTCCAATTGATGAAAGTGAATCAATGATAGCTACTAATAATTGATAGCAAATTAAAAGCTAATATTTCAAGATTATATTAATTTTTCTCAAATTGAAAGCTATCGTTGATAGCAATTGATAGAAGCTATCAGTGATAGTTTTTAATTTGAGAAAACCAGAAAGAATAGAACAAAATGGTGGCTAGACATGAGTTTATAGTCTTTTACCATTTTTTGATCTATATATGCAATTATTTTATCCTTGTACTACATATTCTATTATTTTGATTGAATTCTATTTATGCAACTAGCCCAATTTTAAAATCACTTTTAAAACCAAATATAATAATTTAAAATCACATAAAAATGTTTGAAACCAAATATAAATTTGATTGCTTAAAAATCAATTTTACAAAATCAATTGTACATAAACCTTTTTCTTTTCTGAAATCACTACTCCATCTATCACTCCCAAACACATCCTTCGTCATTCATCAATCTAATTTTTGCCGTTGCAATAACTTTACCCTACTTTTCCTATGAGCCCCTCATAGTCATCTACAAGTAGTGGTTTCCAATAAAATATAGATCAAATGGCCATTTGGTTTTAAATATTTCTTGAATGATATACTTGAGGTTGGGATCAAGATGTTGGATTTTGACAAAATATTAGAAGTGCAGTTTATCTCACGTCGGTTAAATTGAAGAATGGAGATGGACTTCAAGTCTATAAAAGGAGTCTATGTCTCTAGTTTCAAGTTGTCCTAGTTAGAAACAAGTTTGAGTATGCTAACTATATTTAATTTTTTTTAATGTATTCTCTAGTTTGAGAGTAGAAAGAGGGGGTGAGTAATATAAAAGGTTTAAGAGAGTGCTATTGTAATTGAGATCGGGAGAGAGAATTGTTCTGTGTGATTGTACCAATTTTCCACATAGTCGATTTCTTTCTAGTGGGTGGTGGTTTTTCTCCAAGTTGAGAGTATTTCACATAAATTTTTGTATTTCCAGTTTTATTGCTTTCTTTTATATTCTTTGTTATTTTTTGCTTATTCCTGTGATAGAAGTGGGGGGTATTTCACAACACAAGAGATGCACCAATATATCTCAACTAAGTCGACACATTCTTAGCACCCTCATCATATCCCAAATTCAAAAGTGATGCATTTTTACAAAAAAAAAAAAAAAAAAAAAATAGAAGAGTTCTATACAAACAAAGTAGCAAAAGAGATCTAAAAGACCAATAGAAAGTGATAAAAGGAGTTTAAGAGGAAAGTTTTTCCATTTATGGCAATGGTAGAAGCAACTAGTGAGGGATTTCTTGTACAATGACTAGAAAATTTTAATGAATTCAGTTTAAAATAATTATTTCCTTTTCTTATTTTTGATTTTTAAAATTTAGGCTTGTTTTTCACAATTCCTTCCAATAGTTTCATATATGTTACCAATTAAAGAGTTTCATTCTTGGCAAAATTTTAAAACAAAATAGAATTTAAAAAATTACCGTCCCATTTGGTAATCGTTTGATTTTTTTTAAAAATTAATTCTATATTCTCTCAATTTCTTGCAATATTTTACATCCTTTTTAAAATAAAAGAGTTGAATTCTTAGTTAAGTTCCAAAACAAGAACATGTTTTTAAGAGTTATTATTTTTATTTTTCATAACTTGACTTGATTTTTGAAAATATTGGTAAAAGTATGTAACAAATCAATAAATTTAGAGGTTGAAATTATATTTACAAGCTTAATTTTCAAAAACAAAAAACTAAAAATGAAATGATGACCAAACAAGACGTACAAAACAATGAAATTATAACTTAAAATAAGTAGTTTCTTAAAGGACATCCAATAAAATTGGAATGATAAGATGATCATCAGCATGTCCTTGCCCAAGGATGACACACAAAATTGAGAAATGGTCCAAAAAAACCCTTAAAATAAGTTAATCTTGTTGAAATAAAGTGTCAAACGAATCAATTGTTGTGTCGTGGAATGATCCACTGTCTTCAAAGCAAAGCTCTGCATTCAGTGCTAAATCGAAATTTTCAATTGATTTACAAGGTTTACACAACCTCAAATCTTAAGCGTGCACTTATCGGAGAAAGGAATAGAATCAAAGATTTCTTGCTCAGACAAAAAGAGATGAAAATTGAGAGAAAAAGAAATCTATGTATTTTAAAACCAAAATTACTATCCTTAATTTATAAGAAAACATTTAAAACTAAAATTAATTTTAGATATGTAACGGTCAAACGTATTAAAACATTAAAATTGTAACCATCAAATTATTACAATATTTGTAACCATCATAACATTTTTTTTTTTCAATTGTAAGATTAAAACATCACAAACTTAAAGGTAGAAGTCATTATAGTCCTTTAGATTATTTCTTAAACATGATCCACTCGTATGTCAACTAAATATTGTTCAAGATTATTTGCATATAAAATAATTAAATAACAAATTAATTATGAGGTTTTAGAGCATAAATTTCTATGTCATGTACCCCTCATATACTCGATAGTTACATAGATAGTGTGACTTCTATTCCACTACACGAGGGTGTACAATGTCGTTTAAAACTGACATTAAAGGGTTTTAATAACATTATCTTTAATGTCGGTTGCCCTTTAATGTCAGTACATTAAAGCCTAGAATTATTGTCCATTTTTTTCAACTATTTTCCGTTTTTTTGTAAATAACATGTCTGTTTTTTTCAATTATTGTCGGTATATTCAATATAATTATTGTCCAATCCATTTTTAATGTTGGTCACAAAGTTAAAAACGACATATCCCTAAAACCAAGGTAATCAACCTATACATACACAAAATAATTTCTTAATTGCTTGCTTTCACAAATCCATAATAATAAGTTACAAAAGAGGAATTTGAGATGATAATTTAACTCAAAACCAAGGTAATCAACAAATTACCAAAACTCATAAATGTTATATAACAAAATTACAATTTTGGTCCAAATAAGAGCGAGAAGTTACTTTTAAACAATAAAATACAAACTAAAACTTGTAAATATTCCCCCCCCCACACCAAAAAAAAAAAAAAAAAGTGCACACACACTTGTTGTATATAGTGTTTTCCAAATAGTCTTTCAATTGGTCCTTCGTTATGTTCTCTCCACCATTACCACATATTTGATCCAAACCGAAAGCATGAATTCCTACAAGCAGAGAAAAATGGGCAAACAACATATAATAAGAACTTATAAAAACATATTAAAGAATGTTGCACATCTTCACAAACTTAATATACAATTCCAAACTTTCAAAGGTTATGTAACAAAAGTTGCTCATAACACAAAACATAAACTAATTATTTTCACTTAGCTAGAGTTCAGCTGAAACCAATAAGCCAAAACTAATTGAACTAAGGTTATTTTCCCTTTGAATTATGTTCATATCCCACCATAACTAATCCCAAAGTTCTTGAAGGGTATCTCCAAAAGTCTCAAACTCTTTCTACTTTTGAACACTCTTGAGGTGCTTAAGATTATACCAAATCCAAGAAAGAACAAATTTCAAAAATGGAATTTACAGCAATTGAGCTTTCTTTCCTCAGGACACCTTCTACACATTCATCAATGAAAGTGAAAGATCTTGTTTGAAGACCATCTCAAACTTGTCTACAGAAGTGAGGACCTTTCTAGTATAATGTTTGCACAACTTCTCTGTAGCAAGCTTCTCCAAACCATAAGCATCTTGAGGCTACGAAACAATCATTAACACGGTTTTAATAAGTACATGTCTAACAATTGTTTCATTTCCAAATCATCAACACATAAGTAAATATGAACATTAGTTTCCAATTGCTTAAATTCATGATAGATATAATCACTAGAAGTATAGAAAAACCTGCACTCACATGATAGAAAAACATGCACTCACACTAGTAGTACAACTATAAATGTTACATTGTATAACGATGATACCACCATAAAACAAAAAATTTACATTGGACTTGTTCAAAGAAACACACTCCCAATAATATTCCACAACCACTTGTTCTCAAATCTAATTTCGAGATATATTTCGATACTCTTGTCCTTAGAGTTAGACTCTTTCTATAAATACTTCAAGAAGAGCTAACAATGAATAAAATACCTAATAGATAGAAAAATATCACAAATCTAACATATAGTTCGAGATATATTTTGAGACGCATGTCCTTAGAATTAGACTCTTTCAATAAATACTTCAAGAAAAGCTAACAATGAATAAAATACCTAACAGATGGAAATATATAAATAATCTAACATGTAGTTCTATGGAGCAATAACAAAATCTAAACATTCAACAATCAATCAATATATCAGGATTTATACATATCTAAGTTAAGAAAATACCTCTCTCTTTTTTCATTTCTCATAAACATCAAAGTGATGTTCTTGACATTTGCTGTTCTCCAAGTAATGTTCTTCAAGACCTATAGTATTTGGAAAAAGAGATTTTCTCTAATACAAAATTAAATTTTGTTGCTTCTTCAAGTTCATAAATTGTTCTGAAACAATAATAGAAACAATTGCATAACACTTCTATATTTCTCAAAAATTACGAAATGACTCCACAAATCCCTACGCTACCCTACGTGAAGAATGTTTGAAGAAACCTACAAGGAGAGTTTTGAAGTACTAAACTAGAACAAAAATCTTGAAGTAAACAAACCCAAATACCCATTTTATCTCTTTCTTCTTCCATTTGTTCTAAGTGTCCACTATAGAAACATACCCATTTTGCCTCTTTATTGATGTCTTTTCTCTACAAGCAAACAATTTAGAAACTAAAAAGAAATCCACAGACAAGTTTTAGGGATAGAAAACAAGAACAAAGAGACACTCCAATTGAACTCCACCAAATAAGGGAGTTGCACAACTACACTTGGTACTGTTGGCCTACCTACAATTTTTTGGCTACTTGAGCTAAGCAAGAGAACACTATTCAATATCAACTGGAAAGAATAAATTCATAAAAGAATACTCATTAAAGCTTGCTCAAGATGAAAGACATAGAGCAACTATTGTCAATAATAGTATAAAAAGTCACACAGATAAAAAAAAAACAAGTTGGCAAGGTATTAACAGCAAACATGAAAAAAAAAGAATAACAATATTCAATTGTGACAAGACCAAAGGGCAATAGAAACTAACAATAAGAACTTGAATGAAAGCTACCAAATGATGATATGTTTTACGTTTTCTTTAGTTAGTATGAAGGAATTGTTCTTACTAAATAAAATACATCACTATACATTCTAGCCTCATCTACGACAAGCTGAAAAGTGCAACTTCTCATATATGTAAAAAAATTGCTTTTTAGGTGTTATACTATATTTTGTCACACGATCATAAAAAACAAAGGAGCTCTTATATATTAATTCATCTAAAAACTTCTTTACAGCCATCAAATTAATGTTTAAGTCAAATTAGGAATGAGAGTTTGAAGATTGCGTGTAATACTAGAAATTTTAAAGGGAAAAAATGGAAATACGTTTGTCGGAGCAGGGGAAGAGAGGACCTGGTTTGCCGTTGAATGGTGTGAGTGTCGAAGGCTTCGTGGAAGTCCCAATTTGTTGGATTGCAACTATCACAAAAATCTTTGATCTCATTTGTTAGAGCTCTATTTTCAAAAGTTAAAACGTATTTATTAACTTTTTTCTTTTCAAGGGATTCATTTTCAGTCAAATTTAAAAACTGAGAAGTAGAGTAGTGAAAATTACTGGGATATTTGACCAAGATCGAACTTGGAGGCGCGTGCGGCAGAGACACGCGAACGATAACGCGTGGCTGTGGCACTTCGGTGGAGACACGTAGATCCGACGAAGACACGCGAACGACGACGGAACAAGCAACAGATCTGGTAGAGACACGCGAACGCCGACGGAAGGAGCAGTAGATCCGACGGAGAGACGCGAACGATGACGGAACGAGCAACAGATTCAGCGGAATGAGTAGCAGATCCGGTGGAACGACCAGTAGATCCGAGCGAAATGAGCAGCAGATCCGAGCGATTGGGTGCGGCAGTATGGGTTGCACAACGATTAGACCTGCACGGAGGCCAGATCTACACCACGACAGCTCTTCACCCACGATCGACGGAGCGATTGAGTGCGGCAGCGTGGATTGTACGACGATTAAAGATCCGCTTATTTTAAAAAAATAAAACCGACATTATACATCCAATTTCACTTTTTCCAACCAATATTAAAGTCCAAAATTCTTGCAGTATTCGATTATTGATAAGAAAGGAAGATGCGTTAACTCTAGTAAAATTTGTAGCGGAAGATATCTTGTATACAGAAACGTAAAGAACAATCTAATTTTGTCTCATTCAATGATCTTAAAAGTCAGTATCTGATGATATAGTTTGGAGGGCGTAGCAAATGAGGGTGTTTCTAATTGTTAGTAGGATGTTTTTCCTATTTAGATTTGTCATTTAGTTGAAGCAGACTTGACCTCGGTCATTATCTTTGTAGTTGTTGTTTTAAAAAAAAAGGCCATTGATTGACTTGGAATAATTTTAAACTCTGACGCGATCAATAATTGTACAATATGAATTCATGTGAAGTGGGGGGGGGGGGAGAAGTTTAGTACAACCTTGAAAAAAAGACATAGGTGGTATATTTCACCGAACTGAATTATACCAAATTCTGTATTCCATTCTTGTTTTAGTTTTCTATATTTATCTTTGATGTTCTAATTTGATCAATTGTTGTAACCTTGTACTTAACAAGAATTGTTCTGTGTTTCATAACCTTAATTTCATTTATATTATGAAAACAACAATGATATAATGATAATTAAAATGTTTGATAGGGACCAAGTTAAAATTGTTGAAGCTACAAAAATCAAATTAAAACTAAATCCCAAACTTAACCACTAAGTTAAAAATTAAATTTACATTATAGGAATTAAATTAAAATTTTAGGTACATTAACCTAATATAATAACATTCAAAGATAAAGCCAAAGAGAAAATAGTGAAAATAAGGCCTGACAACCTGACCATATAAATTCGTTGGTAGTATTGATTCTATATAATAAATATTAACTTGAAGATGATTTAAGTGAGTTAAAACATATATCATAAACCAAAATGTGAGAAGTTTGAATCTTAAATCTATATGTTCATTTTTTTTTAAAAAAAAATGAAAATAATAAATAAATAACTATATAATAAATCAATGTCTTTCTAGAAATTTGAAATCGATGTATGTTGGTGAAAATTTAACTTTCAAAACAAAGAGGGAACCAACTTTGTTGGTTGGAGAATCCCACATTGGAAAATTTGGTGTTGGAAGTCTCATTTATGTACTCCAACCTTGTGTCTTTGATTTTGTCTCTAAGGAGTGCCCATGTTTTAGAAGGATTGAGAAGGTAGACTAATGTGGGTTTAGTGGACATCTCACATGCACGGTCATGCAAAGCATTTTTTTATTTTTTTAAAAATATAAAATGACTTTTAAATCATTTTAATTTAAAAATTGATTTTTGCACAATAATTATCTTTATATATATTTAAATCATATTTAAATATTTATTCTCTTGTTCTGTTTAATTTGAACGTTTCAAATTAATTTTTCAAGCTACCCTAAAGCTTACCCATTTACGAGCTAGTAGGGGACCTCACAGACCTACAGATCATGGGCTCACGGGAACATGCAAAACGTTTTTTCATTTTCTTTTTTAAAATATAAAATGACTTTTAAATCATTTTAATTTAAAAATTGATTTTCTTAAATTAATTTCATAAATTAATTTTAAAAAATTAATTTAATATCAAATATTAAATTAATTTTTGCACAATAATCATCTTTATATATATTTAAATGATATTTAAATATTTATTCTCTTGTTCTGTTTAATTTGAACGTTTCAAATTAATTTTTCAAGCTACCCCAAAGCTTACCCATTTACGAGCTAGTAGGGGGACCTCACGGACTTACAGATCATGGGCTCCAAAGATCCGAGATTAATCGACTAAACTCATTAGACCGATCTAACCCCTATTGGTTAACTAATGGGTGATTCCACTAAATCCCATAGTTAAACTCCCCTCATTGTAGATATATTATGTCCACTCGATATAACCATGATTAGTAAGTTAACCCTTCACAGGTTGCTCGTAATAACGACTGGGTCGAATCTCTGTTTTACCCACGTAATTACCTCTTCTTCCTTAAGTTCCACTGATCCCCTAATGAACAATTGATTTGTTATCCAATCAACAAATCGAATGCCTCTCAGGCCAATGAGAGGGCGAGGCTTCTTGTTCAAGACCCAGAATCAACACTTGAAGGGAACAACCTCTCTACTAACCCTAATTGGGTAGGAGTAAATTCCCTCTTGCACCCTATGTTCCCAACTATCCATCCGGTCTTATCTTAAAAATGGTAAGCTTATTGAGCAGAGACAATTGGTCTACTCTCACCGTTTGCAAATCAAAGGATAATCCCGAACAAACAGGAGTTCATAGTTAGCTCAGGATTAAGGTTAAGTTACGTAGGTCATGACTTTGAAATAGTCAGTTTTAAACAGTAAACAACGTTATAAAGTAAGAGTGACAGGTTTCGTGGTCCAATCTTGCACAAAACTCATTTGCACAGGACACCCCCACTCCCCAGGTCTCAACATGCACGAATTGGGATTACTTCATATGTAGCACTTTGCAACTCTTTGTAACAACTACAGAATAGGCTGTATCTAATAGTGTTACCAGAATAAGGTACCCAACCTTATTCATATACTATAGATTATTTTGACTATTTATTCGAACCTGATCCACTTGTATGTCTCCACATAAAGTTCAAGTACTCATATAATAGCCAAGAGACTTAGGTTTATTGAATTTCTAAAAAACAATATATTCAACAACTTTATTGAATTCTCAGAATAAGTTCTAATGTTTACAAACCACAAGTTTTAGGATATAAAACCAATACTTACGAGATATTAGGCATCAACCCCAATAATAACAGGTTTATATATTAAATTGAAAATTATTTTTTAATTAATACTTACTTTTACCGATGCTTACGCATGTTGCTAAAGATACTTACAATAACCATTGATCCACATTTAGCAATGATCTTATATGTTGCTAAGACTTAACTGAAACAGATTTTCAATGTAACTATATAACCTAAATAGCGACAAGACATGTATTGCTGAAAGTATGCTTTTAGTAATATGTTAGCGTCAGTAAAAGTTACATTTTAGGAGCACACAGTGAGTATGTTACTGAGTTTTTGAGTTTTATAGAGAAGTACAATAAACTAGGGCATCCCATACCCATGGTTTTTTCCATTTGGTATCTTATACCTGATAGTAAGGTTCTATAGTTTGTAAACCTTGTATGAACAAATTTGTATGTGATTAATAATATTTGATATTTTATTCAATTTTTCTATGAAAAATGTGATATTTTAGTTACATTAACCACAAAACAAGAAACTAACATCTAAGGTTATCATTGTAACTTAAACATGTATGTGGAGACATACAGGTGATAACTTAAATGGTCTGTAGTATATGGATAAGGCTGGGTACCTTCTCTTGGTGACACTACGAGTATAGCCTGCTTTGTTGTTGCTACAAATATAGTAAAGTACTACAAATGATTTGATCCTGATCATTCATATATTAGACATACTAACGGGAATATTTTATATAAAGAAGTTTGTATAAGACCTGACCACGAAATGTTTAGTCTCATTATATAACACCGTTCATAATAGAGACTTTCATTTCACCAGGATGACCATAGGTAATATGACCTTAATCCTGAGTGAGTTGTGAAATCCTGCCTATGAGAGCGATCCTTTAATTTGCAACATACATAACCATAGGTAACATGCCTATCATTTTAGGGATTCATCTCATTGGGGAGCTGAAAACTCAGCTACACAAGATGGAATTCACTCCTTCCCCGAAGCAGGGGTAAGTAAATAAATTGCTCCTTTAAGGGTTGATTATGGGTCTTGAACAATGTAGCGTCACATCCTCTCATGGCTTGAGAGGGGTTTAACATAGTGGGACTATGATCTATTGTTCATTAGAGGAATAAATGGTACTTAAGAAGATAGATGTAACTACAAGGAGAAAACGATAATTTTGCCTAACTGTACTTACGAGTAATTTGTGAAAGGTCATCATACTATTGATTGGTTATATCCAATGGACGCATAAATATATCTGTAGTGCGAAGAGTACAACTATTGGTCATTAGTGGAGTGTCCAACAGTTAACGGGCGGTGAATAATGTGATTAAAGAGTTTAATTAATTTTTCACGTATTGTTGGAGTTTCAAGCTATAGGTCCATAAGGTCCCCTTGGTAGTTCAAAAGGATTTAGTTGAGAATCAGTTTTTGGATTAATTTTAATTATTCAAATTAATAATAGAGAATTTAATTATATATGATATTCGATTATATATGATATAATTGTCATAATGTATTTGATACATTATAGTTTAGTTGGAGGAATGAATATTTGAATGTGATTCAAATATATCTTCTATGAATGAGATTCATAGTTGTTAAATTTACTATAAATATGATTTATATTAAATTCCATAAAATAGAGAAATATAAAAGCTTTGAGAGAATGCTATTGTAATTGAGATCGGGGGAGATAATTGTTCTGTGTGATAGTACCAAATTTTCACATAGTGGATTTCTTTCTGGTGGGTCGTGATTTTTTTCCAAGTTGGGAGTTTTTCACGTAAATTTTTGTGTTTCCTGTTTGATTGCTTCCTACGATAGAAGAGGGAGGTATTTCACAACACAAGAGATGTTCCAGCATATCTCAGCTAAGTCGACACATTCTTAACACTCTCATCATATCCCAAATCTAATGCATTTTAACAAAAAGATGAAAAAATCCAATACAAAGAAAGTAGCAAAGGAGATCTAAAAGACCAATAGAAAGAGATAAAAGGAGATTATGAGAAATTTTTTTCAATTTATGGTCATAGTAGAAGCAACATAACTAGCGAGGGATTTCTTGCACCATAACTAGAAAATTTTAATGAATTCAGTTTAATAATTATTTCATTTTTTTATTTTTATTTTTATTTTTAAAATTTAAGCTTCTTTTTTCACAATTCCTTCCAATAGCTTCATATATGTTACCAATTAGAGAGTTTCATTCTTGGCTAAATTTTAAAACAAATCATAATTTAAAAAATTATCGTCCCATTTGGTAATCGTTTGATTTTTTTTTTTTTTAAAAAATTACTTATATTTTCTCTCAATTTCTTACAACATTTTACATCTTTTTTTATCTAAAAAAGTTTAATTCTTAGTTAAGTTCCAAAACAAGAATATGTTTTTAAGAGTTATTATTTTTAATTTTCAAAATTTGACTTGATTTTTGAAAATATTGGTAAAAGTGGGTAACAAATCAATAAATTTAGAGGTAGAAATTATATTTACAGATTTAATTTTCAAAAACAAAAAAACAAAAAATGAAATGGTGACCAAACAGGACACCAAATACAATGAAGTTATAACTTAAAATAAGTAGTTCATTGAAAGGCATCCGATAAAATTGGAATTATAAGATGATCATCAGCATGTCCTTGCCCAAGGATGACACACAAAATTGAGAAATGGTAAAAAAAAAAAAAAAACCTTAAAATAAGTTAATCTAGTAGAAATAATGTCAAACGTATCAATTGTTGTATTGTAGAATGATCCACTGTCTTCAAAGAAAAATTTTGCATGATCTCAATGTTAAATCGAAATTTTCGATTACTCTCCAGGGTTTACACAACCTTCAATCTTAAGCGTGCACTTGTCAGAGAAAAGAATAGAATAAAAAAAATTCTTGTTCAGACAAAATAATAGAGATGAAAATTGAGAGGAAAAGAAATTTATGCTTTTTAAAACTGAAATCTTTGTTCTCAATTTATAAGAAAATATTTAGAACTAAAATTAATTTTAGATCTATAATGGTCAAACGTATTAGAAAATTACAATTGTAACCATCACAATATTTTTTTTTCAATTGTAATATTAGAACGATCATAAACTTAAAAGGCAGAAGTCATTACAATCTTTTAGTTTATTTCTTAAATATGATCCACTCATATACCAATCAAATACTGTTCAAGATTGTTTAAATTAAAATAATTTAATAACAAATTAATTATGAGGTTCCAGGGTACAAATTTCTATGTCATGTAACCCCCATATACTCAAGAGTTACATAGATAGTGTGACTGCCATTCGATTACGGGAAAGAAAGGAAGATGTGTTAATTCCAATAAAGTCAGTAGCTGATGATATAGTTCGAGGGCGTAGCAAATGAGGGTATTTCTCATGGTTATTAGGATGTTTTTCCTATTTGGAAGAATTTGTTATTTGGCACATTCAATACCTATTTGCATTCCTGTCAATTTTCTAAATTTATGATATATATTAGGATTAATTAGAAGTTTAGTAAAACCTTAAAAAAAATTCAAAATCTAAGAAATAAAAAAACATAAATTTAAATATTAAGAGACTAATTTAACTCTTAATTTAGCTGTGCAAGTATTTATGATTACATGTTACCCGTAGTTTTAAAAACTTTAGATTTTAATTACTAAAATATAGCTTAATTAGGAATGTTGACTTCACGTGCATAACTAAAAGTAATAGTTGTTGCTTTCTTATAACATGAAGGGTATTTTATAACTTTTTTTCATTTAAATTTAAGGATATTTTTAAAACTCTAAAACTTCAGAGGTATTCTTGAAATAAAATTTTAATTATTTCCTTTCGAAACTAACGATAAAGGTATTTCTTAACTCATTTTAGAAGTTTGAGTGTGTTTTTGAAACTTTTGAAACTTTAAGGATATTTTGGACATAAAGTGTAAAGTTCATGTGTATTTTTCATAATTTAGCAAAAAAAAAAAAAAAAAAAAATGCAAAGTGAAGGCTTTAAGCTATTAAATGTTATTTCATTCATCAGAAAAAAAAAAAATAATCATAAAACATACCACAATCCTAAACGAACCTAAATTTAGTTTGAAAGACTATTGAATTTTGAAGTAGCCAAACAATTTCTCACTTCAATTCCTTTGGTCACAAAGGAAAAAGTTAAAAAAATGAAGACTATAAATATATTATATATGGAAAATTTTGTAAATGGAAAAAAAATACTAAAAATATTTAGAAAATATGGCAAAATCATATTCTATCAATGATAGACATCGATAGATACTATCAGTATATATTAATGTCACTATTAATGTCACTGATAGACATGGATAGAAGTCTATCGATGTTTATCATCTATGAAACACAGATACTTCATGTGAGGAAAAGAATTAGTATCAGATACGTATCGGATATCGATATTTTCAGATACTTTCTAGATACGTATCTGACACAATTTGATGTATCTATATTTTCAGATACGTATTTGACATACGATTTGACGTATCTATTCCTATGCGTACTTTTTTTTTAAAAGAAAAAAGACAAGTAACTCATCTAATCCTTCCTAATCTAAAATTAGGCAACCTATTTAAAAAGCTCACTACTCGAGTCCAAAACTAAAAGAAAACTAAATAAATAACGGACCAAACCCTAGACTAAAATCATCTAATCTCCAGTCCCCACAAAGTCCACCAAAATATAAATTATTTGGATATCTTCAACAATAAGTTATACGTTTATCTTCATACGTCTCTCTCTAATATTCTTCTTCTTCTTCTTTGCAATATGAGTCACTTTTTTATTGCATTTTATTGACTATTGTACTTCAACATCTTAGCTATTACTTTCTTTGTATTGTATTTTAGTGTTTGTATTCTATTTTGTGCTATTGTATTAACTTGTATGTTAAATTTATCTATAGCCTAGATTTTTTTTTAAAGAAAGAAAATGTATTTTCAACATATCAGTATTCTCGTTTTTTAGAAATATATATATAAAAAATGAAGCATCCTTAGACGTATCCGTATATTAGTTTTTTAGAAATTGACAAATCGCCGTATCCGATCGTATCCGTATCATGTAGCCGTATTCGATCGTATCCGTATCATGTAGCCGTATCTGTGTGTCTGTACTTCATAGTTTATAATTAATAAAATCTTAAACGAAATTAATTTTATTTAAAATTAATTATGTAAATTAATTTTACTTGAATTAAAACTTGGATTTATGAAATTCAAATTTAAAATTAAAATCCATTTTAATATTTAAATTTAGAAATGGAGAATTTAGGGTTAGTGGGATTTTTCAATTTTTCCCACTCACCTAAACACCTCACAGATCCACTCTTTGCATGATGAATTGGGTGTCAACATGTGATTAATTCATTTTGTATGGGTTTCTTCTATAAGTTGAAGAAAAGTTAGCTGTTGAAGAGTTATTCTTCAACAGCTAACTTTTCTTCACGCCAAAATAGGATAATTGTTTTTAACTTTTCCTTAAAATTAGGATAATTGTTCTCTTAATTATTCTTCACGCCAAAATCTCTAAAACCCCTCATTTCCGTACAAAATTGATCACAATAAAGATCCCACAATCCCTTTTAAAGTTGGAGAACAGTGGAAAAGATTCTAGTGATGGTCTACGAAGAGTTCGTGATCAAATTCGTGTAAAGGAGTTGCTGTAATTTGAGTTTTACAAAAGTTGTTTTCTTAAACCCTAACTTTCAAGTTATGAATATGCATGCTTGATCCTTAAAATTAATGTAGATAGAGTGCTTAAGATCCAAATTACTTTTGCATGCTTGTTTTTAACTTTTCAGTTGGTACCAGAGCAATTTTAAGCACTCAATTTGCATTAATTTTTACTTGGTAGCTCTTTATCCTTGTGATCAATGTTATGGTGGTTGAAATGGATATATTATAGTTTTGGTATCAAATTTTCCTTTCAATTCAGTTGTTATTGTTGTAATTTACCCCTTGTTTATGACCTTTAATGTATGAATAAGGGTCTGTAAATTTGCTAGAGTCAATAAAGTTGAAATTAGGTTGGAAGGTGTTGTTGCCAAGTTGAGTTTCTGGAGCAAGACGCAGCAGAAATTACAGTTTGAAGCTTTTGTCAAGTGGCGCCATGACGCTCCTCAATAGCGTCGCAACGCTATTTTTCAACTTTTCTAGAAACATGCACGTGCGAGGATAGGTGATCTAGCTAGACCGATTTGGTTTGGTTTGAGCCGATTCTAGACGGTTTAGTCTCTTTTGGTCCAGTTCAACCTAATTTCAATCCTTGGAAGTCTAGTTCAAGGGTTTTTTCAGCTGGTTCGAGCCGGTTCGAGGTGTCCGGGTGCAGTTTGGAGCTGAAGCTGAGTTATTAATGTAATAATTTAGTTGTTTGCTTACTTAGAATGCTAAAACTTGTTTACTTCAGTGTGTGTTTTATTGATTATGCATTGGACCAAATTACCGTTTTGCCCTTGTAGTTACATCTAACTCCTTAAGTACTACTGATTCCTCTAATGATCAATAGAAAATAGTAACTAAACCCCACTTGGGCCAAGAGAGAGTGCGGCGCCACATTGCTCAAGACTCGGAATCAACCCTTAGTGGAGCAATTTATCTACTTACCCCTGCTTCTGGGAATGAGTGAATTCCATCTTGTGTAGCTGAGTTCTTAGCTCCCTAATAAGACGAATCCCCAAAATGGTAGGCATGTTGAGCGGCGATTTGGCCACTTTCACCCATACAAATCAAAATACCGTCCTCATAGGCAGGAGTTCACAACTCACTTAGGATTAAGTTCATATTACCAATGGTCATCCTAGTGAAATGAAAGTCTCTATTATGAACGGTGTTATATAATGAGACCAAGTATTTCGTGGACTGGTCTTATACAAACCCCTTTGTATAGAATATCCCCCTCTCATGTCCAATACATGAATGATTAGGATCAGATCATTTGTAGCACTTTGCAACATTTATAACACTTACAAAGTGGGTCATACTCGTAATGTCACCAGGAAAAGATATCCAACCTTATCCATATACTACAGACCATTTAGGTTATCATTTAAACATGATTCACCTGTATGTCTCCACATACATGTTTAAGTTATAACGATAACCTTGGATGTTAGTTTATTGGTTTGTGGTTAATGCAACTAAAATATCACATATTTCATAGACAAAGTGAATAAAATATCAAATATTATTAGTCACATACAAGTTTGTTCATACAAGTTTACAAAGTATAGGATCCTAAGAGATTTAGGGCATCAACCCCAATAATAACAGATTTATATATGAAATTGAAAATGATTTTTTAATTAATGAAATACTTTTACCGATGCTTATGTATGTTACAAAAGATACTTACAATGACCATTGATCTACATTTAGCAACAATCATATATGTTGCTAAAACTTAACTGAGACAGATTTTCAATGTAACTATAACCCAAATAGCGAAAGGACATGTGTTGCTAAAAGTGCGCTTTTAGTAATATGTTAGCGTCATTAAAAGTCACATTTAGGGGTGCACAGTACGTATGTTACTAAAACTTTCAACTATGCGGCTACCGCGCCATTCACAGTGACATGCCTCTACACGTTGTTACTACTTTTTAACCGCGATTTTTTACTTTTAACAATGCGTTTTACTCATCATTGAAAGTTATTTTTCTTGTAGTGATCGAAGAGAGAATTATTTTGTGTAATTGTAAGAAATTTTCTCATAGTAGTGTTTTTTTTTTTTTTTTTTTTTTTTTTTTTTTGGTGATTCATGGTTTCTTTTTCGAGTTTGAAGTTCGACAGAAAATCTTGTGTTCTCTATATTTGTTGGTTTTTTTTTTTTAATTTTGAATTATTTCTATGTTTATTCTTCAGTTTTTCCCCAACACAATACATCTTTTATTATATGTATCTCCCACCCTAATCACAAACAATAAAAGAAAAAAGGTAAAAAAATATTTTAAAGTGAAGCAATTAAAAAGAGTTTGGTGTGCACCACGTACTTTTCAAATCAAAATATCAATAGTTCTGGTCGTGAATATTATAACGTTGTGGAGCAAGCTATTCACTAAACCTTCAACAAAGTCAACATTTGTACAATATTTTCCATATCACTTTTCTTCATCTTCTTGTGCAAGTGTACAAATCAGACAAATTGAGATTTGAACAAACTTATTGGAATGGAAAATTTGTAAAAATCGGAGCAAAATTTTCAATATTGGAAGCATCTATTATTTGAGACATTCAAAGTCCGTATTTGCATTATACGTTGATTTTTCACGTATCTATTAAATTCAATTTTATATGTATAATAGATTAATTATTATTAACTCTTTGAGAATAAATTACAATGATAAATTTTTTTTATAATTTATAAGTGATAGACGGTAAAAGATACTGATAGACATCTATCAATGTCTATTGCATCTATTAGTGATAGATAATAATTATCTATTAATGTTTCATCAGAATCTATCAGTGATGTTTTGGCATATTTATACATATTTTGTTCTATTTTACTATTTTTAAAAATAACCTTTAAATATAATAGGGGCCTATTAAAGAAAAATTTTAAATTTTATGGACCTATAAAAATTGAATAGATACAAACATGAAAGTTCACAGGTTAAACTTATAATTATTGTAGAGACATAGAAAAAGAAAAAAAAAAATGGAACAACCAAACCAATTATTCCCTAAACTTATAATTTAGGGAAATTATTTCAAATGCTAAAACGGTTAAAAATATTTACAAGATATAGCAAAATAATTTTAGAACTATTATTTCAAATGCTAAAATGATTAAAAATATTTACAACCAAACCATTCTTCGAATATCCTAAATTTAGTCAAGACCAATTAATTTGAAGTATTCAAACAATTCCTCTCCTCAATTCCAAAAAGACAAATGAAAGTTAAACAATATGGAATCCTTTTCTTGTTTCCTTTCTCTGAGTATGAAAGAGTGGAATTCATTAAAGAGAAGGGTGTGTGGCTTGTATAAGAGCAACAATGTAAACATGATCATTGAATAAATAAGTACGCTTCTATGCACCTTCCGTGGGTTCAAACATACCTAACTCTAATCGGTAACTGCGTAATCTCATCTCTGTATATTATAACGATTTCGAATTTTCAGAAAGACAATGATTTATTAGATAGTTATTTATTTATTATTTTAATTTTTTTAAAATATCAACATATAGGTTGAAGATTCACACTTCTCACATTTGGTTTATGATATATGTTTTAACTCACTTTGAATCATCATCCAAGTTAATATTTGTTATATAGAATCAATACTACCAAATAATTTATATGGTTAGGTTGTCGCGCATTATTTTCACTATTTTCTCTTTGGCTTTACGTTTGAATGTGATTATAGTAGGTTGATGTACCTAGTTTTGAAAGTGTTAATTTAATTCCTATAGTGTAAGTTTAATTTTTAACTTAGTCGTTAAGATTGGGATTTAGTTTCAATTTGATTTTTGTAGCTTCAACAATTTTAACTTGGTCCTTATCAAACTTAAAAAATTATCATTGTATCATTGTTGTTTTCATAATATAAGTGAAATTAAGGTTATCTAACACACAACAGTTCTTGTTAAGTACGAGGCTACAACAATTGATCAAATTAGAACATCAGATATAAATATAGAAGATGAAAACAAGAACGGAACGTAAAGTTTGGTATAATCCAGTTCGGTGAAATATACCACCAATGTCTTTTATCTTTCTAACTTTAAATGAAAACCACTCCACTTGTTATTGAACTTAGCCTCCCCTAAGTTTGGGAATCACTTTTCAAGTTGTTGAAGAATAAACCAGTACAATCAAGAGTAAGTCTCATTCAGTCAAAGTGGATTTATAAAATCAAGCCAGGTACAAGAGGTGACAGCAAGCCTAGGTATAAGGCTAGATTGGTAGCCAAGGGCTACATTCAAAAGGAGGGAGTTGACTTTCATGAGATTTTCTCTCCGATGGTGAGACATTCGTCCATTCGATTAATTTTATCTATTGCTACTCACTTTGATATGTTTGTTGAACAGATGGACGTCACCACAACTTTCCTTCATGGTGAATTGGAGGAAGTGATCTACATGGCTCAACCTAAGGGATATGAGGTGAAAGAAAAGGAAGACATGGTTTGTCGTCTTCACAGGTCCATCTAAGGACTGAAGCAATCGCCGAGACAATGATATATCAGGTTTGACACATTTATTCTGAAGCAAGGGTTTCACAGGAGCTAATATGATACCTACGTGTACTGGAAACTATCTCAAAAAGGTACATATACTTATCTACTTCTGTATGTAGATGATATGATTCTGGTGTCTAAGGATTATTTTGAAATCTATGATCTCAAGAAACAATTGAGTAGTGAATTTGATATGAAAGATTTAGGTGAACTGAAAAGGATCTTAGGCATGGATGTGAAAAGAGATAGGGAGAAAGGTTTGTTAACCATTTCGCAGGAGAGTTATGTGCATAAACTGCTTGAGAAGTATAATATGTATGGTTGTAAGGCAGTTTCGACACCCTTAGCATCTCATTTTAGGCTTTCTTCGTCTCAGTGTCCTATTATTGAACAAGAAAGGTTAAAGGTGACTAATATTCCCTATTGTAATGTTATTGGAAGTATTATGTATTTGATGATTTGTACTAAACCTGACTTAGGATATGCTATGAGTATGATAAGTAGATTTATGTCAAATCATTGGAAGGAGCATTGGAATGCAATTAAATGGGTGCTTTGATATTTGAAAGGTAGTGCCAGTGTATCATTGTGTTTTAGCAGGGATTGTGATAAATCAGCACTATTGGAAGGCTCCACAGATGCAGATTCTGCTGCAAACCTTGATAAAAGAAGGTCTCTATCAGGTCACATTTTTCGTTTGTTTGGTAATGTGGTCAGTTGGAAGGTTGCTCTACAGTCAGTTGTTGCCTTGTCTACTATTAAGTCAGAATATATTTCAGTGGGTGAAGTTGTGAAAGAGGCAGTGTGGTTGAAAAGGATAGTTGGTGAGTTGTTGTCGTAGGAGTTCATTCCTATCATCCGTTGTGATAGCCAGAGTGCTATTTATCTTGCGAAGAATCCATCTCATCACAAACGGTCTAAGTATATCGATGTCAAATTTCATTTTATCAAAGAAGTTGTGACCCAGAAAGATGTTGAACTGGTCAGGGTTCATACAGTTGAGAATTTGTCAGATATGTTAACCAAGGTTCTTCTAGCCCATATGTTTAAATACCTATTAGATGGGTTGAATATTAAATCTAGATGATAGGAAGATTAGAGAATCAACTTGACACTTAAATATTCTTGTTATGAGGGAGATTGGTAGAAAAAAACAATGTTTTTAAGTGGGTTTTATTGAGTTTTTTAAAAACATTAAAGGTCCAATGGCATTCTTGTAAATAATGGGCATAATTATCTCTTCTTCTAAAAAAAATAGGGCAGTATTCGGTATAACCCTTCCTTGCGATAGAAGTGCAGCCGCTGAACTAAAAATAGGGGGGCCGCTTGGGTGTTGAAGTCGCAGCAGCAGGCCGAAGAGGAAAAACGGGACACGCTCGATCGAAGCCGTTTGTGGGAGCGCGAGTCGGGTCCTTGAAGAGTCGCGCCAGCTGAAACTTGGGTGTCAGGTCAGACTTCGCTGATCTGACCAGCGGCGTGAGCTTGCATCCGGTGGTTCGGCAGTTCGCCATGGTGGCTGTGACCGACAACGGTTGTAGGCGTTCAAAGATACACACAGGTTTGGGCGTGGTTTGCCGGTCAAAGGCGGGTAGCACACTGTTTTGGGTTGTTTTGCAACGGGTTCTTCCCAGTTTTCAGAGGTGACGTTGTGTGCGGATCTCTCGGTATCAGTGGATACTGAAATTACAAATTGATGAACGTTGATTATCTGTAATTTGTAAAATTCTTTTATTGCTCATTAATAAATTAATTCAAGCTGGTTCTCAAAGTGGATGTAGACCAAACTAGTCGAACCACTATATATCTTAGTGTTCTTTACTGCTTTCATTTTATTTCTGTTGATTGTTTGCGTTCTGTTTTGCCATCTAAGTTAGGTTCAGAAACTCTTGAGCAGAGTCATGCTCTTGAATTAACCATGCTCGGTAGAATCCTCGGTGTCGAACAAAGATGTATAGTGGAGCATTGGAAGTAGTCATGGTGTGATCCGTGGTTGAACTCTATTGGATAGGTGGTATGCTCGGGTGAAAAGGAGTTAGCCTAGATATGAGCTAGATGGATGGATGACCTTGGAAGTAGTCATGGTGTGATCCTTTGTTGAACTCTATTAGATAGGCGGTATGCTCAGGTGAAAAGGAGTTAGCCTAGATATGGGTTAGACGGATGGATGACTGGGGGGCTCGGTGGTCCTTTATTCTCGGGGAGGATTGTTGGGAATACGACCAAAGTCCCACATTGGTTAGATAAGAGGAGGATCCTAGGTATATAAGTGAGAATGACTATCTCCATTGGTATGACGCCTTTAAAGCCATTAGGGTTTATGCCCAAAGTGGACAATATCATACCATCGTGGAGATAGTTTGAGAGTAGTTGTCACTATCAAGTGGTATCAGAGCCGATAGTAGAATCCTTGTGCTGAACAAAGATGTATAATCCGTGGTTAAACTCTATTAGATAGGTGGTATATAAGTGAGGGTGGCTATCTCCATTGGTATGAGTCCTTTTGGGGTGAAGCAAAAAACAAAACCATGAGCATCATTTTGTTTGAAACAACTATTAGACGGACATCGTTAAGAACAAACCAAGACATAGGATGACACACAACATAGAAAACAATAACCACAACACTCTTAAACAAATATTATTAACACTAAATCTCTAACCATAAATAAAAGATTAATCTCTACAACCGTTACAAGTTAGACCCAATATTCTTTAATAGAATTCATGGCAAAGCAAAAACAAAGCAAGTGGGGTATTGTGTTTTTTTTTTTTTCCTTCAAGTGGGTAAAAAATAATTTAAGAGGGGAAGTGAAGATCCCACATCGAAAAGAATCCATCAAGGTGTGAATCAAGTTCAAATGATCACATAAAGACAAGATTGAAGCTTTTAAAACCACGTCGACCAAATAAAAAGTTAACTGAATCCAAAATTTGTAATTTAGCTTTTGTCTTATATTTTTGATAGAGAACTTTATGAGAAAATTTCCAAATAAAATGAAAAGTTGTAAGAAGATCAGAAATAAAAAAACACCCTTTTTTCAGAATAATTGAAGAGAAAAACAATGGGTTCTGCCAAATTGCCTCCCTTTATTTTCTCCCTTCTCATTGCATTCATCTTCTTAAATCTGCCATCAAATTTTACAGCACAAAACGTTCATTCCCCACAAGCAGCTCGCTCCATAGTTCCTTCTTTACAAAACTTCCATTCTCCGCCTCCGACACCGCAGAACAATAAGCAATCCACTGCTAAGTCACCGCAGAGCCTGCCGTCACCGCCGCCACCACATCCAGGACCCAGTCACCAATGGCCAAATGAATCCGTCCGTAAATCGCCTCCACCTCCTTTCTAATAACACAACTTTTTGCATCCACAACCCAATAGGATGATATTATATTGTAAGTGGCTTTTTAAATTGTTATATGGAGCATATATCTACGTTGAATTTATTTTTATTTTTATATTCATGAATCTTCGGACCAGCTGAAACTTTTATCTGCCGCTTTAATTTGCTAGTGATTTGGGTTCCATCGCTTTGGTTTTCTTTTCTATTTTCGTTCGGTATTACAAATTGGAAACATGGATATCAATGTAGAGGTGTTTTATGATAATTCGGATGATTTACAATGAACAGTACATAGGTTAATATACATAAAATCTAGAATGACTAAGGAAAGTCCAAGTCTAGCCTCTAAATTAGCCTAAATTACACATAGTTTACAACTCAAAATATTCATATAGGTAATACCCTCCTTCAAACTCAACGTGATACAGTAAAAACCAACTTGAGTTTGTGAAACGACTAGGTGATCATGCCTTTGTAAAGATATCAGCAGGTTATTTGGTAGTAGAGATGGGTCGTAACATGAGAGTGTTGCTTTTGAGATGGTGACGAATAAAGTGACAACCATTTTCAATATATTTGGTACATTCATGAAATATATCATTGTGAACAATCTTGATAGTATTGCGATTGTCACAATGAAGTGTGGTAGCTCACGGTTGTGGAACACGATATCTGCAAAAAGCTAAGTAAACCATAGTAATTCTGTACCAGAGTGTGAAACAATAGTTTGCTTCTTCCTTTGACAAGAAATAAGAGAAATAACATCAACAAGTGCACAATATTAAAATTTTGCAATATGATTTAAATTTACAAAAGAGACTAACTTACGAAGTTTTTCAGAAGAAGCATGACCAAGACGAATATGTCATTGATATATAACAGAATTAGTGACAAATGCAGAGATAGATGGGAAAGTAGGAATATGAATAAGTGTGAATGTTGGGATTTGTTCCCTAAAGTCTCGTAATTTATTAGTTGTTGTCTAAGTCATAAATCATTTATTACCTCAAATCGCTCATGCGGGCTCATAAAACCGAGTTAACAAAACTCAGGAACTGACATAATCCCCAGGTAGCAGGTGTTCTATAAACCGTCAACTTAAGTACCTCTAGCCTTAAACAAGATCTTGTTGGGTGAGTTTGTAACTGATGCATTTATCTTTGTATAGATTTTAAATGTGTAATTCATTTTATAACACTTATAACTTAGACATTCTCCATAACAAACATCATACATTTCATGAAAACAAACATGCATACTATACACTATAACACTTATAACATACTTTCAATGCATACAACATGTTTCCCTATGCATGGTGAGATTTTAAACCTACATGACTTACTTTATGCACAAACAAGATTAGTTTAATTAAAAAAATACAATCATAATGCATAATTAATTAAACACACACTGATGTGGACAAATTTTGGTATTCTTTGCAAGCAAACAACTAAATTATTACATTAATAACTCAGCTTTAGCTCTAAACTGTACCTCGACACTTTGAACCGGCTCGAACCAGTTGAAAAACCCTTGAACTAGACTTCCAAGGATTGAAACTAGGTTGAACCAAACCAAAATAGACTAAACCGACTGGAATCGTCTCAAACCAAACCAAATTGGTCCAGCTAGATCGCCTATCCTCGCACGTGCATGTTTCTAGAAAAGTTGAAAAACACCGCTTGACAAAAGCAGCATCGAGCTGCAATTTCTACTGTGTCTTGCTCCAGAAACTCAACTTGGCAACAATGCCTTACAGCCTAATTTCAACTCTATTGACTCTAGCAAATTTACAGACCCTTGTTCATACATTAAAGACCATAAACAAGGGGCCAATTACAACAATAACAACTTAATCGAATGAAAAATTTGATACCAAAACTATAATATATCCACTTCAGCCACCATAACATTCATCACAAGAATAAAGAGCTACAAAGTAAAAATTAATGCACATTGAGTACTTAAAATTACTCTGGTACCAATTGAAAGAGCTAACAACAAGTATGCGAAAACAATTTGAATCTTAAGCACTCTAAGTACATTAACCTTGAGAATCAAGCATGCATGTTCATAACTTGAAAGTTAGGGCTTGAAAAAACAACCTTTGTAGAACTCAAATTACAACAACTATTTTGCACGAATTTGATCACGAACTCTTCGTGGACCATCTCTAGAGTCTTTCACCACTATTCTCCAACCTTAAAAAGGATTATGGGATCCTTATTGTGATCAATTTTTTAGCGAAATGAGGGATTTTAGAGATTTTGGTGTGGAGAATAATTAAGAGAACAATTATCCTATTTTTCAGCAGCAAAAAGAATTCTTCAACAGCTAACTTTTCTTCTACTTATATAAGAAATTCATGCAAAATGATTTAATCACATGTTGACACCCAATTCATCATGCAAAGAGTGGATTTATGAGATGTTTAGGTTAGGGGAAAAAATTGGAAAATCCCACTAAAATTCCATTTCTAAATTTAAACTTCACAAATTTAAATATTAAAATGGATTTTAATTCTAAATTTGAATTTCATAAATCCAAATTATAATTCAAGTAAAATTAAATTACATCATTAACTTTAATAAAATTAATTTCATTTAAAACAATTTTAAACAAAATTTATTCTAATAAAATTAATGTAAGATGAATAAATATAGAGTTGTTTTTAAATATAGAAAAATAAACTAAAATATTTATAAAATATAGTAAAATTTTAGATTCTATTAATGATAAACATTGGTAGACTTCTATCAGTATCTATCAGAGACATTAATATATATGTCATGGATAGAATATGAATGTTGTCATATTTTGTAGATACTTTCAGCATTTTTCTACTTACAATAATTTTCCATAAAAATATATTTATAGTTTTCTTTTTTTCACTTTTTCCTTTGTGACCAAGGGAATTGAGGTGAGGAATTGTTTGGCTACGTCAAAATTCAATAGTCTTTCAAACTAAATGTAGGTTCGTTTAGGATTGTGGTAGGTTTTATGATATTTTTTTTTTTAGTAATACTGTGCTTTTAGAAACGTTGTTATCTGATGAATGAAATAACATTTAATAGCTTAAACCCTTTACTTTGCAACAATTTCTTTTCTTTTTTTCTTTTTCTTCTTCTTTTTCTTTTTCTTTTTCCTTTTTTTTTTTGCTAAATTATAAAAAATACAGCTGAACTTTATACTTTGTGTCCAAAATGTCCTTAAAGTTTCAAAAACACCCTTAAACTTCCACAATGAGTTAAAAAATACTCTTATCGTTGGTTTTGGATGGAAACCATTAAAATACCTTTGAAAAAAATATCCATTTACTTAAAAAAAAAAGTTTAAAAATACCTTTCATATTATATGAACAAAAACCGTTAATATCATCTCACCTCTATGTTTTCCATCTTTTTCTCCTTTCCCTTCTTCATTACCCTCTTACTCCTCTTTTTGTTAACTATTTGACACTTTTTATCTAACATAAATAAATAAATAAAATTGCACATTTTAATTAAGATATAAGAACTATAATAAGAAGAAAGATAATAAATAAAGCACGGAATGATTTTAAGATTTGCGTATTTTAACAAAATTGTACGATAATAGTGGTATGTTAATAACCAAATACTTTTTTATTTAACTATTTATCGTTTTGATATATCATTTTAGAAATTTAAAATAGTGGTATGTTAATAACAAAATTGTATGTCATTTGCATTGAGAAATTTTGAATGAAGTCTAACGCATGAACAGAAAGACAAGCAAACCATCCCATTTCATCCACATCATATAAGTTGTGTGAAATTATCTTTAACCGGCGCGTCCACTTACTAAAATTCCATTTTCACATGAACCATCATTTTCCACTCAGCTCTTTTGTATCGTGTTGCACAGGCATAGCATGTTAGTGTAAATAATACATCTTTCGCATTTACTTAGAAAAACCCTCCTACTACAAGTACAACGCATAATCTGTGTTTAGTGAAACTGAATCCCTGTGATTGACCTTGGACTTGTTAGGAACCTAGATTAGATTTATACTCGGGTTTGATCTAGGAAAACTTGAATGTTACTTTAAGAAGTTGTGTGCTCTCTTTGCATGATACCAACGCCCCAAAGCATTACATATATTTGAACGCATCAAGGCATAACACAGCACCCATACTTAGAATTTATTCTTCCAATCTGTTTTACTATAGGCACTTCTAACGCACCTCACGATAGCAAGCGAACAGTATTGGAAAATGGGTTGTTTTTAATGAAACATACTGACTGAGGATTTTGTGGGTAATCCGCATAGAAATGAGGATTTCCACAGCCCACACAGCTAACCATGGGCTGCCCGAATGCTTCTACCTGATTCAACTTCTGCTGATTTGATGCATTTCCTAGCGTTATGTTTTGCAAAAGGCTGGTCATCGTAGCCACTTGTGTAAAAACTGTGACTATTGCGTTGGAATCGATAGAATTAACATTCTGAGATCTCTTCTTCTTGTCAGCTCTTCCATCATATGTATCCTCCACCCATTCCATGTTGTGTTTAGCAATGCGGTCTAATATCTCCTTAGCCTCGGTGTAATATTTATCCATAATTCCACTAGTCAACGCTGTGTCTGCTGCCATCTGCGATGCTCTATTCAATCCACCATAAAAAGTCTCCATTTGGATAGTTTGTGGTAGTCCATGGTTCAGGAAATTTTTTACCAAACCCTTAAAATGCTTTCATGTGGCGCTTAAGGTCTCAACTTCTTCTTGTTCAAAGTTCATAATCTCTCGATGCCTCCTCGTGTTGGTGGTAGGTGAGAAGTATTTTTGCATAAATTTCTCCACCCACTTCTCCCAGGTGGTGATTTCACCAGGCTCCAGTGAGCTTACCCATTGTTTTGCATCATCACGCAAAGAATAGGGGAAGAAAGACAACCTGATCGCCTCTGGGGTGATTCCAGGAATCACAAATGAGGTACACGTTTCTAGGAAACACTTCATGTTGGCATGAGGATCTTCACCACGACCACCCCCAAATTGTTCAGTAGTCTGAAGCATTTGGAGCATTACAGATTTCATCTCGAACCTCGTCTCGTCTGGAGTTGGGTATATGATTCCTGAAGAGAAATCATATAGTATAGGGGACGCGTACTCCCTCATGGGACGCGTGCTGTTATTCGCCATTAGGATTGGATTTTGTGCAGGGTGAGCTAGTTGCTAAGCTAAGTTCGGATTTGCCTGTTCTTCCGCCATTGCTCGTTGCCTGTTCTGTTGTCTGAGCCTTGAATGAGTCTGTTCTCAACTCTATCTACATGTATGGTAGATAGCTAAACTGATAACTACTTAGAATGAGTCTATTCTCTACCTATACACACGGTAGATAATTAAGTAATACTAATGCTTACTTTGCTGAGTTCCCTTTTGTTCCCAATGTCTCCTATGTGCACATAGCTTCCCGTGCATGGGTTCAGAAGCTAGGTCCGTCGGCTCTCTGACCTTCCCATACGAGGTTCCTCCCACAGGCTCAGGAACTAGACTTAGGTTTTACTTTCGGGCTCAGGAACTAGGTCTATTGACCCCCTGACCATCCCGATCACATAATCTCATTCATAACATAAGCATATAAAATTTACTCTAAAAGATATGCTTTAAGACTTGAAGGAAAGTACCACTCACCTTGGTAAGGATAGAAATCTTTCTCTTAGAAGTTCCTTGATCTTCACAGACTCCTCTTTTGAACCCTAATTCTAGATTCAACTTAAAGCTCAGATTACTCATAGTTATCGGCTTTATCTCGAGATACTTCCTTCTACAAACATGCTCTAAAATTTCTTAGGAAGCTTACCTCAAAAGTGTAGCTTAGAAATCTTCGAGGTTCGGCTGGAATCTTTAAAATATCAAGAATGACCCAAGCTTAATCGACAGCTCGACCTTTCTTCCTTTTCGTCATTAACCAGCCTGATTCCTTAGAGCTTCTTCTCCGGCAGCCCTACCCTGAAAACTAGACTCTATCAGATTTCAGGTGGCTTTGAAATCACTCTAAACGCATGAGTATTCTAGGAGAACTCTTCGTCCCAAGTTGATGCTACTTCCAAACCTTCCTATCCAACAGTATCTCCTTCCCTTGGAACTTCATGACCGACGCATGGTTTTGCTACCAACGCATGCATTCCTCCATCAATGCATAGTCTCCTCCCAATCAGCCTTCATACACTCTTCTGAATGTCCTTAGAAGAGAATTTGAGTTATGGTCTGAAGTTGTTCGTTGCTATCGTGATTCAAGCTGGAGTGTATTATATAAAATAAATTGGAAAAATAAGTTCTAAGTATAAGTGATGCGTTGATGCTTTGATGCGTTTAAGTAGTTGTAACGTGTTGGTGCGTTAAATATATACAACAGAACGCATGTCACTCCTATTATTGACGTTCAAGTTTTCCTAAACCAGACCCAAGTATAAATCCAATTTAGGTTCCTGGTAAGTCCAGGGTCGAACTTAAGGATTCAGTTAAACTAATGCAGACCTTGCATTGTAGGTATTGTAGGGGGTTCCTAAATGTAAGAAGAGATATGTGTTATTTACACTCAAGTGTTGTGCCTGTGCAAGAAGATACAAAAGAGTTGAGTAATGAGTGATGGATCATGCGAAAATGGATTTTAATGTAAGTGGTATGCGTCGATCTAAAATGAATGTACACAAACCAGAGTGTGATGTGGATGAGATGGGATGATTTGCTTAACTTTGTTTATGCGTTAGACTTTATTCAACATTTCTCAATGCGAATAACATACAAAACCTATCTCTAGGATGCATGCGTCTAACACAAAATGTAATAAACACCAGTAAGTCTCTCTAGATGTACTAGGCGTTCTACTTGATGCAGCTTAGTTATTCTCTCGAATAATCTAAGTTAAAGATGCTTTTACCAATTGATCAAGATGGCTTAAGCGTTGAAATGAAGTTTTGCATAAAGTATTAATGCATTCAACATAAACAAGAAATAAATAATGGAAAGTGTGATGGGTCAAATATATGAATTTTATAAAGAAAGAGAGTGTCTTTAGAAAAGCAATATTTAATCAAATGAAATGAAAGCGATAAATGAGATGAAAGAAACTGATTCAAGCCGCAGAGTACAATCTCTTGTATCTCTTTGGCTCAATTTTGTTGTGTACAATCACTTGTATAGGAGTTGGACGAAGTATCTTTCTCAAGCTTGGCTTCCTCCGCTCCTTGACTGGCGGTGGTGGTGGTTCTCCACCTTTTTGATCGTCTTGGCATCACAACACAGCTTCTAAAGAACTAAAACTATAACTACGCTATTATAGAGAGTGAGAATCTTGATAAATTTTTTTGTACTGACTTCGAATTTTGGAGGGACTTCATCTACTTATAGCCGTTGGTCATGTCTAGTTGGTGATGGGCAGCATTAAAGTCCATGTCCTGGACAACCGCCTGACACTCGGAAGCTTTTCAGATGCTGTCTGCTGTAGGTGCCCATACTTGAAAGTGGTGATGTGACACAATCAACCTGGATCTATAAATCTTCTCTGCGTTGAATTCCCTCCGATGCATGGCCCATGCGTTAGAGCTTTTCCTGTGGCACTACTTATGCCTTAGCTTCTTGTTGAAATCCTGCAATACAATGCATTAGTGCCGCAATATTTAGTAATAAAACTTCTTTTGCATGAGTTTGCTAATGTTTGAGTAATTCCATGCGTTTCTTTAAAAAATGAGGAGAATTTATCATTAAAAATCTTAGTTGTTCCAACTTAAGAGCAAAAATAACTTGTATTTCTACAAGTTATCAGAAGTCCTTGGCCTTATTTATAGGCATCCAGAATCTCTCCAAGGCCGACACCTCCTACTTGGCCGTATCCAAGTATCTTTTCCTTACACTATTAATGCAACCTTGCGTCATCGCAATCCAAGTGTCTTGCTCCCCTTTTACCAACGCATAGCCCCCAAATTTGCATGTCTTCTTATGCATCCATCTCATTTGCTTAAGGCTTAAGATTTCTTCCTAACAAGCCACATGTCTAGATGACGTCCTTGAATGCATCCATCCTTCATATACGTTCATCCTTCATTTGCGTTCATCTAACCACAAATGCGTTCATCCAAATGCCACAACATTCCTATGTTCGAACATCACCCATTAGCGCATGCATCCATTCGATGTTTGCGCCCTTGTGGTGTCACCCTTCAAGCCATTGCCGCCTAGCACCTTTCCCCATATGTGACTCACTAAGCTCGATTGTGGCATCTCTAATTAACGCAATCCTCACCTTGTGTATCCCATTAACGCAACTTGGTCGCATATGCTTAGATGCTCCCAAGGCTCCTCCTTGGCCGCATGGCTTACCTTTACCTTATGCGCTCAACTAGGATTCTGACCAATATTCTTCCACCGCATACTATTTCCTCAAGCCTTGTCCTATGCGTCCACATGCCTCGGATGTCCAACGCATATAGCACATCTCCATTTCATAACACCAACGCATAGTGCTGCCGCATACCATCGACTGCATACCTTCGGCCGCATACCATCGGCCACATGCGTAGCATCGCCGCATCCATCGCCGCATCCATTGTGTAGCATCGCCGCATACTCGACCAATGCGTGTGTGTAGCATCGCCGCATACTCGATCAATGCGTGTGCATCTTCAGCGCCTTGTGCCTATGTTCGCACAACTTGAGGCTACCGCATGTTTTATTAACCTCTCAAACATAGCCTTTTTTCTTGGCCATACTTCAGCCTACGCCCAAGTAACCTCTCAAAACCTCATGCTATTTCATGGCACCACACCAACGCATTGTCAAATACTTAGCCATTTCTTTTCTTGGCTTCCAATGCATGGTTATACTTAACCAAATTTTCACTAGTTATGGCTTATCTCAAAGCTACCCAACAATCTATTTAAACACTTAGAAATTTCCTTCACTTCAACATAGAATTTAACTTTCACTTAATCAATCCCTTTTATTTCCTACTTAAGTAAGAAAAATGAAAATTCGGATTTCACATAAGGGTTGTCTAGGAAAACCCTTAACATTGGTATGCTATAGGGGCGAGGTCCTTCTATTCGTCGAGCACTTCCTTGCTATTTAGGGGCCGAAGCAAGTCCTAAAGCCTAAGAAGTAGATTTATCGTTGGTTCAGCTTGGGAGACCTTCACCTCCATTAAGGGAGTTATTTAGACTTAAAAGGCTTAAGTACTTAGTGAAAACCATGTGTTTAATGTCAAATTTAATAGCTTTATAAAAATAAAGAGTCATGCATATTCTAAGCCTTCAATTGTATGAAATATATACAAAAAGAGTAAAATATTATTGAGTAATTCCTGTGTTTTTAAGTCGGTCAAAGTTGTGATTGGATTGCGATTGCAAGGCTTTAAATGATAGAACACAACGTTGTAGGAAAAAGTCAAATTGTACCCAGGTTGCAATTGGATTGCGGTCGCAAACTACCAAAAACAAAAATGGCCAGATTGTTTTAGATTTTTCGAGAACCACATGTTCTTCTCATATCAAATATCCATTTACTTTGTCCAAATCGATTAAATAGAAAAGAGTTGCAAGGCGTTCTAAAGAAACCTAGCCCAAAATGTGTTATTTGTTCTCCTCAATGACATTATTCAACAAGGCTTGTTATTCTGATACTCTTTATTCTTGTAATTTTATTTTGAGTGCCTGTTTAAAAAACAAGTATCAATGTTACTGTCCATCTCGAAAGGGAGGATTTAGTGATAACACCTTGAATGTGTCAGCTTACTCAACTTAAATTGGGTTCGTTGTGGGATTTAATATGTTTAAATGATAATTTTATTTTTATAGAGCATCGAAGAGGTATATTTGAGCATTTGGATGAAAATCATGCTTAAACAGGACATTTGAAGCCAAAACAAAATATATAGGTCAAAATGGATCAAAATTATAATTCTGCGGCCAAAGATCTAGCATCGTGCTAATGAGCAGTGCCAAAGTAGCACCATCAAGCTACTATACCATGACGTCAAAATGATATGGAAGGTGTTTGCGTGTGATAGTGATACCATTGAACTGTGATGGTGCCCAGCAGTAAATAACAACGCTTTAGACTCCATAAAATGGAGTTTTCAGCATGCCCTCCATCCGACTCCATAGTCTTTTCCCTCACATTTCATTGTATTTTTTAGAACTTTATGATGTATCTTAGCCCCCGTAAACATGTATTCATTAAAGATCTCGTTGTTTATCAACTAAGAGATATTTTCTAGATTGAGTTAAAAGAAGAAACTCATTGTATAATATGTTTTGAGTACTTGTATTTACATTAGTTTTGTTAATTTATTACATGATAACATTATTTGAAAATATTATTTACTTGGTAATGTGAGAAATTAGGATACGATTATTACTTTTGTTTCTTCTTTTAGTATCATACAAAAAAAAAAAGGTTAAATTTTGAAATATTAAACGACTGAATTGTCCATCTTAATTAACATAATTCAAATGGTTGATCTATTTTGAAGGGTTTGAAACTCCGATGGAGGCAATTGATCTCCTTGCCGTATTTATGATTTAGAATTTACAAAAAATACGAAGAAGGATAAACGTAAACTAAGCATGATTTTTCTATTTCAGAAGGACTACAAAGGGAAAGGATGATTACTTTTGAAAACTATCTTTAGATCTTTTCCTCAGAAAATTTATTCTATAAATCACAAATTGAACCTCCCTCTGGATCTCGAATAGGACACCGTCACAAGGGCTTCTCTGCTATATCTCTTGGCAAGTTACTGGTTGTGTGGAACCTGTTCAGGAGTAGGGAATTTGACATAAGATTAACTTTCTTTTCTGTGGAGATGAAGAGAATTTGTGAGATGGATCTTTGTACGTGAATTTTTCCAGCCTCACAAAATGCAGACTCTCTGTTGTTTTAAGGAAAGATGGGACAACCCCACACTTTCCCACTCACGTACTGCCCTACAATCGATGGGAGTTATTAAAATTTTTTATTTTATTTAAAGTTAATTAATTTAATTTCGATGAATTAAATAATAATAATTAATTAATTTAGTTTAATTAAATATTTTATATCTAATTAAAAACATATTTGAATCATATTGAAATAAATATCTCTTAATATAACCTATAGTTTTAATATGAATCTCATTCATTTTATTTTTAATTTGAATCTTATTCAAATATATTAATCTCACATGTTATATAGTTTAATTTTGAATGTCATTCAAAATTAACTTTATATTATAATATATCTATATATATTATATTAATTGTAAATCTTATATTAATTAATGCACATTCTCTTATTTAATTTGAACAATTCAAATACTTTCAAAACTCTTTGATTCTTGTTTTACCCAATAGTGAGCCAACAGGGTGTTGGAGTTAGCATGCAATTAGCAGAACTATACATAATCATTAATCACTCTAATACATCAATTTTAGCAACTAAAAAAGCATGTGCATAAGGAAAAAATTAGGGTTTCACCAATATACTTTTGTTGAACCCTCTTCAACTTCGAATTCAACTTCAACCTCATCAGAAACAAGGTGTGGCCTACCAATTGATCTTTCTTACTATTCTTTTGGACCTTAGATTGGGTGGTAGAACCCAAAATGAGCTAATATTTGGGGAATTTTAAAGGGAAAAAAAAAACTGATTTTCGGCTTGAGAGGGAAGAACACCTTCTTTAGCAATTGAGCACTCAAAATTCTAATTGCATGGCTCAAAACTCCGCTGAATAACTCAGCTTTTATCAATTCATCTCATGCAATCCAATTGCACAATAACTCTAGAGCACCTACTTGAAAGGATTGGTGGATTTTGAGTGGCAAAGTGCAAAAAAATGGAAAACCCCACAAGATTGGGCTTTCCATTTTTTAATTAAAAAATCAATTGTCAAATTTAAATTTAAATTTCTAAAACATAAATTAAAACAAAATTGATTTTAATAAAATTAATTCAAATAATTAATTTTAAATAAATAATTAAATAATTTAATTAATTAAAAAAATTTAGTATCCCATTAGATTAATAAAACACCAAATCCACAAACATGAATCCCAATTCATGTAATTATAATATTTAAATCATTTGTCCAATTCTCCAAATTTACTTAATTTGTTAACTAAACGTGTAATTATATCGTATATAATTACTGATTCCCTTAATTTGAATTTTAACGTATCAAATTCTCTCATCACGCTATTATGAGGTTTAATTCATTTGTGAGCTAGTAAGGAGACTTAACGAACCTAGAGATCATGAGCTTCAACTATCCAAGATTAACCAGCTAAACTCTTTAACTCGACTAACCAACATTCATTAACTATCGGGTCACTCTACTAAAGTTTAGTAGTTACACTCTACTCACTGTAGATATATTTGTGTCCACTCGATATAACCATAATCAGTAAGTCAACCCATCACAAGTTGTTTGTAATAATAGCTGGGTCAAAAGTTGTTTTATCCCGAGATTACATCCTGTTCCTTAAGTTCCACTAATCATCTAATAAACAATTGGTTTGTGATCCAATCACTAAAATGAGTCCCTCTCGAGCCAATCAGAGGGTGGAGCTCCTTGTTCAAGACTAGAGTTAGCACTTAAGGGAACAACCTCTCTACTATCTGTAAAATGGATAGGAGTGAATTCAATTTTGCACCCTATGTGCCAAAGCTATCTACCCGATTTTATCCCTGAAATGGGAGGTATATTAAGCCGCCACTGTTAAACCAACTCTCACCCATGCAAATCTAAAGATTAAGGTCAAGTAGCCTAGGTCATTGCTTTGAAATAGTTAGTCTTAAACAGTAAACAACGTTATAAAGTAAGAGTGACTAATATTCTAGTTCGATCTTATGCCAACTCTTTACATAGGACACCTCCACGCACATGTCTCCATATGAACGAATCAGGATCACTTTATTTATAGCACTTTACAACAATTGTAACATCTACAAAGTGGGCTGCATCCAATAGTGTCCCGAGAATAAGGTACCAAACTTTTTCTATATACTATAGACCATTTTGTCTATTTACTCGAACTTGAACCACTTTTATGTCTCCAGATAAAGTTCAAGTACTCATGTAATAACGATGGATCTTAGTTTATTGGATTTATTTTCTAAAACGAAATGAGTAATTCAAAATAACAACTTTATTGAATCAAACTTCAATAACATTTATATTGATTAACAAAATAAGTTTATTGTTTACGAACTACGAGTTTTATGACATAAAATCTAACAAACTCTAACTTGGACTAAAACTTCGGTAGTGACACACATATGTACACATAATGTTGAGTTCTTTGAGTTTATAAAGAGAAATACAATAAATTAGGGCATCACATAACCATAGCTTGTCTTTACTAGGTATCATATACCTTAGGTATCACATACCTATGGGTTTTTCTCTCACTTGCCCTAGATTATATAACTCGTAGTCCTAGACTCACTAGTTGACTATCAAACACTTTAGCTGACAAGATCCCTGTAAAGATATCAGTATACAGTAAACTTCTAATTATCAAGAATTAGGGAATCCATCTTTTATCCTCAACTTCTTGATTCTCAATGTCATTACCAAGTATTGACAACTTGAGTTTCTACTAAATCCATATTATGGCTAGGCTGTCACACAACCGTCCCACTGCATCGAGGTACTCTCAACTCTTTGAGAAAGATGTATATGATTAGTCTTAACAACTCTTATTTCAGGTCAGCTTAATCGATAACCATTGTTGATTTTCTATAATTACTATGGAAACTTAATATAATAATTTATGGCCTCTCATGTGTACTTCCTCAAGTAAAATAACATTTGTCAATACAAATGTTTTATTTTCTTTTGGGTTGAAGAAGCATACTACTTTTGGGTAACATACGAATAGACATACTACTTTGAACGATGTTATAATTCTTTAGGGTTCGGCACCATCACATGTGTCGGTCTTTCCCAAATTCTGAAATATGTAAATATCTTTTACCTGTCATAAGTAGCTTTTATGACCTATTTGTATGATACAAAAAACAAAACAAAATAAAACAAAACAAAAGGTGGTCTCTGTTACGATCCTCAAGATGATAAAATGTTTATAGCAACAAATGCTACATTCTTAGAGGAACACCATATAAGAAATCATCAACCTCGTAGTAAACTAGAATGAAATGTTTAGAAAAACTACAGATGGATCAACAAAAGTTGTTGATCAGGCTGGTTCTTCAACAAAAATTGTTGATGCAACTGGTCCGCCACATCCTTTTAAGAAATTGAGAATGCCTCGACGTAGTGGGAGGATTGTTCAATAGCCTGATCGGTACATGGGTTTGACAGAAACTCAGGTTGCATACCTGATGATGGATTTGAGGATCCATTGACCTTTAAACGGGTAATGGAAGATGTAGATCAAGACCAATGGATAAAAGCCATAGACCTTGAAATGGAGTCTATATACTTCAATTCAGTATGGGAACTTGTAGATAAACCAGGTGGGGTAAAACCTATTAGCTGCAAGTAGATCTACAAGGTTTACAAACTATAGAACCCTGCGAGATTTATGGTATCAATCCCAATAATAACAGGTCTACATATTAAATTGAAAAATATTTTTTAATTAATGAAATACTTTTACCGATGTTTGCGTATGTTGCAAAAGATACTTACAATGACCATTTATCCACATTTAGCATTTAGCAACAATCTTATATGTTGCTAAAACTTGATTGAGATAGATTTTCAATGTAATTTTATAACCCAAATAGTGACAAGACATGTGTTGTTAAAAGTACGCTTTTAGTAATATGTTAGCGTCAGTAAAAGTCACGTTTTAGGGGCGCATAGTAAGTATGTTACTAAAACTTTCAACTACGCGGCTACCCCAACATTCACAGCGACTTGCCTCCACACATTGTCAATACTTTTTAATGGCGATGTTTACTTTTAGCAATGCGTTTTACTCATCACTAAAAGTTATTTTTCTTATACTGTTTGAAGAAGAATTATTTTGTGTGATTGTAAGAAATCTTCACATAGAAGTTTTCTTTTTGGTGATTCGTGGTTTCTTTTTTTCAAGTTTGAAGTTTGACAAAAAAATCTTGCGTTTTCTATTTTTGTTTCTTTTTATTTTGAAATATTTCTATGTTTATTCTTGAGTTTTTTCCCAAGACAATACATCGTTTTTTATGCATCTCCAACCCTAATCACAAACAACAAAAGAAAAAAATTAAAAAAATATATTTTAAACGTGAAGCAATTAAAAAGAGTTTGCTGTGCACCAAATAATGTTGTGGAGCAAGCTATTCAATGACTTCGAATAATTTTAAATCTTCGACAAAGTCAACATTTGTACAATATTATCCATATCCCTTTTCTTTTATCTTCGTGTGCAAATGTACAAATCACACAAGTTAGATTTGAAAAGCAAACTTATTGCAATGAAAAAATTGTGAAAAACGGAGCAATATTGGAAGCATCTATTATTTGAGACATTTTCAAAGTCCCTATTTGCATTATACATTGATTTTTCTCGTGTCTTTTAAATTCAATTTTATATCTGTAATAGATTAATTATTATTAACTCTTTGAAGAATAAATTACAATTATAGCAATATTTTATGGTCTATCAGTGACAGACAGTGATAGATATTGACAGACATCTATCAATGTCTATCGCATCTATGATATTTGATAGTTGTCTATTAATATTTATCAGATTCTATCAGTAATATTTAGTATATTTATAAATATTTTGATTTATTTTTCTATTTTTAAAATTAACCCTTAAATATAATAGGGGCCTATTAAATATAAATTTAAAAATTTAGGGACCTATAAAAATTGAATAGATATAAACATGAAAGTTCAGAGGTTAAACTTATAATTGTTGTAGAGACATAGAAGAAGAAAAAAATGGAACAACCAAACCAACTATTCCCTAAACTTATAATTTAGGGAAATTATTTCAAATGCTAAAATAGTTGAAAATATTTACAAAATATATCAAAATTTAAGAATTATCAATGATAGAAGTCTATCAGCGTCTATCATTAATAATTCTAAAATTTTACTATATTTTATAAATATTTTGGTTCATTTTTTTTTATTTTGAAAACAATCTTATAATTTAACTGTACTTACCGATTAATATATATTTAATTTCTTCAACGAAGATGCCTCACATCATATACGAAGCCATTACCACATAATGTACACGTGCAAGTATCCAAGTTAAAATATTTTTACTAAAACATAACTTGGGGTTATTGACTCGACGTGCTTAATAACTAAAAAACTAATAATATTATTGCAAAGTAAAGGATAAAAGCTCTTATGTATTCCATTCTTCGAATATCCTAAATTTAGTCAAGACCAATTAATTTGAAGTATTCAAACAATTCCTCTCCTCAATTCCCAAAAGACAAATGAAAGTTAAACAAGATGGAATCCTTTTCTTGTTTCCTTTCTCTGTATATGAAAGAGTGGAATTCATTGAAGAGAAGGGTGTGTGGTTTGTATAAGAGCAACAATGTAAACATGATCATTGAATAATTTAGTAGCCTTCTATGCACTTTCCGTGATTTCAAACATACCTAACTCTAATCGGATAATCATGTAATCTTATCTCTGTATATTACGACGATTTCGAATTTTTAGAAAGACAATGATTTATTAGATAGTTATTTATTTATTATTTAAACTTTTTTAAAATATCAACATATTGGTTGAAGATTCACACTTCTCACATTATGATTTATGATATATTTATAACTCACTTGAATCATCGTCCAAGTTAATATTTGTTATATAGAATCAATACTACCAAATAATTTATATTATTAGGTTGTCACGCGTTATTTTCACTATTTTCTCTTTGGCTTTATGTTTGAATGTTATTATATTAGGTTGATGTACCTAGTTTTGAAAGTGTTAATTTAATTCCTATAGTGTAAGTTTAATTTTTAACTTAGTCGTTAAGATTGGAATTTAGTTTCAATTTGATTTTTTTTTTGTAGCTTCAACAATTTTAACTTGGTCCCTATCAAACTTAAAAAATTATCATTATATCATTGTTGTTTTCATAATATAAATGAAATTAAGGTTATCTAACACACAAAAAATCTTGTTAAGTACGAAGTTTCAACAATTGATCAAATTAGAACATCAGAGATAAATATAGACAATTAAAACAAGAACGGAACACAGAGTTTGGTATAATCCAGTTCGATGAAATATACCACCTATGTCTTGTGGACAGTCTACCCGTGGAAAGATATTTTTACCAATATAATATCAAACAATTACAACGTTTTACATATTTGTATAAACACGACAAATACGGTGACACACGAATAACTTAACTCATTTTACGATCAATTAGACTCCCCCTAAACTTAGGTTATCCTAAGTATTTATGTGTATTAGTGACCGGTCAGTTAGCTAGGCTCCCCCTAAACATGAGACTCCTCCCCCTAAACTCTCAATAAACTTAGGCTATCCCAAGTATTTATGTGTATTAGTGACCGGTCAGTTAGCTAGACTCCCCCTAAACATGAGACTCCTTCTCACCAAGACTTTTATCTTTCAACTTTAGATGAAGACCACTCTACTTGTTATTGAACTTAGCCTCCCATAGGTTTGGGAATCACTTTTCAATTTGTTGAAGAATAAACCAGTACAATCAAGAGTAAGTCTCAAGATCTACAACATTACAACCTTTCCCAATGTAAGATTGACACACTTGTGGTTTTTCGAGAATAACACAAAAAATAACGAACTATTGAAATCCTCAAAACGGACAACCCTATAATGAGAGCATCCTCTCCCTAAATATGCATAGCAAAAAAAGAAAAACACAGAGACCACACAAATACAGATTCTACAACGCTTAGAAAAAGAAATAAATTCTTAAAAATAAACAAACGTAATTTTCCATATAAGGAAAAAATATTATGCATGATCAACATTTTCATAAACATCATTTTGTTTGAAACAACTATTACACGGACATCCTTAAGAACAAATCAAGATATAGGATGACACACAACATAGAAAACAATAACCACAACAATCTTAAACAAATATTATCAACACAAATCCCTAACATAAATAAAAGATTAATCTCTACAACCGTTACAAGTTAGACCAAATATTCTTTAATAGAATTCATGGCAAAGAAAAAACAAAAGAAAGCAAGTGGGGTATTATTTTCTTTTTCTTCAAGTGGGTAAAAAATAATTTAAGAATGATTTGAATTTTCTTAAAAATATATATATAGAGAGATACAAAATTGAAATCGAATTGAAATCAAATGATCACGTGAAGACAAGATTGAAAGCTTTAAAACAACGTTGACCAAATAAAAAGTTAACTGAATCCCAAATTTGAAATTTAGCTATTGTCTTTTTTTCTTGATAGAGCTTTATGAGAAAATTTTCAAATAATATAAAGAGTTGTAAGAAGATCAGAAATCAAAAAACACCCTTTTTTCGGAATAATTGAAGAGAAAAACAATGGGTTCTGCCAAATTGCCTCCCTTTATTTTCTCCCTTCTCATTGCATTCATCTTCTTAAATCTGCCATCAAATTTTACAGCACAAAACGTTCATTCCCCACAAGCAGCTCGCTCCATAGTTCCTTCTTTACAAAACTTCCATTCTCCGCCTCCGACACCGCAGAACAATAAGCAATCCACTGCTAAGTCACCGCAGAGCCGCCGTTCACCGCCGTGGCTATATCGAAGACCCATTCACCAATGGCCGAAGCATTCCGTCCGTAAATCGCCCCCACCTCCTTTCTAATAACATAACTTTTTGCATCCACAACCTAATAGGATGATATTATATTGTAAGTGGCTTTTTAAATTGTTATATGGAGCATATATATACTTTGAATTTATTTTTATTTTTATATTCATGAACCTTCGGACCAGCTGAAACTTCTAATCTGCAGCTTTAATTTGTTAGTGATTTGGGTTCCATCGTTTTGGTTTTCTTTTGTATTTTCGTTCGGTATTACAAATTTGAAACATGGATATCAATGTAGAGGTATTTTATTGATAATTCGGATGATTTACAATGAACAGTACATAGGTTAATATACACAAAATCTAGAATGAGTAAGAAAGTCCAAGTCTAGCCTCTAAATTAGCCTAAATTACAGATAGTTTATAACTAAAAATATTCATATATGGTAACACCCATCCCTCAAATTCAACGTGATATAGTAAAGAGCAACTTGAATTTGTGAAGCAATTGAGTGAAACGACTAGGTGATCATGCTTTCATGAAGATATCAGCAGGTTGTTTGGTATTAGAGATGGGTCGTAACATGAGAGTGTTGTTCTGGAGATGGTGACGAACAAAGTCACAGTCATTTTAAATATATTTGGTACGTTCATGAAATATATCATTGTGAACAATCTAGATAGTATTGTGATTCTCACAATGAAGTATGGTAGCTCACGGTTGAGGAACACCATATCAGCAAAAAGTTAAGTAAACCATAGTAATTTTGTACCAGAACGTGAAACAATAGTTTGCTTCTTACTTTGACAAGAAATAAGAGAAATAGCATCAATAAGTGAACAATATTAAAATTTTGAAATATTATTTAAATTTACAAAAGACACTAACTTACAAAGTTTTTCAGAAGAAGCATAACCAAAACGAATATGTCATTAGCAGACTTAGTGACAAATGCCTAGATAGATGAGAAAGTAGAAAGATGAATAGATGTGAATGTTGGGATTTGTGCCCTTAAAGTCTCGTAATTTATTAGTTGTTGTCTAAGTCATAAATCATTTATTACCTCAAAATCGCTCACGCATGCTCATAAGACCGAGTTAACAAAACTAAAGAATTGACTGGATCCCCAGATAGCAGATGCTCCGTAAGCCGTCAACTTAAATACCTCCAACCTTAAACAGAATCTTGTCGGGTGAGTTTATAACTGAAGTTTTACAAAATAATGATCTATTTTAACTATTAAAATAAGTTAACATTGTTAACCCTAAGTGAACATGTAAAACCTGAACCCTAATTACTTTAAGAAAGAGTAAGTAATGAGATGTCTCCTAATGAGTTAAATGAAGTCATGTTTTAGGAGGGTTAGAGGTTGGAAGCAAGAAGAAATAAGCTCTTGTGTAGCTAAGTGTAAACCCCGAATTCAAAGTGTCCTAAACAGGAATGTTTGGCTAAAGGAATATATATTAAATATCATATAAGTGAAAATCCATATTATTTAAAGAAGTTGTTGAGAAAGGAAAAGAAAAACACAAAATAAAGAAACTTACTTAATTGCTTGGGCTGGAGGCATTAAATATGAGTTGACGTGATGGTTACTCCTTGAATTCGGGAAGCGGCAGAAAGGTTAAAAGGAAGAAGAATTTTGAAAGTTTGGTTTCAACAATTTACATGAGCAAATTTAGTGAAATCGGTGCCATTTGAAAGCTGGGAGAATCTAGTTTTTCAAGTTGTCTTGCCAGAGAAAGATGGTAGGAGAAGAAGAACAAAAAGTGATGAATTACAGAAGAGTCAGAATCTCGTGTTAATCAGGATCCGAGGTGAAGATTGGGAGCTCTAGGCTAAACTATAAGGAATTTGCAGCTGAAATTTTAAGGTAAGAAATTAACTCAATTCTAAACATGTTTGTAGAAGGAAGTTTCTTCAAAAGAGGGTTGGATTTTGAGTTATGAATTTTTGAAGTTGTAACAAAGGATCTGGGCATAAGCTGACAGCTGCTTAGGAAGATTAAGCAGGCAGCTCAAAAGCGAGAGCGAGAGCGAGAGCGAGAGAGCAAGAAGAAGCAAGAGCGAGAGCGAGTAGAAGCGAGAGGTGGATCTCGCTAGGGACGGAAATCTCGCTGGTTTGCATTAAATCTCGCTGGGAATGATAAATCTCGCTCTAGGGATGATCTCGCTCATGTGGGTGATCTCGCTCATGATGATTTTCTCGCTAGTCAAGCTGATTTTATTGATAAAAGTTCCATTAGTAAATAAGTAGTTTAACTGAGAATTATGTTCTTTCAGGCAAAGAAGAGCTAGGAGAAGCATATAACCCGTTAAGAGGCCAACGAACTCTGAATGACTATGTGATGACTTACTGTTTTAATGATTTAGAAATTATGATTTCTTTGAAAATATTTCTCATGCTAAGTGTTTAAATGATGTGCCAAGCAACATATTTGTGAAACTGTTTCTCATGCTAAGTAATGCATGTTTTCCATGGGATTGATGTAGATATGTTATCTTTTCCAAATACTTTCAGCATGTTTAAGTAACTCCATTTTTATGATAAACTAGTATGATGATTTGAGCATTAAGCCTTAGTGTTCAACTAAATGTTTATGACTAGTTTTACTTAAAACGAGGTACCGAAGGACACTTGAGAAGGTACCTGGCCAATTTGATACCGAAGGACTTTTGAGAAGGTATCCGGCCAATTTGATACCGAAGGACGTTGAGAAGGTATCTAAACAATTTGGTACTGAAGGACACTTGAGAAGGTACCTGGCCAATTTGATACAGAAGGACTTTTGAGAAGGTATCCAGCCAAATTAATACTGAAGAACATATGAGAAGGTATCTAACCAATTTGGTACCGAAGGACACTTGAGAAGGTATCTAGCCAATTTGATACCGAAGGACTTTTGAGAAGGTATCTGGCCAAATTGATACCGATGAACATATGAGAAGGTATCTTAGTAGCTCGATACTGAAGGACGTTTGGAAAGGTATTTAAGCAGAAGTACCTGAGGATACTGAAGGACAGTGAGAGGGTATCCTAGTCAGGTACATAAGGTACGACGATACTCAGTTATAACCACGTGCACGTAGGTAATACGACGTCGAGGGATTGAACAAAAGAGTTCTCCTCGACTAAGGTTGACGTTAAGGGTTAGAACTATTAGTTCACTCTCAACTAAGGATAAAGTCAATCATACATTCTTCTAGGCTAGAAGGATAGCTTGAAATTTCTATTGCTTGTGAATGTTTATCAACGTTTGATGTTTACTAATGTATGAGTTTTTCAAGTATGTTTTCCATGTCTAATGCATGATCAGTGGTTTTACAAGCTGGTTCAATATGTTCTAAGCCAACTTATTTCACAAATATGAAGCGTGCGTTAGGGTTAAAGCTAAGGTTGAATGAAACTTGACATACTATGTTTTAAATACCTAAGGTTGCTAAGGTACATGCAGTGGTATTTCTAAACATAATGAGTAGGGATACTGGTAGGGAAGGTATCTGAATAAATATACTTAAGGTGTTGACGGTACATAGAAAACTCCATGTGTATGTAGGCAAGTATGAATGAGAGGTCGAAGTATGGGTCTGTTGGCCGATAATAGACATTGGGAGCTAGAGCAGTGTATGCTCGTTCTCAACTAAGATGTAATGATAATTATTGATATATAACAGTTGTTATCAACGTTTATGTCTTAAGGATGTTGCTTGAGATGCCATCGATATTTAAAGAGATCGATGTAGGGATCTCTTCTAGCCATAGTTTAATGTGAACAGGTCGAGGTAGAGGTTTCATCTGGCCATGGCTTGACGTTGGGAATTAGAGTAGTGAATGTTCATTCTCAACTAAGATTCAGGTTCCAGATACAATGGTTTTAAAGGTTTTTATGTACACGTTTGCTTGGTATACTTTAGTTTTAGTATTATGTTTGCAAGCTTAAAGTTTTAAGCATGAGACTTACATTTTTATTAAGTCATTCACTGGGCTTCTAGCTCACGTTTTCAAATGTTTTTCTTTTCCAGGTAGCGGTCAGTTCCCAGAAGACTTTTCTGCTGTTGCTCTGCCACTCAAAGAAACAAGTTAAAGGAAGCGTAATTGAAGATCGGTATTAGCTAGTACACTTGTGTCTGACTAGTGACTAGTATTCTAGATGGAGCTCACTAAGTTGTAATATTCATATGTGATTAATGCTGCGAAACCCTGTAGTGTAAATGTGTTAAGTTCTGAGTTAATTTGAATGTATTTAGGGTTTTGAGCAATCTTTAATAGGTAAGATAGGTAGTAAGTGCTAGCAAAAAGGTTGGTAACTGCTGCAGTCACCATTCCGTCCAGGTTAGGAGGATAATCTGGTACGGGGTGTGACAGAGCATGCATTTATCTTTGTTATAGATTTTAAATGTTTAATTCATTTTATAACACTTATAACTTAGACATTCTCCATAAGAAACATCATACATTTCATGAAAACAAACATGCATACTATACACTATAACACTTATAACATACTTTCAATGCATGCAACATGCTTCTCTATGGTGAGATTTTAAACCTACATGGCATACCTTATGCACAAACAAGATTTAAATTAATACTTACGAGCAATTTATGAAGGGTCATCGTACTGTTGATTGGTTATATCCAGTAGACATAGAAATATATCTGTAGTGCAAAGAGTGTAGCTGTCAGTCTTTAATGGAGTGCTTGACAGTTAATAGATGGTGGATAATGTGATTAAAGAGTTTAATTAATTATTCACGAACCGTTGAAGTTTCAAGCTACAGGTCCATAAGGTCCTCTTGGTAGCTCAAAAGAATTTAGTTGAGAATCAGTTTTTGGATTAATTTAAATTGTTCAAATTAACAAGAGGGAATTTAATTATATATGATATTCAATTATCTAAGCTCTAATTGACATAATGTATTTGATATATTATAGTTTAATTGGTGGAATAAATATTTGAATGTGATTCAAATATATTTTCTATGAATGAGATTCATAGTTGTTACATTTAATATAAATATGATTTACATTAAATGCCATAAAATAGAGAAAAAGAACTATAGTTTATATTGTATATGATGCAATACTAAAACTATAGATTATAAATATAATATGATAAGTTGGTTATCATATTTATTTATATTACTTATTATTTTGGATAATTAATCCATTTTTCTCTCTAACCACCTTAGTGGGTGGTTATTTGGTTTTTATGGCAAAATAGAATAAATAAAATATGATTTTATTACTCCATAACTAAGATATACAAATAGTGAGTAAATTCTCAAACTGCCTATAATTAAATAAGAGGGAATTTAACAAGAGGGAATTTAATTATATATGATTTTATTACTCTATAACTACGACAGTCCTTCTTCCTCAATTGTCTTCCTTCTCCAAATTCTCAAACTGCCTCCTAACCAAAATAGTCAGAGCCCACCACCCTGGGTTCTCACCCTGAGAATATCGAGGATACCAAGTGGTAGTATCTTCACCCTTTTTGGTTTGAGTTTTGTGATTGTTTGATGAGTTCTGATAGTTCGAGGGATTTCCACGAAGAAGTGTTCTTCAAAGGTATAATCACTAGAACAATTTTTGTTAAAATGCATAATCTATTTGTGTTTACTGTAAATGTTTGTTTTCAATCGAAATGTGATTTGGACGATCCGCTTATGCTCATGGATCTCTTTGTAAACGAGTTCCTTCAGTTATCACTAGTACAAACCTAGGCTATGATGCCAACCGAAAACAGACATTATAGAGGTACTGATCGACATTGAGGAAGGTTGACTAACAAATATTTATATGGATATAATAAAAGTAATAACTTCCAACAAACATAATAAGAACTAATTCACTTCAACAAAAGTAATATATTATTGGTTCCTCCACGAGCTATATTCAACTTACAAAGATAAATTGGTAACTTTATTAAGTATAAGACTCTAAAACCTTGAAATTACTTGTGTACCCTAAATAATTGTCATTTTAGCTTAAATACTTCATGAAGTCCCATCTTATACCACACCTAGTTTTTTTTTTTTTTTTTTTTTTTTTTTTTTTTTTGAAGTTATCGATATCAGCACACCCAACTTGAGTGTGGAAAATTGGACTATCAACAGTAAAATAGTTACATTCTGTTTATTAGTTACAACAATTTATTTGTTACATTCTGTTATAACAATTTATTTGTTACAACAGTTAAGATTCTGTTTGAGTTTGTTTGTATTTTCCAATTGTTAGTTATTCAAGCAAACTAACAAGTTCTTCTATAAAAGAAACATGAAGTATGTAAATACGATAAGTGAAAGTAATAAGAAAGTATTTCCACATACCTTTTCTCTCTATTTGTTATGGTATCAGAGCATTTTCGCAAGAGAGAAAATTAAAAACCCACCCGAACGCCATTAGCCTCGTGCAGTCCTATCATGACGACATTAGAGAGTTCAACATCCGGCAACTCTTCAGAACTCGACGCCCAAATGAATCCCTTCATCCTTCATCATTCAATCATCCCAACCACCAATCTGGTATCTACACCACTTGCAGGCTCAAGCAACTACTCTTCATGGAGCAAAGCAATGAAACTTGCATTATCAGGGAAGAACAAGATTGGTTTTATTACTGGAACGATTGAAAAACTATCAGAAGGAAGCTTACAATCAGCATGGAGATGTAATAATGATGTGATAACCTCATGGATTATCAACTCAGTCTCAAAAGAAATTACAGGGGAAGCGTCAAAGAGATATAGGATGAATTAAAAGAAAGGTACCGTCAGTCCAATGGGCCACATATATACCAGTTGAGAAAGGATCTTGTAACTACTACTCAAGGAAACCTTTCAGTGGAAGTATATTATGCAAAACTCACTACGATATGGCAAGAACTTGTTGAATACAGACCAACGGATGAATGTACTTGTCAAGGGTCAAAGAAGATGAAAGAATTCTTGAATGCGGAATTTGTAATGACATTCCTTGTGGGCTTAAACGAGTCATATGCACAAATCAAAGAACAAATTCTATTGATCAACCTCTACCAACAATAAATAAGGTATTCTCTCTTATCATCCAAGAAGAAAGGCAAAGATCCATTGGATCCACACCTACAATTGAAAGTCTAACTTTAATGGCTAATGCTGAGAAAATGTTTACATTTGAGAAATATAAGAAGAAAGATACTTGGCCAATATGCACTAACTGTGGATATTGAGGTCATATTTCTGACAAATGTTATAGACTACATGGTTATCCACCAGGGCATAGACTAGCAAATAACAATTCAGTCCATCAACAAAGGCCGCAGAACTCTATGCAAACTAGTAAAGAAAAGCCATTAGAAGCTCCTAAGAGCAATCGGTCTGCCTTCTTTGCCAGCCTGAATAATGACCAATACTCACAGCTCTTGAACATGCTACAAACACACTTGAATACTCAACAAATTGATGAGATCCCTAAGACAGATACTACCCATATAGTAGGTACATGTCTTTCTACTTCACTCATCGATTCTTGTTGGATCATTGATTCTGGAGCCTCTTCTCATATATGTCATGATAAATCTATATTTAAAGAACTACACATCACTCAAAATATGTCAGTTATACTACCAACTAAAGCTCGTTTGAAGGTTGAGTATGTAGGGGACATTTTAATAGCAAAAAAGTTGATATTGAAGGATGTTCTATACATTCCTGATTTCAAATACAACCTGCTATCAGTGAGTGCTTTACTTAAGGATGGAAGATATTCTATATCCTTTAGTAATACCAATTGTATCATTCAGGACAAGTCAGTTTCGAGAACGATTGGGAGGGCTGAACTAATCAGTGACCTATATTTACTCAAAGTAAATGATGAAAAGAATAAAGACTTGTCTATTGAATTTGCTGACTGGCTATTGAATCTGTTGTGTTTTCGTGTAAAGCTTCTGCAACTACTTGACATAATCGTATGGGACACCCCTCTATTAGTAGAATAAAAGAATTGTCAAAGATTATAGAGATTTCTGATTTCTCAAATTGTAAACAATTCTGTCACATTTTTCCTTTAGCTAAACAGAAGCGTCTTTCATTTCCTGCCTTAAATAATGTTGCTGAGAATATTTTCGACCTTGTGCACTGTGATATATGGGGTCCCTTTAAAACCCGAACACATGCAGGTCACACTTATTTTGCCACCATTGTTGATGATAAATCAAGGTAAACATGGATACATCTCTTGAAAAATAAAAGTGACATTCTACAAGTCATTCCCAGTTTCTTCAAACTTGTTGAGACTCAATTCTCAAAGAAAATCAAAAGTTTTCGTTCTGATAATGCTCCTGAATTAAATTTCAGAGAATTTTTTGCCAAAGAAGGAACTACTCATCAGTTCTCCTGTGCATATACTCCTCAACAGAATTTAGTAGTTGAAAGGAAACATCAACACCTCCTCAATGTTGCAAGAGCCCTAATGTGTCAGTCCAATGTTCCTCTCACTTTTTGGGGAGAATGCGTCCTCACTGTAGCATACTTAATCAACAGAACACCTATGGTTTTACTATCCAACAACACTCCCTATGCTGTTCTGTTTAACAAAACTATTGACTATGGCTTCATAAAGACATTCGGATGCCTTGCCTATGCTTCTACACCAACAGTCAACAGGTCTAAATTCGATCCAAGAGCAAGACCATGCATGGGATATCCATCAAGTATAAAAGGCTATAAGCTATATGATATGACTAAAATGACATTTTTTATCTCTAGGGATGTCTTATTCTTTGAAGAAAGGTTCCAGCCTGTCAAAGAAGACAACAAGCCCATTTCACATGATTTTATTGACCAGTTTGTCATACCAAGCCCACTATTTGATCACTTTGAAAACAAAGGTATTACTGAAAATCTTGTTGTTAATACCTTAGTACGCTTATATGAGGATAACCATGGTATTGATGATTCACAACCTCATATTGAAACCTCAGAAGAAACCAATCATACCACCCAAACAACCATTCCCACAGCCCCAAGAAGGTCATCGAGAGCACATTATCCACCCTTCTACCTAAAAGACTTTCATTGTAACCTCACATCCCACAGAAAATCACCCTTTCCTCTTCACAAATACCTCTCATATAATACTTACAACCAAAACCATAAGACATACATCCTAAATGTCACTTCCATCTATGAACCCACCTATTACCACCAAGCCGCGAACCACCGGATTTGGAAGAAGGCTATGGCAGAGGAAATAGAAGGCATTGAACGAACTAATACATGGACTATTGTCTCTCTACCAAAGAATCATCATACCGTAGGTAGTAAATGGGTTTACAAAGTCAAGTACAAACAAGATGGAACAGTTGACAGATATAAGGCGAGACTTGTAGCAAAAGGCTACAATCAACAAGAAGGAATAGATTTGTCAGACACCTTCTCACCTGTCGCCAAAATTGTCACTGTTAAAGTCTTCTTCGCCCTTGCTGCATCCTACAATTGTTCACTCATTCAAATGGACATCAATAATGCCTTCCTAAATGGTGATTTGTTTGAAGAAGTGCATATGTCTTTGCCATTGGGTTATCAAACCTCACAAGTACCACGGAAAGGTGAGAAACTAGCCTGCAAACTTAACAAATCTATATATGGGCTGAAACAAGCCTCGAGACAATGGTTTCTCAAGTTTACAGCTGCTCTACTTCACATGGCTTTCATCAATCCAAGTCTAATTATTCTCTTTTTACCCGAGGACATAGACATGATTTTGTAGCATTGTTGATATATGTAGATGACATATTACTAACCAGACCATCCCTTCAAATAATCAGCTCAGTCAAAGAAGTCCTCAAAGGACATTTCAAACTCAAGGATTTAGGCCATGCAAAATATTTTCTGGGATTAGAATTATCCAGATCTCAACAAGAGATCATGATTTCCCAAAGAAAATATTGCCTCCAAATACTTGAGGATACTGGATTTCTTGAAGCTAAACTAGCTACAACTCCTATGGATCCCAATTTGAAACTATCAAAGAATGAAGGAGAGTTTCTAAAGGCAGATGACATCACATGTTATAGGATATTGATTGGCAGGCTTATATATCTTCAAATATCTCGGCCAGACATATGCTTTGCTATTCATCGGCTAAGCTAATTCATCCATAGCCTCACTAAAGCTCACTTCAATGCCGCTCATCACTTACTCAGGTACCTAAAACAGTCTCTTGGACAAGGCATTTTAATAAGCCCTATCACTTCCTTTCATTTAAAAGCCTTTGTGGATGCTGATTGGAGATCATGTCCTGATACTAGAAGATCCATTACTGGTTTTTGCATATTTCTAGGGGCATCTATCATACCATGGAAATCAAAGAAACAAGCCACCGTTTCTAGATCTTCTGCAGAAGCGGAGTACAGGGCACTAGCCTCAGTTACTAGTGAATTAATGTGGATCTCTTAACTCCTCAAAGATCTTCAGGTTAAGATCCTAATGCCCACTGCTGTATTCTGTGACAATCAAGCTGTTGTTGCCATTGCCTCTAATCCAATGTTTCATGAGAGGACAAAACACATAGAAATTGATTGTCATTTTGTTTGGGACAAGATAGTTGATGGGTTCGTTAAGGTTCTCCCTATCCAATCTAGTCAACAACTCGCAGACATGTTCACTAAAGCATTGCTTACATTTGTTTTGTCTAAACTAGTATCCAAGTTGGGCATCATTGACATTCATCGTCCAACTTGAGGGGGAGTATCAATAGTAAAACAGTTACATTCTGTTTATTAGTTACAACAATTTATTTGTTATATTCTGTTATGACAATTTATTTGTTATAACAGTTAAGATTCTGTTTGAGTTTGTTTGTATTTTCCAGCTGTTAGTTAGTCAAGCAAACTAACAAGTTCTTCTATAAAAAGAACTTGAAGTATGTAAATACGATAAGTGAAAGTAATAAGAAAGTATTTTCACATACCTTTTCTCTCCATTTGTTATGGATAAATGAAACATCTGTTACCAATCCAGTCAAACGTAGTATGATAAAATTCAACTCTATTATCAACAAGTTTGGCCGTATCGACCCTCCTCCATCTAATGGCATATTTACTTGTTCAAACCTTCGCACTCAAGTTCTTCTGTCATGACTTAATCGGTTCTTATATACCACGTATTGGGGAGATAGATTCATAGCTCACTACTCCAGGTTACTTACTAGAATCACTTCTGATCACCTCCCTATTGTTCTTGAAACAACTCAACTAAATTGAGGTCAATGTCCTTTTCGTCTCAACAATATTAATCCTGAGATTGGGAGCTTCAACAGAAACGATAATAAATGGTGGCTCAATACAAATCAATCCGGTTACCGAGTTATTCTTTCATAAGACGTTTGAAGAAACTCTCTCAAAACATCAAGGCGTGGCAGAATAGACAGAAAATAGTGACAGAAGAAGAAAAAAAGGCATAGATCAATGAAATTGAAAAGATTGACTTGAGCGAAATTAAGTAACCAAATCATTGGTGATCTTGAGGCTTTTAAAGAGGCTAGATATTGTGCTTAAAGATATAAAACACTATGTTTGTTACTTTTTGTCAACAAAGTTTGCACAAATAGACAAAGACACAACTATATTTACGAAATTATTGATGATAATGGGCACAGTTGTTCCACCAATGACTCTATTGAAGAAGTTTTCATAAAACACTTCAAAAACATTTATACTTACACTGAAAAGGAGCTTTGGTGGATAGACAATCTGAGTTGGGAGCCCATCAGTTTGGCTCTCTAAGAGAGAATATGCTCCCCTTTCACAAAACACGAGATTCAATCTGCACTTAGGTCAATTGGCAACAACAAGGCTCCTGGGCCAGATGGATTCACTATGGAAATTTTTTAAGAAAATCATGGAACACATTTAAACCAAACATAATGGATGTGTTCCAAAATTTTTGTCAAAACTGTAAGGTGAACAATGTCAACGATACTTATATTTCCCTCATTGCTAAGAAAGATAGATGCTTTAAAGCAACTGACTTCAAACCTATTATCCTCTCAACCTCTCTATACAATGGCATTGCAAAAACTCAAGCAGCACGACTTAAGCAAACTCTTCCTTACAAAATATCTAAAAATCAATTTGCTTTTGTTCAGGGAGACAAATTACGGATGTAATTTTAATGGCAAATGAAGCTATTGACTTTTAGAGAACCAAGAACACAAGAGACTTTGTTATCAAACTTGATATCGAGAAAGCCTTCGACAAAATTAAATTTCTTGGAAGTTCATTGATTTTATGCTTCATCTGAAGGGCTTTCCTCTCAAGTGGAGGAATTGGATAAAAGCTTGCATTTCCAGTGTACAATACTCTATCCTTATGAATGAGAAACTTGCGGGCACATAAAACATAACAAAGGCTTCAAACAAGGTGACCCTTTAACTTCCTTCATTTTCATGCTTGCTATGGATTATGTTAGCAGGTTACTACACGAGCTAGAAAACCAAGAACAGATCAAGGGTGTTTATCCATCTGGTAGCTATCACCTCACACAGTTTATTTGCTGATGACATCCTTGTTTTCATAGAAGATAACGATGTTTATTAGGAGAATATCAAGAACATCATCAAATCCTTTAAGCTTGCCTCCGGACTCAACATTAATTTGAGAAAAGCAACCATATCAGCCCTTAACGTGAATAGATAACGTTCTGAGGAAGTTGAACTTTACTGGAGTATGCAACATCACTTCTTTTCCATTACATACCTGGGTGCACCTCTGGTGGCAAACTGCAATCCTCTTCCTTTTGGGAGAAGATACATGAGAAAATCTATAAGAAACCCAACAATTGGAAATTCTTTTATCTATCCACAGGAGGAAAATTCACTCTTATACAATCTACTTTTGCTATACGTATATCCTCTATGTTTTCAAAGTGCCCAAATTTGTATCCAAAAGCATTGAGAAACACTAGAGAAATTTCCGTTTGAAGGATAAAAATGTTGGTTATAGCCGTTGAAAACGTTGACGAGCCCACTCTATATTCACTCTAAATCTCACAACTTTTAAGAGAAGAAACTTGTTCGCTTACAAAACTCAAGAACGCACAAGAGAAGAATATTATTCTCTTGAAACTTAGTTTCTTTTCAAACTTCAATTTGCTTCTATTGATTTTGATTCTTTTCTCTTGCATACAATGAGGGAAATGAACTCTTTATATAGTACTCAAGAGACACTTCCTAAAAGACACAACATAAATGAAGTACATGTATACATACCATTCATGTACTTAAAAAATTACATGTATCTAGAAATGCATGTATCTTGAAATTAGAAATGTATCTAGGAATGTGTTACCATAATGTATCTAGCTTATTAATTTCTAACATGCCCCCTTAAGCTAGACTTCTCTGACTCCGAGTTTTTCTTTCATTTTCAAGAATAAGTCTGTCTTTAATGTTTTTGTGAATATATCTGCAACTTGATCTTGTGTCTTGCAATACTTGATATATATATCTCCATCTTTGATCAATTCTTTGATGAAATGATACTTGATCTGTATGTGTTTGCTTCTTCCAGGAAAAATTGGATTCTTCGAAAGTGAAATAGATGATTTGTTGTCACAGAACATGACGGTCCCTTTCTCTTGAGGACACTTCAATTCATGTTGTACCTTTCTAAGCCAAAGTGCTTGACAACTAGCTGTAGACAAAGAAATGTATTCAGCTTTCGTTATTGACAATGCTACAAAATCCTGCTTCTTTGATGCCCACGAAACTGCTCCAGAACCAATATTAAATATAGACCCAGAAATACTTTTGAAATCATCAATATTTCCTCCCCAATCACTATCACTGTAGCCACCAAGAATGTTATCCACATTCCTTTTATATTGGATTCTATGACAACAGTTCCAAAAATATATCTAAGAACTCTTTTTCCAGCTTCCCAATGACTTCTCTTTAGTAATGCCATAAATTTACTCAATAAACTTACTAAGAACATAAGATCAGGTCTAGTTGTAGTTAAATACGTTAAACTTCCAACAAGACTTCTATAGATGGTGGCATCAAAAGCTTCACTATCATCATGCTTGTTTAACATTAAATTCAGTTCCATAGGAGTACTAGGAGGATAAGCATTCTCCATTTTGAACTTTATCAACAAATCTTTTGCATACTTCTTTTGAAAAATTGCAATCTCATTATCATCTTGTTTAACTTCAATACCAAGAAAGTAATGAAGTAAACCCATATCAGTCATCTCAAATTTTTTCTTTTTACTCTATTTGAACTCGTCAATAATCATGTTTGAATTTTCCGTAAAGATTAAATCATCAATATATAGACAAATTATCAAGAAATTACCATTTTCACTTCTTTGGTGTAGAGAGCATGTTCATATGGACATCTTCTGAAGCCATCCTTCAAAAAAAAAAAAAAAAAATCATCGATACGTTTGTACTAGGCTCTTGGTGCTTTCTTTAGCCCATACAATGCTTTCTTCAATCGACACACCTTATTTTCTTCTCCAATTTTGACATAACAAGGGGGTTGCTCAATATAAATTTCGTCCTCTAAATACCCATTTAGAAATGCTGACTTGACATCCATTTGATGAACTTTCCAAATATTTTGTGCTGCAAGGGCTAACATCAAACAAATAGTCTCCAATCGAGTTATTGGTGTAAAAACTTCTTCATAATCCACACCAAACTTTTGTTTGTAACCTTTTACTACGATTCTGGCCTAGTATTTCTGCACTTCACCATTTTGCTTCAGTTTTGTTTTATAGATCCATTTGATTCTAAGAGCTTTTCTATTCTCTGGTAACTTGACTAACTCCCGTGTCTCATTTCTTCTGATTGCATCAATCTCTTGATCCATTGTATTTTTCCATTTCTCATCTTGAATTGCTTCTTCAAAGTATATAGGAACAACATCTACAAATAAAGCAAAATTGGCATGTTCATCATCTTGTTCTTCTTGAATTATTATAGATCTCTTGAATATTTCTTCTTCCTTGAGTAGTTTCTTCATCACTTGTGGAGTGTGATGAAAAAGGTGAAGTTAGTGGTTGAGTCTCTTCAAGCTCCAAGTCTCAAGCATCTTCTTTTCCATTCAGGTCAACAAGTAATGAATTCGGGTCTTTATTTGATGCATCCCATTGCCAGAATTTTGCTTCATCGAACTTGACATCTCGACTAATAATAACTTTCTTACTTACAGGGTTGTATAATCTGTAAGCCTTGGAGTTTCTCACTGTACACAACAAAAATGCATTTTTTCTGATTTATCATCTAGCTTACCTTTTTTCTCATCTGAAATATGAGAGTAAGCAATACACCCAAACACTCTTAGGTGACTAACAGTTGGTTTCAATTCGCTCCATGCTTCTTGAGAAGTAATACCTTGCACACTTTTAGTTGAAGCTCAATTTAGGAGATAAACAGTACAAGTTACTGCATCTACCCAAAATTGATCTGGAAGCTTCTTGGCCTTCAACATACTTCTTGCAAGTTCCATTATTATTCTGTTTTTCCTCTCTGCAACTCCGTTTTGTTGAGGAGATCTTCGAACAGTCTTCTGATGCTTGATTCCATTTTTCTTCAAGAAATCTATAAAGACTATATATTATCCTCCACGAGCCAAACAAAATGCTTTCAATTTCAAGTTACTTTCATTTTCCACCGTTGCTTTGAATGTCTTGAAACATTCGAAAGTAGAGCTCTTTTCTTTTAGTAGATAAATCCACGTTTTCTGATTGTAGTCATCAATAAATGTGAGAAAATAACGGTTACCTCCATGTGTAGTGGTTCTCATGGGTCCACATAAGTTTGCATGGATAAGCTCGAGAGGTTTTGATGCTCTCTAACAACCTCCAGTCGGAAATGAATTTCGATGATGCTTTTCGAAAACACATGCTTCACAAAGTTGATCTTCCTTTTTAATATTTGGCATTCCTCTCACCATATGTTGTTGACACATGTGAGACAAAGTGTCAAAACTCAGGTACCCGAATCGACAATGCCACAACCATGAAAAATCATTTACTAAAGTCTTAAAAAAAAGAAGCTTCTCATTCATGCGTACCTTCGTTATGAGACCTCCATTCTTGGTTTTAATCTCACATATATTATCTGTAAAGATAACATCATGTCCACTTAAGAGAAGTTGCCCAACACTTAAAAGATTGTGTTTAAGACCTAAAACATAATACACATCAGTAATTCTTTTTGCTCCCTTTTTTGTCTTGACAAGAATATCTCCTTTTCCTTTGACCTCAAGCTTCTTGTTGTCACCAGTCTTCACTACATTTTGATGAGATTCATCTAAAGATACAAAAATATCCTTTTTTCCTGTCATGTGGTTACTGCAACCACTATCAAGATACCGTATTTCCTCACTGCTTGTTTTTTAGATGTTGAATGTGAGGAAGAGAAGACCTTGATCATTATCTTCTTGCTCATGCATTAGAGTGGTTTCTGCTTGATTAGAATTAGCCTTAGACCAACAGTCTGCTTGAAAATGTCCATAACGTCTACAATTGAAACATTGTATATGAGAAAAATCTCTAGGACCACCACTTATGCCTCTTCCTCTATTTGATCTTTTTCCCCTTCCTCTATTTGAAGAAGATTAATTGTCTTTGCTCTCTGACTCAGAATTTGTTATGATGTTGGATCGTCCATTGCCTCTACCGCAACGTCCACCTCTTCTTCCACCAGGTCTTCCTCTAGAGGAGGATTGCATATGAAAAGCTTCTTCTGAAGGAGTAGAATCAAACAACTTCAATCTAAGCTCATGAGATTGAAGATATCCCATTAAGCTATTGATGGAGAGAGTTGATAAATCTTTGGATTCTTTAATTGCTACAATAATATGCTCATATCTTCTAGTCATGCTTCTAAGGATCTTTTCAACTACCCTTTGATCTTCGATTGTTTCTCCATTTGATCTTAATTGATTAAAAATTAAGAGAACATGGTTGAAAAATTATTCAATAGTTTCAGCATCTTTAATTCAAATGGTATCAAATTCAGCTTGAAGTGTTTGCAATTGGACCAATTTTACCTTTTCTTCTCCTTCGTACAAATTCTACAATACATCCCATGCTGCTTTAGTAGTAGAGACTCCTGATATTCTTTCAAAAATATTTTCATCCATAGCTTGGTAAATGGAAAATAATGCCTTTTTATCATTTTTTCTAGTATCTCTTAACTCATCGAGTTGTTGTGGTGAAAGACCACCTCACTTTCTGGCTCCGAATATCCTCTGTCAACAATATCCCAAAGATCTTGAGATCCATAAAGAACCTTCATTTGTTGGCTCCACCGTTTACAGTTTTTCCCTCAAAGTGAGGAAGTTGAGGTTGCAACATGTTAGATGACATCTTTCAATCCTTTTGCTCTGTTACCACTTTATTGAAAGCATTGACGAGCCCACTCTATATTCACTCTAAATCTCACTACTTTTAAGAGAAGAAACTTGTTCTCTTACAAAACTCAAGAACACACAAGAGAAGAATATTGAGCTCCACTACTTTTAAGAGAAGAAACTTGTTCTCTTACAAAACTCAGGAACGCACAAGAGAAGAATATTGTTCTCTTGAAACTTGGTTTCTTTCCAAACTTCAATTTTCTTCTATTGACATTGATTCTTTTCTCTTGCATACAATGAGGAAAATGAAACTCTTTATATAGTACTCAATAGACACTTCCTAAAAGACACAAAATAAATTAAGTACATATATACATACCATTCATGTACTTGAACAATTACATGTATCTAGAAATGCATGTATCTTGAAATTAGAAATGTATCTAGGAATGTGTTATCCATAATGTATCTAGATTATTAATTTCTAACAATAGCTTTGACCTTATCAGATAGTCTGTTGTTACAAATCCTAAAAACGAAGGTGGCTTGGGCATCAACAATCTAGAAGACACCAATTTTTCTCTATTATTCAAATGACTTTGACGCTTTTATATAGAAGTGAAGGAACTCTGTACGAAGAGCATCCATGAGTGCATTCGGATCTTTCCGTTTTCATTGTGACCAACAACATACACATTCTAACAGATGGTTATGCAAATTAACACTAATTAGCAGCATGCTTCGAACAATAAGCACAAGAGAAAGAGTTTTCATACCAATTGAAGACTCTCTTCAAACGTCGAACTCAAAGCAGCGGAATAACTCTACACAGACTATCACCGAGCAAAACAGTCAGCTGCGACAGCACGATCTTCTATATGAACGGCAGTAACTCGAACAAGCACGAACAAGTAAACAGTGCGGACAATACCATCAGTTGGAGCCCTTGGTATTCTCGGAGTGAGAATCCAAAGTGTGGTTTTTGGTGAGTTTGGTAGAGGTTGGAGAAAAGAAAAATCGTGTAGACAATAAGTAAGTGGGAGAGAAAGAGTTATCGTATAGTAAGGATGCTTATTGTTTAGATGAAGCTACACGATCGTGTAGGTTTTACTAAGCAATTGTTTAATAAAAGATAGACGATCGTTTAGAAAACGCGGCACGCTATGCGATCGTTTAGGAAAGCTAAGCGATTGTTTAGGGATAGGCGTGCGATCGTTTAGGCGGTGGTGTTCGATTGACAATGAGCTACTATTGTATAGGCTCTCAAGCTAGGCAATCATTTACGTTTTCACAACGATTGCGAATTTTTTAACCTTTTTGCAAAATGAAACCAATTTTTATTTTATTCGTCGGTTACCATAACCGAATGCGGCTGCTCCCACTAATGCACGATTGAGGAGAATAATACGTTCAATTATCTCATAATTAACTACTTTAATAATTAATGAATTTACTCATATTATATTCTTATCCAATAGTTTGATATCACATATCTACTATAGTAATTTCTCCTCCACTTGATATAAATCATATTTATATCTAATTTTCTCTATAATAATGTATCTTATACATTTAGCCAATTATATCATATATAATTAACCAGTTCAGTTATATCATATATAATTGAATTCCTTCTTGTCAATTTGAACATTTCAAATTGACCGAAACACTGATTCTCGACTTTATCCAAGCTACCCAGGGGACCTAATGGACCTGTGGCTCGAAGCTCCAACGGTATGTGAATAACTGATTGAACTTTTTAGCCACGAGATCCACTATCTGTTAACTATCAGGCATTCCATTGAAGACCAACAACTGAACTCTTCTTACCACGGATATATTACTGTGTCCATCGGATATAACAAATCATGAGAACGATGATCCTTCATAGATGCTCTTAAGTACAATTGGGCCAATTTACCTTTTTGTCCTTGTAGTTACATCTCACTCCTTAAGTAGCATTGATTCCTCTAATGAACAATACAACATAGTCCAACTATTTGTGAACACCTCTCGAGCCAAGAGAAGGTGTGTGACGCCACATCGTTCAAGCCCTGGAATCAGCCTTTAAGGGAGCTATCTATCTACTTGCTTCTGCTTTGGGGAAGGAGTGAATTCCATCTTGTGTAACTGAGTTCACAGCTCCCAAATTAGAAAAATCCCTTCGCACCCATACAAATCAAAGGACCACTCTTAATGGTAGGAGTTCCCAACTAACTCAGGATTGAGGTATCTTACCTATAATCATCCTAGTGAAGTGAAGTCTCTATCATGAACGGTGTTATATAACGAGACGTTAACGCTTCGTGGTCAAGTCTTATACAAACTCTTTGTATAGAACGCCCCCGCTCACATGTCCCCTACATGAATGATTAGGATCAGACCATCTGTGACAAGTCACAACACTTGTGACAATTCCACAAAGCGGGCCACATCCGTAGCGTTACCAGGATAACGTTTCCCTCCTATATCCATATGCTACAGACCATTTTGGTTATCACTCAAGATATGATCCACTCGTATGTCACCACATACATGCTTAAGTTACATATAGATAACCAGAGATTTTATGTTTATTGGTAAGGTAAATAAAACATACAATTGAGCAGAATGATGATGTGAAGTAAATATCAAATATTATACAACATAAGAGTTCGTACAAACAGTTTACAAACTATAGGACATGAAACTTTAGGGCATCAACCCCAATAATATTCCACTTATCCTAAAGCGAAGTGGAGTGTACATAAAATTAGTACAAAACAATAAACTAGGGCATAAAAGCCCATTACAAGAAAATCTCTCACTTGCCGTAGTCCAGCTGCAGGCGATCCTGTAGACCCATGCTCCATAGGTGACTCTCAAACACTGTAGCCGTGAGAGCCTTCATAAATGGGTCAGCAACATTATGCTCCAAAGCGATCTTCTTGATGATCACGTCTCCTTGATGCACTATCTCGCAGATCAGATTATACTTCCACTCTATTTGTTTTCCGCACCTGTGACTCTTCGGCTCTTTGGAGTTCGCCACTGCCCCACTATTATCACAATATAGGGTAATGGGCCTAGACATATCTGGAACAACTTCTAGTTCTGTCAAGAACTTCTTGAGCCAGACGACCTCCTTAGCAGCTTCACAAGCCGCCATGTACTCCGCCTCCATAGTAGAATCGGCGATGCACCCTTGCTTAGTGCTTTGCCACACTACAGCTCCTCCGTTAAGAGTAAAGAATGACCCTGATGTGGACTTGCGAGAGTCCTTATTAGTCTAAAAGTTAGAATCCATGTATCGAGTAAGAATCAAATCCCTAGATCCATACACGAGCATGTAGTCCCTCGTTCTCTAAAGATACTTAAGGATGTTCTTCACTGCGGTCCAGCGACCCTGGCCTGGGTCAGACTGATACCTATTGACTATTCCCACAGCGTAGCAGATATCTGGATGAGTACAGAGCATCACGTACATCAAACTGCCAATGATAGAAACATATAGGACTCGTCTCATCTTCTAAACCTATTGAGGTGTTACTTAGGACACATGTCCTTAGATCAAGTGACTCTACACCTGAACGGCAGTAGGCCCCTCTTGGAGTCCTTCATCAAGTACTTGAGCAACATCTTGTTAATGTACGATGTCTGAGACAGTGCTAGCATTTTGTTCTGACGATCTCGAAAGGTCTGTATACCCAAACAAACTGAGCCTCTCCTAGATCTTTCTTTTGGAACTGGGTCACTAGCCATAACTACAGTTAGTAGACCTACATCATTCCCAATGAGTAGTATATCGTCTACATACAATATTAAGAAGACTACTGACGCGTTGATGATCTTCTTGTAGACACAAGGTTCATCAATGTTTTGGTCAAAGCCATACGACTCGATTGCAGTGTTAAACTGTATGTTCCAAGATCAAGACGCTTGTTTCAGCTCGTAAATGGTCCAATTCAACTTGTAAATCGTTTGCTTTTGACTTTGGACTATGAATCCCTCGGGTTGCACCATGTAAATGATCTCCTCAAGATTTTCATTCAGAAAGGTCGTCTTGATGTCCATTTTCCAGATCTCATAGTTAAAATAAGCTGCAATGGACAAGAGGATGTGAATCGACTTTAACATGGCAACAAGCAAGAAAGTCTCCTCATAGTCGACCCCCTCTACCTGGGTATAACCCTTTTCCATAAGTGGAGCCTTAAAGGTTTTTACCTTTCCATCAGCACCTCGTTTGCACTTGTCGATCCATTTACAACCTATAGGTCTTACCCCATCAGTCTGATCTACAAGATCTCAAACTGAGTTGAAGTACATCGACTCCATCTCGAAATCCATGGCCTTGACCCATTCATCCTGGTCAACATCCTCTATTGCCTTCTGATAAGACAACGGATCCTTAAAGTCACCATCTACTATCATAGCAAGGATTTTCGTGAAACCCAAATAGCGAACGAGCGGGTTCGAAACCCTTCCACTACGTCGAGGTTCCCTCAACTCTTGAGGTGGAACCGACCTACTAGATGAACTCCCATCAACAACGCTTGCTGATATAGCAGGCTCTTCAACAACTCTTGTTGAAATTTCAGTAGTTTCATTGGAAAGCTCACGCAACACGACTTTACTTCGTGGACTATGCTCCCTTATACGATCTTACTCTAGGAAAGTAGCGTTCATTGAAACAAACACCCTATTATCCATTGGATCATAAAAAAACCCCCTCGTGTACCTTTGGGGTAGCCTACAAAGAGGCATAACCTCGATCGTGGTTCCAACTTCTTGGGATTAGCCTCAAGCACATGCGCAGGGAAAACCCAAATGCAGAAGTGACGTAAACTAGCTTTACGCCCGTTCCACAACTATAGAGGTGTTCTCGCCTCACTCTTGGAGGGAACACAGTTGAGTATATATATCGCAGTCTCTACTGCGAAACCCCAAAACGAGTCCCATAAGGAAGTGTAACTCATCATCGAACGAACCATATCCAACAAGGTTCTATTTCTTCTCTCCGCTATACCATTTTGCTGAGATGTACCTGGCACTGATGCTGAGAGTTGGAAAACGATTCCATGTTCATCAAATAGGCCTGGAATGTCAAGTCCAAAAACTCTCCACCTCGATCCGATTGAAGTGTTTTAATCCGTCTATCCAATGCGTTTTCAACTTTAGCATTGAACTCTTTGAACTTTTCAAAAGATTCAGACTTCCGTTGCATAAAATAAACATACTCGTACCTAGAGTAATCATTAGTAAAACTGATAAAATATTCATAGCCACCTTGGGCTCGCACATTCATAGGACCATAAAGGTAAGAATGTACTAACTTAAGAGGCTCTTTGGCTCTATAACTTTTTCCAGTAAAAGGTCGTTTAGCCATCTTACCTTCAAGGCAAGACTCACACACTGATAAAGAATTTTCTTCTAACTCACTTATAAGTCCATTCTATACCAATCTCTCAATTCTATTGAGATTGATGTGCCCTAAACGAAGATGCCAAAGATGGGCATTTTCTTTTGGAGAAATACATCGACGTTTTGTTTGAGCTACGATAGTTTTAAACAATTCTGTGTTATGGAGGGAATTAATGGCTAATGGCTTAGCACATATAAATTAGATTTCAGATTTGCTGTACAAATAATAACACTATGAATAAATGCTTTATCCACGTTGAATGAAATAGTGTATTTATATTGCAACAAACCCTTTATAGAAATGAGGTTCCTTTTGAATTTGGGAACAATATATACATCATTCAAAACTAGAAACCTATTCTGTAAAGCTTACTAGAGCCCTCCCACTACCACAGTTGAGACGACGTGCCCAGTGTCTACTCGCATCATCATCTCACCATCTTCCAACTATCTCTAGGATCTAATCCCTTGAAAAGAAGAACAAACATGGTTAGAGATGCCCGAATCAATTATCCAAGCAGAATCATCATTCTCCACTAAACAAGTTTCAAATACAAATAAATCATATTTACCTTTATCTGTCTTGGCTTTAGCCTTGACGACCTTCCTCTCTTTCGGATAGCAAGGACAATTCCCCTTTCAGTGTCCATCCTGATTGTAGTGGAAACACTTTCCCTTTTCAACCGTTGGACGCCTCCTTGGGGCAATAGGCGGTGAGTTAACAGGCGCCTTCTCTTTTCCCTTACCACCCTTCTTTTTCTTCCCCTTTGTATAGTTAGAAGTAGAAGGTGCAAACTTCATTCCTGAGGTCGAACCTCTATGGAACGTCCTGGAGGTTGAAGCAACATTTGCCTCACTCTTCTTTCTCTCCTTAATTTTCAGTAAAGATTGGTAGGTCTGCAACTGGTTGAGGAGAGTTGTACGTTTATATTTCACTTTGTTAAGAATCACAATACTAACAAAGTGTAGGAAGCTCTCCAACAATGAATGCAGGATTATGCTAACCTGGCTGCCCTCATCGATGGTAGACCCATTCAACTCGACCACATTAAAGTGGACTATCAAGTTAAACACATGTTCACGAACAGAGCTTTCTTCTTCCATTTTGGAGTTGAATATATATTTAAGAGCCTCATGCATAAGCTGTTCAGACGGTTGTCCAAACAGCCCCACAAGGACTCCATGATCTCACGCGTTGAGACTATAGGCTCATGTTTCTTGGCCAAAACTTCAAAAAGACTTGCCAAGATGTAGGCTCGGGCCTTCTCATTCACCCGTGTCCATCACTCGTAAGCCTCTCGAACATTTCGAGCGGCATTTAGAGCTGGAATAGGAGGACAGACCTTCGTAAGAGTGAAAATGAGATCCTCGATGATTAGGATCGTCATGATCATGCGTTTTTATGTCGAAAAATTGTCGCCAGTTAATTTTTCGGCGCTAAGCAAAGCTAATGTGGCTGTTGCCATTTTGAAAAGGTTGTTGATGAAAAAACGAACAAAACTTTATTAGATTTTACTAAACCACATCTAACCAATTAGTTTTGCAAAATAGTTTCAAGTACCCTAAGTGAAAAACTTATATTTTGCAATGATGCCCCGGTGAGACATTCTTAGATGCCCCTTTGCTGGGTTGAGACATTCTCAACCATTAGACAGAACCAACTCTTGGAACTGTACCTAACAGCCACAATTTTTTAGTCCATAACTGTTAATCTTTAACAATTCCGTGTAAGTGTGACCCCTCGTTTTTGGTGCCAGAGTCCCGTCCTAATGAGCCCACTATAGAAAAGAAGCAGATTAGGACAAGAGACTAAGTTATCTTATCCTCTTATAAGAGATCAAATAAAGAAATGCCCAAAACAGCCATCCTTTAGGGGGGACACTCTCAGGGTGCCTCGAGGCGATGCGCAGTAACTTTATTCAATCCAACGAGGGAGACCGAGGAATATGCTATCCCATTTCCTGCTCCCACTTACTATGAATACTCTCTCCATCCACCTTGATATTGACCTACCCAAATACCATCTGTTAGTGGGACACGCCAAAGGTGCCTCAAAGCCGAAGGTAGATCTCACGGTATGGACTATTTAGGAGAAACGTGAAAGGTTTAAGTGAAGCATCTAATGCACTAAGTACCTCCCACTAAATGTTCTATCTAGGGGTTCATTAACCTAGATAATCCGGCTACTGATTTTAGTCTAAGTCATCTTTTTAAACTCTGCTCATAACAATGTTTGTCTATGAAATATGAACAAGTTCGAGTAGTCACATTTAAACACTTTAATGGACTAACCTTAACTTGCATGCATGCATCAAATCTATCTAATTCACCTTTCCAGGTAAGTTCCCAAGTAGAGGTGTTACGTTTCAGTCAACTTAAATACCCCAGCCTAGACAGAACCCGCCATAGACAAAAGATCCCTTATAGATAGATTTGTTATACTCTAACCTTTTATTAGTCAATTTAATCCTATTAAACCGATGAAAAAACATATTAAAGGCTTAGGGTTGCTAATCATATTAGAACCGTGATCTCAAGTCTATGTGATCCAAGTTTTAAACATTTTAAAACCATGAATTAAACCTAAGTGAGCATACATGCCTTTCTTATATCTTTTAGTTCTAATTTCTCTTTAACTTTTAAAAAGAAACAACTAAAAAATCATTACATACAACAAGGTATTTATAACATTTATAAAATAACCTATGTGTCATGCTTTATGCAATGTCCGGTCATTACTATACATAACTTTTATATACGCATAATAACTAAGAAAACATGTTTTCCGTTCACCCTTATACTATAACAAATATAATATAAAGATGATGCATGTCAATGCTCTTTATGCATGCATAAATATAACTCTTATATTATATGATGCATGAGCATACTCTTACATAATTAAATTATGCTTCTCTAAATTATAACATTTACAATAAAGAGATGATGCATGACTAATGCATAACCTAAGGTGGGATTTGCTATATGTGCATACCATATGACATATAAAAAACATACATCGCATGTAATAAACTAAGGATCAATGGACCGAGATGAGCCTTTACAAAAAATGGGAATGAAATAGCCCTATCTATTACATTTTCCATTGAGCGAACTGGTTCATGGGTGAACCGGGTCTTGAACCGCCAGGAGGACTTCATCGTGTAGTAAACGCCGAAGGTAGACAATCACCCAGCGTGCACTAGAAGATAGGCGCAAAAGCTAAACGATCGCTTAGACAACAACAAGGCTGCGAAGTCTGATCGTCGCTTAACGTGGTGAAAGGTAAACGATTTATCGTACGTTGCTAAGCGATCGTTAGTCAATTACTAAGCGATGAAGCTTGCTGAGCTAAACGATGGTCTGGTGCATGCGTGCGTTAAATGATACGTGAGCATCCCATCGTCTACACGACCCGATACTCAACTATCGCTTACCTCATCATCTACACGATCCGATCAACCCTTGATCGTCTCCTTCCTTGAAGAACTGCAACCCTCTTCTGATCTTCTTCACGAACGACTCAAGACTAAAACAAACTTTGAATTATAGACTCGATAACAATTATTAATGCCCAAAAATGCAGGGGCCTTTACAAACAACCAAAAATGTAAAAGAATTAAATCAAACCGAGACTAACATCAACGAAAACATCCATTAATCCGCACATCCACAGTAATTTAATGATTAAATAGAACAGATATACCCCTACCAAGAACGTATATGTAATTCGTTGCATCAATGAAATTGGAATATCAGAACCTGGCTCTAATACCAATTAAAGGAATTCTGTACGAAGAGCATCCATTAGCGCATTCAGATCTTTTCGATTTCATTGTGACCAAAATAGAACATACACATTCTAACAGATAGTTATGCAAATTAACACTAATTAACGGCATGCTTCGAACAATAAACACAAAGGAAAGAGTTCTCATACCAGTTGAAGACTCTCTTCAAACATCGAACTCAAAGTAGCGGAAGAACCTCTATAAGGACTATCCCCCAGCAACACAGTCAGCTGCGGCAGCACGATCGTCTACACGAACGGCAGCAACTCGAACAAGTACGAACAAGTAAATAGTAGGGATGACACCACCAGTTGGATCCCTTAGTATTCTCGGTATGAGAATCCAAAGTGTGGTCTTTGGTGAGTTTGGTAGAGGTCGAAGAAAAGACAAATCACTTAGATGATAAGCAAGTGGGAGAGAAAGAGCTATCGTATAGCAAGGGTGCTTATCATTTAAATGAAGCTACACGATCGTTTAATAAAAGATAGACGATCGTTTAGAAAATGTGGCACGCAATACGATCGTTTAGGAAAGCTAAACGATTGTTTAAGGATAGGCGTGCGATCGTTTAGGCGCTGATGTGTGATCGTTTAGATAATGAGCTACTATCGTATAGGCTCTTAAGCTAGGGTATCGTTTACGTTTTCACATCGATTGCGAATTTTCAAACCTTTTTGCAAAATGAAACCAATTTTCATTTTATTCATTAGTTACCATAACATAATGCGGCTGCTCCCACTAATGCACGATTGAAGAGAATAATACGGTCAATTATCTCATAATTAACCAATTTAATAATTAATGAATATAATCATATTATATTCTTAACCTATAGTTTGATATCACATATCTACTATAAATCATGTTTATATCTAATTTCCTCCAAAATATTGTATCTCATATATTTAGCCAATTATATCATATATAATTAACCAATTCAATTATATCATATATAATCGAGCTCTTTCTTGTCAATTTGAACATTTCAAATTGACCGAAACACTAATTCTCGACTTTATACAAGCTACCCAGGGGACTTAATGAACCTGTGGCTCGAAGCTCCAACGATACGTGAATAGCTGACTACTTTAGCAACGAGATCCACCATCCGTTAACTGTGGGGCATTCCACTAAAGACCAACAACTGAACTGTTCTTACCACAGATATATTTCTGTGTCCATCGGATACAACCAATCATGAGTATGATGACCCTTCATAGATGTTCTAAGTACAGTTGGACCAATTTACCGTTTTGCCCTTGTAGTTACATCTCACTCCTTAAGTACCATTGATTCCTTTAATGAACAATACAACATAGTTCAACTCTGTGTGAACACCTCTCGAGCCAAGAGAAGGTATGTGGCACCACATCGTTCAAGCCCTAGAATTAGCCCTTAAGGGAGCTATCTATGTACTTGCCCTTGCTTTGGGGAAGGAGTGAATTCCATCTTGTGTAGCTGAGTTCCCAGCTCCCAAATCAGATAAATCCCCAAAATGGTAGGTTTAAATCGGTGACCTTGCCACTCGCACCCATACAAATCAAAGGATCACCCTCAATGGCAGAAGTTCCCAACTCACTCAGGATTGAGGTCATGTTATTTATGGTCATCCTAGTAAAGTGTAGTCTCTGTCATTAATAATGTTATATAACGAGACGTTAACACTTCGTGGTCAGATCTTATAAAAACTCTTTATATAGGACGCCCTCGCTCGCATGTCCCCTACACAAATTATTAGGATTAGACCATCTGTGATAGGTCACAACACTTGTGACCATTCTACAAAGCGAGCCGCATCCGTAGTGTTACCAGGATAAGGTTTCCCTCCTATATCCATATACTACAGACCATTTTGGTTATTACTCAAGATATGATCCACTTGTATGTCACCACATAATGCTTAAGTTACATAGAGATAACCAGAGATTTTATGTTTATTGGTTTGTGGTAAAGCCGATAAAACATACAACCGAGCAGAATCAAGATGTGAAGTAAATATCATATATTATACAATACAAGCGTTCGTACATACAGTTTACAAACTACAGAACACGAGACATTACGACATCAACCCCAATAAGAAGATCCTTTGGAAAAGGCTTATCTTAGCCAACTATTATCAATCCTTTGTTGGAAAGATACCAACCACTAACAGATACAACAACCTGAAATTACCATGGAGATCCATTACCAAAGGCCTTGATTGGTTCAATTCTAATATCAAATGGAAGATAAACAATGAGGAGCAGATTTCCTTTTGGATAGTCTCTTGGAATTGAAGGGATCGAATCCCGAGCAGAAGCGTGTGAACGCCTTGCTTTTGCCTTTTTGATTTAAATTCAAACAAAATAGCAACTAAACAGAACCAAATAGGGGATAAACATCTAGTAAACCAATATACTATTTGAAGAGTAGAAGAGAAAAAGGGAAGAAGAATATCACATACTTTTATCAATTCTCGAACTCTTCACGATTTCAACATCGTCTTCTCTGGAATCTCCAACGAACAATAGACACCACCGTAAGTGAGACCTCATTATTCTCTAGGAACCAAGAGGAGAAGAGTGATCTTTCACGCCTTGGTTAAGGAAGAAGAATAGAGAATATGGAGAAAAGAAATTTTGAGAGGAAAAATGATTTGGAGGCTAGGGTTTCATCAATTGAAAATCTCTTATCCTAAATTGGGCAAAATGATGAATTTATATAGAGACTTTCTCCATAGCTTTCCAAAATTACCCTTAGGGCTAATTTAACTAAATAACCATTATTTAATTAATTAGCCCATTAAATAATCATATTAATTCCAATTTAATATATATTTAATTAATTAATAAACATCATATGTTTATACGACTCCACCTTTCAAAATTAGTTAATTAATTATTTACGAATCAAATTCATTGGAATTTAATACTTGAATCCTATTCAAATATTTCTCTCATAATTATGGATTAGATCTATAATTAACCATATCATATTAATTTAATTAATATGTTATTCCATCAATTAATTTGAACAATTCAAATTATTCTTCTTTTCCTTTAGTGAGCTAATAAAAAGACCTTATGGACCTATAGATTAGAAGCTCTAATGATATGAGTTTAATTAATTAAACTCTTTAATTAAATTATTCAATCTTTATTAACAATTGGACATTCCACTAAAAACTGATAGTTGAACTCTTCGCACTATAGATATATTTATGTATACACATATATAACCAATCAACGGTGAGTCAACTCTTCACAAATCGCTCATTATTAGTTTTACTCCTGTAGTTACATCTAATTCTTTAAGTACCACTGATTCCTCTAATGAACAAATAGTTTATTGTGGGAGAATCTTACACATTTTAAATAAATATAATTTATGCAAAATCACTCGTTAGTTTAGACTTTCAAAATTACTCTCATATTGGCTTGTGAATTCAGAGGGTGAGAGTATGGACCATCTTTTTATCCATTGCAGTTTGACTAAGGGGCTTTGGGATTTGATGACCAATCTTTTGGGCTGGAATAACAGAGGAAACACTGTTAAAGACCTTTTTGGGATTGTTTGCTCGATCAAACCTAATACTAAAAGTAGATTATCATCTTCAACATGGGGGTTGTTTTATGGACCATCTGGAATGAGAGAAACAACCGCACCTTCAAGGACAACAACAAAGGCTCCACTCATCTTTGGGAAGACGCCTGTTCTCTAACTGAATGTTGGGCATACAGAAATTCTCTTCAAGGATTATAATCTTTTGATAATTACTTTTTGTAATACCTTATTCTCTTTACTTGGACTTATCTCTAGCCTTCTTTAAATTTTTTATCTCCTTGTGCTTCAATGAATATATTTGATAAGAGATGATGAGGGTGCTACGAAGGTGTCCACCTAATGAAAATGTTTTATTTCTCAATCTGAACTAGTGCATCTTATGTAAAAATCATAATCTCTTTATAGTTAATATCATTGGCAGATTTAGCATGGGCCCAATGTGAACTCGAGCCCCCTTAACTTTATTCAACTGTAGTTAACTTAGTGGTAAATGTATGTCTTATCATCCCCATTTCAATTTTTCCTTTATTTAATATCAGAACTTTTTTTAAAAAAAAAAAAAATAAAAAAAAAATAATAATGACTCTTGCACATATCTCCACAACGGTATATTATGGATTTGCGTTTTGAATACTAGGCCTCATACCAATTGAGATCAACTTGCTCCTACTCCGCAAAGCAATGTGATATGCGGCCATTCAATTTATTCTATAGTGCTTCAAATTCAATCACTAATTAATTGTTGAATTTTCCATTTTTTGCTCCAACAGTCAAATTTTAATTCATAGTTATCTTACTCTCGTTTCACATGACAAGACCAATTGTTAAACCCACTAAATTAGCAATTTAGCTTTTGGAATGTTTCCTTTCTTGGGTTAAATTCCATATGTAAATTTATTTGTTTCCTTAATTTTTTGTATTTTCTTTTTACCTCCGTGTAGATTAAATCCTGGATGAATTCCTCCGGTTCTGAGATATCAAGAATTCACCCAAAAATTTCATGGTATTAGAGCTTACACAAAGGATAGAAATACATTAGCTCTTCCGCACCTTTTTTAAGAACGCATCAAGAAATCATTGAAGCAGAACAATGGGTAACGAAGAGACAACCCTCACAATCCAATATTTTCATCAGTGCTCAAGTTCTAAAAAATACTTGTTATGGAAATCACAAGTGGATCACTTGAAGGACAATTAATAAAATTCTTGGTGAAGAAATCGTTGACAAGGAAGGGCAGCTACTCTTAATCCTAAAGTATATCACTTGGCCTAACAATGCAATGATGGCCTTTTAACTCCATATCTATGGGAATCATTTTAGATCAAGTGCTTGCAATTAGGGAGGAGCATAAAGACACCAAAAATCGATCCGACCGATTAAATTGAGGTCAGTCGGTCAATTTTTGATTTTCATATGAAATTTTTGGGAAACCAACCGATTGACATATAAATATTATTTTAATTTTTTTTCTAAAAATTAAGTATAAAAGTATGCTCACCACCTTCAATTCAAACCCAAACCCATTGCCTTAGTATTGTTTTTTTTTTTTTTTTTTTATAATACCTAAATTTCAAGCCTATTATACGATTGTTCATTTAAATTTTGATATTAAAAAATGATTGGTTTTAATTTAAAAAGTTGCAAATTATGTTAACCTAATCATAGCACTTCACCAATTTATCTTTTATTATCATTCACTTTGGCATCAATCGCGTTTCTGCACTTTTTTTGGGTCTGTTTTCAGTGTTGGTTTTCTCTTAAAACCGATACTGACAATGCACATCCCTACTTGTAATGGTTGAAGGAATGAAGGGTGCACACACAGTATGAAAGTATTTGGAAGACACTCTGCTGTCAATCACGAAGGAAAACGTGATTCAAATTAGCGAATCTCTATATTATTTGAAAAATGGCACTTTACCCTTGGAGGAATTTGAGAGGCCTCCAATCATCCAAACATACAGTATGGAAGGCAAAATGGGAATTACAGACATAAATGTGTCAGAGACAGTGTAAGATAGAGGTGTAATCAATTCGGTACGATTTAAGAGGTGAACCGAAGCCGAACCGTCGAGGGATTTTAACCGAACCGTTTAAACTGGCTTATAAATCGGGTCGGTTGGATGGTTCTAATACTCTTTGGGTGCAAGCCATACATATAGGTCTTTGGCATTCCGACCAGCAGCATTTTTCAGCCATTTGGGGATCAATCCGTGGTCCGATTGAGCTGAAATTTTGACAGTGTATTCTTCATACAAGGTTTTCCAATATGGACGGTAGAGATTTTGTTTGGAGCTACCTAAAGTCAGATATCGTGGGTAATTGGTTACCACTTCAAGTGTGACGTTTCTAATTTTATTCTTCTCAATTTGTTGCCATTTGTTGCCAAAGTTGTTAATCTTGAGGTATTTACTTCTTATGCCTCTAGTTGTGACTAGGGAGAACTCGTTGTAACCCATTATTGATTATAGTGGAGATTTTGACTTCGGTCCATGGTTTTTTTACTCCTCACATTGAGGGGGATTTTTCATGTTAAAATTGCTTGTGTTATTATTATTGTTGCTAGTTAATTAGTATTTTATTAGATTCACACAAGAGTGGGATAATTGATCCAAAAATAATGTTTATCCCAACAAAGTGGTATGAGAGACAGGTTGAGTTAATTGGGTTTATCTTGTGTTGAATGTGGATACTAGTTCAGCTAAGATTGTTATCCTTAATGGGTCAAATTATCAAGTTTGGAAAAGAAAGATGGAAGATATTTTATATGTGAATGATTTGCATCTTCCAGTTTTTCTGAAAATAAGTCTGATAAAACTGATAAAGAATTAGAATTATGTCATAGGAAAGTGTGTGGGATTATGAGACTATGGGTAGAAGATAATTTTCTAAACCATATTGGTGAAGAAACTCATGCACAGACTATGTGGAACAATCTTGAGTAGTTATGTGCTCCTAAAACTGGTAATAATAAAATGTTTATGATCAAACAAATGATGGCATTGAAATATCAAGATGGAACACTTATGTTAGTGTTGGGATTGGTGTCCTTATTCTCCCGGAGTCTCGTTGTTTGTAATTATACACATTGTTTATGAATAAAATAATTGTTATTTCATTATGGAATTTACTTATATCCAATAAAAAAAAGATCCATGGTTATCTTATGTAAACTTAAGCATGTATATGAGATATACAAGTGGATCATGCCTTGAGTGATAACGTAAATTATTCCGTAGTATAAGAATTAAGAAGGGATTCCTGATCCTTGTGATACTACGGATATGGCCTGCTTTGTAGGGATTTGCAAGTGTGGTAAATTACTACAAATGGTAGATCCTGACCATTCATGTAGAGATGTGCAAGCGAGAGTGTCCTATACAAAGAATTTGTATAAGACTGTACCACGAGATGACTAGACTCTATATATAACGCCGTTGCTACTGGAGACTTACATCTCATCTAAACGGCTATAGGTGACACGACCTCAATCTTGAGTGTTTTGGGAACTCCTACCTTTGAGGACGGTCCTTTGATTAGTATGAGTGAGAATGGCCAGATTGCCAACTCAACATGACTACCTATTTGGGGACGTGTCTGAATTGGGAGCTGAGAACTTAATACACAAGATGGAATTCACTCCTTCCCTGAAGCAGGGTTAAGTAGATAGATTACTCCTTTAAGGGCTGATTCCGAGGCTTGAACATAGTGGTCATAACTTATCTTTGGAAGAGAGGACTCAATCATAGTAGGACTATGACTTATGTTCATTAGAGGGATCAGTGGTACTTAAGGAGTTAGATGTAACAACAGAAGCATAACGGTTATTGGTCGAGTTGTACTTATGAGCGATCTGTGAAGGGTTGTCGCACTGTTGATTGGTTAAGATGGACAAATAATATATCTGTAGTAAGGAGAGTCAGTTGTCGGTCTTTAGTGGAGTGTCTGACAGTTAACGGATGGTGGATCTCGTGACTAAAGAGTTTAGTCAATTATTCACGTACCATTGGAGCTTCGAGCTACAGATCTATAAGGTCCCCTTGGTAGCTCAATGGATTCGAGCTGAGGATCAGTTCTTGGTGTTGATTTGAAATGTTCAAATTGACAAGAGGTAATCGATGTGGTGTATAAGATACATCTAATGGAGGATTAATGTAAATGAGATTGACATTAAGAGCCATTGAATAGAAAAAGAGCTATGGTTTATATGTTTCATGAGATGAAATATTAAAACTATAGGTTATAAATATATGATGATAAGTTGGTTATCATTTATATTTATAATAATATTAATTATTGGATTACTATCTCTTTTTCTCTAATAACTAATTGAGTGAGAGGTTATTCGTGGTTTCATGGTAACTCTGAGATAAAAGAAAAAATGTTTTCCTAATTTTAATGATGTTGATTTGAGATTTCCAATCTCGAAAATTACTCATGGATAGTTGTCAAGTAAATTGGATTTACTAAGTGACAGCTTGAAGTTAGCTAAACGATCGTGGAGTGTTTTTACACAATAGACACTCAGCTAGACGATGAACTAAATGATCACATAGCTTTTACTAAACGATTGGGTATCGACTTATACGATAGGTTGTTTCATCTCCCACTTGCTCAGTTGTTTACAGATTGTTCTTCCTTCAATTTTCTGCCTTTAACAAAGTCCACACAGAGCCCACCCTTTGGATTCTCACAACTACCGAGGTAACCTTCTTGGTGGTGTCATATTCAACTCAATGCAGTCGAGGATCTATGGAGATCGTTCGTGGCGTTCAGGGTGTTTGTGACCTTGGCGATTGCTTAGTTCGAGTTCGCTTTGATCGTGTAGTGTAGCGAATGTGTTGGATGAACGTTCGTGTGTTGCTGTGTTGCTTTGATCGAGCGTTCGTGATCAAAGAACTTGAAGATGAGTCTTCAAAGGTTTGTTAATTCCTTCCCTCGATCAGGTAGTAAAGCATCCTGTAATTTCTGTTTTATGTATAATCATATGTTTCTGTTTGTGATTGTAATTGTAATATTCATATACGATTGAAATTTGGAAAGATCCTTCCGCTGCTCATGGAAATTCTCGTGTCCGATTTCCTTCAATTGGTATTAGAGCTAAGTTGATCTGATATTCCAAATTTCAATTCTGTTTTGAACTTCTTTTACAGTCTTGGTGGGTTTTCTGCATTTCTCTTTAATTGTTAAGTGCATTTGTGGATGACGTTGATGGTGAAGAAAACAAGAGTATCCATGAGTGGAAGCGGATCTTTCCGATTTCATTGTGACAGAATTACCACACATATATTCTAACATATAGATATGCATTGTAAACATTAATTACTTGCATGCTTTAACAAATAAATACAAAAGATCGAGAAAACATACCAGTTCAAGACTTTCTTCAAACGAATTGCGTCCAGTGGAAGCGAACTCCTCACACTCCTTATCGTCCAACAAGCAGTTGCCTAACAGTACCACAGTTGTCTACACGATCAGCAACGCACGAATAAACAGAAACCAGGGACGACACAACTACTCGAAGCCCTCGGTATTCTTAGAGTGAGAATCCAAAGTGTGGACTTTGATAGAATTGGTAGAGAGGAAGAGAAAAAGATGATCATGTAAAATGAACAAGCAAGTGGGAGAAAGGGATGAGTATCGTATAGTCGGGTGCTTGTCATTTAGGTCAAGGTACATGATTGTGTAGTAAACACTAAGCGATCGTTTAGTTTTGCTCGGCGCGCTAATTGATTGTCTAGTAAACTGTACACGATCATTTAAGAAATCGTAGGCGATTGTTTAGTACGCGGGTGTGCGATCATTTAAGAAGACAGGTACTATCGTATAGGCTTTCAATGCAAAGTGATCGTATACTTTCACACCGTGAGCGATTTTTTGTATATCTTTCATGTCTTTCGTGTCACACGAAATGAAAATAATTTTCATTTTTATTCTTCATTTACAAGAATTGAATTCAAATTCTCACTTTAATCCAGAGAAAAACTCGGCCAATTATCACATAACCGCCCAATTAATTAATTAATTAATATAATCATATTATATTCTTAACCTATAGTTTGATATCATATATCTACTATAGTGTTTTCTCCTCTACTTGATATAAATCATATTTATATCCAATTTCCTCCAAAATAATGTATCTCATACATTTAGTTAATCATATCATATATAATTAAGCAGTTCAATTATATCACATATAATAGAACTCCCTCTTGTCAATTTGAACATTTCAAACTGACCCCAAAAACTAATTCTCATCATTTATCCAAGCTACCAAGGGGACCTTATAGACCTATGGGTCGAAGCTCTAACGGTACATGAATAGCTAACTAAATCCTTTAGCCACGATATCCACCATCCGTTAACTTCCATGCATTCCACTAAAGACCGACAGTTGAATTCTTCTTACCAGAGATATGTTTTTGTGTCCATTGGATAAGGAATCATGAGTATGATAACCCTTCACAGATGTTCGTAAGTACAGTTGTACCAAATTACCAGTTTGCCCCTATAGTTACATCTCACTCCTTAAGTACCATTGATCCCTCTAATGAATAGTACCACGTAGTCCAACTATGTGTGAACACCTCTCGAGCCAAGAGAAGGTATGTGACGTCACATCGGTCAAGCCCTAGAATCAGCCCTTAAGGAAGCTATCTATCCTGCTTTGGGGAAGGAATGAATTCCATCTTATGTAGCTGAGTTCTCAGCTCCCAAATTAGATGAATCCCCAAAGTGGTAGGTTTGAGTCAGCGGTCTAGCCACTCGCACCCATGCAAATCAAAGAACCACACTCAATGGCAGGAGTCCCCAACTCACTCAGGATTGAGGTCATGTTACCTATGATCATCCTAGTGAAGTGAAGTCTCTGTCATGAATGATGTTACAAGACTTTAACACTTCGTGATTAGGTCTTATACAAAATCTTTGTATAGGACTCCCGTGCTCACATGTCCCCCACAGGAATGATCAGGATCAGACCATCTGTGACAAGTCACAACACTTGTGACTATTCCACAAAGTGACTCGCATCTGTAGCATTACCAGGATAAGGTTTCCCTCCTATATCCATATACTACAGACCATTTTGGTTATTCCTTAAGACATGATCTACTTGTATATCACTACATACATGCTTAAGTTACATAAAGACAATCAGGGATTTTAGTTTATTGGTTTGTGGTAAAGCAAATAAAACATTCAGATGAGCAAAAATAGGAAGTGAAGTAAAATACCAAATATTATACATCACAAGCGTTTGTACAAACTGTTTACAAACTATAGGACACGAGACTTTAGGGTATCAACCCCAACAATCTGCCATTTGTCCTAAAGCGAAGTGGGGTGTACAAAAAACTAGCATAAAATAATAAACTAAGGCATAAAAGCCCAGTACATGAAAATCTCTCACTTGCTCTAGTCCAGCTGTGGGCAATCCTGTAGACCTATGCTCTGATGGTGACCCTCAAACACTGTAGCCATGAGTGCCTTCGTAAACGGGTCATCAGCATTATGTTTTGAAGCAATTTTTGTGCGATCACTTCCGCTTGATGTACTATCTTGTGGATTAGGTGATACTTCCACATTATGTGTTTCCCGCGCTTGTGACTCTGAGGATCCTTGGAGTTCAGCACAAGCCCACTATTGTCACAATAGAGAGTAATGGGCCTAAACATATCTGGAACAGCTTCCAGTTTTGTCAATAACTTCCTGAGCCAGATGTTCTTCTTAGTAGCTTCGCAAGCCGCTACGTACTCCGCCTCCATAATGGAGTCGGCGATGCACCCCTACTTAGTGCTTTGCCACAGTACAACTCCTCTGTTAAGAGTAAAGACCAACCCTGAAGTGGACTAGCGAGAGTCTCTATCAGTCTGAAAATCAGAGTCTGTGTATCCAGTAAGGATCAAATCCTTAGATCCATACATGAGCATGTAGTCCCTCGTTCTCCAAAGATACGTGAGGATGTTCTTCACTGCTGTCCAGTGACCCTGGCCTGGGTTAGACTGATACCTACTGACTATGCCCACAGTGTAGTAGATGCGTAGTCAAGTACAGAGCATCGTGTACATCAAACTGCCAACGACAGAATCATATTTGACCTATCTCATTTCCTCAACCTCTTGAGGTGTCTTAGGACACATGTCTTTAGACAAAGCGACTCCATGCCTGAATGGTAGTAGGCCCCTCTTAGAGTCCTGCATCGAGTACTTGAGCAACATCTTGTCAATGTATGATACCTGAGACAGTGCTAGGACTTTGTTCTTACGATCCCAAAAGATCTGTATACCCAGAACAAACTGAGCCTCTCTAAAAACTTTCATTTTGAATTGGGTCGCTAGCCAATTCTTAATTGAAGTCAGTAGACCTACATCATGCCCAATGAGTAGTATATCATCTACATACAACACTAAGAAAACTATTAAAGGGTTGACGATCTTCTTGTAGACACAAGGTTCATCAATGTTTTGGTCAAAGTCATACGACTTGATCGCAGTATCAAACCATATATTCAAGGATCTAGACACATGTTTCAACCCATAAATGGACCAATTCAACTTGCAAACTTTTTGCTCTTGACCTTGGGCAATGAATCCCTCAGGTTGCACCATGTAAATGGTCTCTTCAAGATTGCCATTTAGAAAGGCCGTCTTGATGTACATTTTGCCAGATCTCATAATTATTATAAGTATAACCCTCTACCTAAGTATAACCCTTTGCCACAAGTCGAGGCTTGAAGGTTTGTACCTTCCCATCAGCACCCCGTTTGCACTTGTATATCCATTTACAACCTATAGGTCTTATCCCATCATGTTGATCTACAAGATTTAATACTGAGTTGAAGTACATCGACTCCATCTCGAGATCCATGGCCTAGACCCATTCATCCCGGTCAACATCCTCCATTGCCTTTTGATAAGACAATGGATCCTCAATGTCACAATCTGTTACCATAGCTAGGATTTCCGTGAAACCCAGATAGTGAACGGGCGGGTTCACAACCCTCCCACTACATCAAGGTTCCCTCAACTCTTGAGGTGGAACCGACCTACTAGATGAACTACCATCAACAACTTTTTCTGATGAAGCAGACTCTTCAATGACTCTTGTTGAAGTTTCAATTGTTTCATTGAAAAGCTCACGCAACATGATTTTACTACGTGGACTGTGCTCCCTAATATAATCCTCCTCCAGGAAAGTAGCGTTCATGGAAACAAACATCCTATTTTCTAATGGATCATAAAAATAACCCCCTCGTATACCTTTGGGGTAGCCTACAAAGAGGCATAACCTCGACCATGGTTCCAACTTCTTGGGATTTGCCTCAAGCACATGTGTAGGGCAACCCCAAATGTAGAAGTGACGTAAACTAACTGTACGCTCGTTCCACAACTCCATAGGTGTTCCTGCAATACTCTTGGAACGAACGCAGTTAAGTATATAAATCGTAATCTCCACTATGAAACCCCAAAATGAGTCTAGTAAGGAAGCGTAACTCATCATTAAACGAACCATGTCCAACAAGGTTCTATTTCTACTCTCCGCTATACCATTCTGCTCAGGTGTACCCAACACTAAAGGTTGGGAAATGATTCCTTGTTGTATCAAATAGTCCTAGAATGGCGAGTCCCAAAACTCTCCACCTCAATCCGATCGAAGTGTTTTAATCCGTCTATCCAATGCATTTTCAACTTCAGCCTAGAACTCTTTGAACTTTTCAAATGATTCAGACTTCCGTTGCTTTAAATAAACATACCTATATCTAGAATAATCATCAGTAAAACTGATAAAATACTCATAGCCACCTCGGGCTCGTACATTCATAGGACCACAAAGGTCAAAATGTACTAACTCAAGAGGCTCTTTAGCTTGATAACCTTTTCCAGTAAAAGGTCTTTTAGTCATCTTACCCTCAAGGTAAGATTCGCACACCGGTAAAGAATTTTCTTTTAAATCACTTAGAAGGCCACTCTTCACCAATTTATCCATCCTATTAAGATTGATGTGCCCTAATCAAAGGTGCCAAATTTGGACCTTTTTTTTTTTTTTTTGAGAAATTCGTTGACGTTTAGATTGAGTTATGGCAGTTTTAAACAACTCAATGTTATGGAGGGAACTTAAGGCTAACGGTCTTAGAACATACAAGTTACTTTTTAGATAAGCTGTATAAATATTAACACCATCTTTATAAATAAACACTTTATCCACATTAAAAGAAAGCGTATATTTAGATTGCAACATGCACTTTACAGAAATAAGGTTCCTCATAAGTTCAAGAACAACATATACATCGTTTAAAACTAAAAACATATTCTGTAAAGATAACTTGATCCCTCTCACTGCCACAGGTGAGATGACATGTCCGATGCTTACTCGCATCGTCATCTCACCAACCTCTAGTTGTCGCTAGGATCTAATCCCCTGAAAAGAAGAACAAACGTGATTAGTGGCACCCAAATCAATTATCCAGGTAGAATCATCATTCTCCACTAAACATGTTTCTAGTACAAGTAAATCATATTTATCTTTATTTGCCTTGGCCTTAGATTTGGCGGACTTCCTTTCCTTTAGCTAGCAAGGACAGTTCCTCTTTCAGTGTCCATCCTGGTTGCAGTGGAAACATTTTCCTTTTTCAACCGACGGAGGACGCCTTCTTGGGGCGACAGGTGGCGGGTTAGTAGACGCCTTTCCTTTCCCATTACCACCTTTCTTCTTCTTCCTCTTTGCATAGTTAGAAGTAGAAGGTGCTAACTTTGTTCCTGAGGTCGAACCTCGATGAAACGTCCTAAAGGATGAAGCAACATTTACCTCAGCCTTTTTCCTCTCCTTACTTTTCAGTAAAGATTGGTATGTCTGCAACTCTTTGAGGAGAGTTGTAAGGGTGTATTTCACTTTGTTAAGAATCACATTGCTAACAAAGTGTAGGAAGCTCTCTAGCAAAGAATGCAGGATTATGCTAACTTGACTGCCCTCATTGATAGTAGACCCATTCAACTTTGCCACATTGAAGTGGACCATCATGTTAAGCACATGTTCACGAACAGAGGTGCCTTGTTCCATTTTGGAGTTAAATATATACTTAAGAGCCTCGTGCTTGAGCTGTTCAAACGGTTGTCCAAACATCCCCCACAGGGACTTCGTGATTTCACGCACTGAGACCATGGGTTCATGCTTCTTGGCCAAGATGTCATTAAGACTTGCCAAGATATAGGCTTGGGTCTTTTCATTTGCCCGTGTTCATCGCTCGTATGCCTCCGTAAGAGCAAAGTTGAGATCCTCGATTATTAAAATAGTCGTGATCATGTGTTTCCATGTTCAAAAACTGTCGCTAGTAAGTTTTTTGACGCTAAGAAAAACTAAAGTGGTTGTTGCCATTTTAAAACTTGTTGACGAAAAACGAACAAACTTTTATAAGATTTTGCTAAATCACATTTTAACCAATTAATTTTTCAAAACAGTTTCCAAGTATCCTAAGTGTTAAAGACTTCTATTTTGCAATGATGCCTCAGTGAGGCAGGGCAAACATCACCAGTGGGGTGATTAGATGCCCCTTCACTGGGATGAGACATTCTCAACCATTAGGCAGAACCAACTCTTGGAACTGAACCTACCTGCCACCATTTATTTGGTAAAAAATTGTTAACCTTTAACAATTTCGCGTAAATGTGACCCCTCACTTTCGATGCCAGAGTCTCGCCTTAATGAGCCTACCAAAGGGAAGAACCAGATTAGGACAAGAGACTAAGTAACCTTATCCTCTTACAGGAGATCAAATAAAGAAATGCGTGAAACTGTCGTCCTATAGGGGGACACTCACAGGGTGCCTCGAGGCGATGTGCAAAAACTTTATTCAATCCAACGAGGGAGACCGAGGGATATGCTGTCCCACTTCTCGCTCTCTCTTACTATGAGCACTCTCCCCATCCACCTTGATCACCTACTCAAACACCATCCTTTAGGGTGGCATTCCCAGAGTGCCACGAGGCCAAGGGTAGATCTCACGGTGTAGACTGTATGGGAGAAACATGAAAGGTTTAAATGAAGCATCATATGCCCGAAGTACCTCCCATTGAATGTTCTACCTAGGGATTCATTAACCTAGACAATCCGGCTATTGATTTTAGTCTAAGTTATCTTTTTAAGTCCGCTCATAAACAAATTTTGTTTATGAATTATGAACAAGTTCAAGTAGTCATATTTAAACATTTTAATGGACTGTCCTTAACTTGCATGCATGCATCAAATCTATCTAATTCACCCTTCCAGGTAGGTTCCCGGGTAAGGGTGTTACGTTTCCGTCAACTTAAATACCCCAGCCTAGCCAGAATCTGACTTAGTCAAAAGGTCCCTTATAGATAGATTTGCTACACTTTAACCTTTTATTAGTCAATTTAATCCTATTAAACTGATTAAAAGATTAAAGCCTAAGGGTTGCTAATCATATTAGAACTATGATCTTAGGTCTATGTGATCCAAGTTTTAAACATTTTAAAACCATGAATTAAACCTATGTGAGCATGCATGTCTTTTTTATTTCTTTTATTTCTAATTTCTCTTTAACCATTAAAAAGAAACAACTAAAACACATTGCGCATAACTAGGTATTTATAACAATTATAATATAAAGATGATGCATGTCAATGCTTTTTATGCATGCATAAATATAACTCTTATATTATATGATGCATGAGCATGCTGTTACGCAATTTAAATCATGCTTCTCTAAATTATAACATTTATGATAAAGAGATGATGCATGACCAATGCATAACCTAAGGTGGGATTTTCTATATGTACATACCATATGGCATATAAATAAACATACATCTCATGTATTAAACCAAAAATTAATGGGCCGGGATGAACCTTTAAAAATCGGAATGAAAAAATTCTATCTATTACATTTTTCCATCGAACAAACTGGCTCACAGGCGAACCGGGTCTTGAACCGCCGAGCAAAGCTCTTTCGTTTAGTAAACGCAGTAGGTAAACAGTCGCTTAATACAGACTAGAAGATAGTGCGAAAAGCTAAACGATCGCTTAGACAACAATGAGGCTGCGAAGCCTGATGTCTAGGCGATCATTTAACGCGGTGAAAAGTAAACGATTTACCACGCGATTATTTAGTCAGGTACTAAGAGATGAAGCTTGTTGAGCTAAACGATCGTCTAGTACACGCGCGTGTTAAACGATACCTAAGCATCTGATACTCAATGATTGCCTACCCATCGTCTATATGACCCGATCAACTCTTGATCGTCTTCTTCCTCGAAGAACAATAACCCTTCCTTCGAACTTCTTCACGAACGACTTAAAACTCAAATTAACGTTGAATTACAGACTCGATAACAATTAATTATGCCCAAAAATGCAGGGGCCTTTACAATTAACTCAAAATGTAAAAGAATTAATCAAATCGAGGTTTCATCCCAGAAAACTCTATTAATCTGCACGTCCACAAACGAATTAACTATTAAAACGAAGAAAGTTCTACACCCACTGAGAATGCATATGCAATTCTTTGCATCGATGAAATTGGAATATCAGAAACCATGGTCTAATATCAATTGAAGGAACTCTTAAACAAGAGTATGCATGAGCGGAAGCGGATCTTTTCGATTTCATTGTGACAGAATTACCACACTTACATTATAACATATAGATATGCATTGTATGCACTAATTACTGGCATGCTTTAACAAATAAATACAAAAGACCGAGAAAACATATCAGTTGAAGACTTTCTTCAATCGAACTCGATCCAGCGGAAGCAAACTTCTCATGCTTCTTATCGTCCAGTAAGCAGTCGCCTAGCAGCACCACGGTCGTCTACACGATCAGTAGCGCACGAACAAATAGCAACCGAGGACGACACCACTAATTGAAGTCCTTTGTATTCTCGGAGTGAGAATCCAAAGGGTGAACTTTAATGGAATTAGTAGAAGGGAAGGGAAAAAGATGATCGTGTAAAACGAACAATCAAGTGGGAGAAAGGGATGACTATCGTATAATCAAGTGCTTGTCATTTAGGTCGGGGTACACGATCGTGTAGTAAACACTAAGAAATCGTCTATCAAAAGGTAAGCAATCATTTAGTTCTGCTCGACGTGCTAAGCAATCGTCTAGTAAACTGTACATGATCGTTTAAAAAATCGCGGGCGATCGTTTAGTACGCCGGTGTGCAACCGTTTAGGAAGACGGGCACTATCGTATAGGCTCTCAACATTAAGCAATCGTATTTTCACACTGTGAGTGATTTTTCGGATATCTTTCGTGTCTTTCGTGTCACACAAAATTAAAACAATTTTCATTTTTATTCTTCAGTTACAAGAACTGAATTCAACTTCCTACTTTCGCACAAATCCGGAGAAAAACTCGACAAATTATAACATAACCGCCTAATTAATTAATTAATTAATATAATCATATTATATTCTTAATCTATAGTTTGATATCATATATCAACTATAGTATTTTCTCCTCTACTTGATATAAATCGTATTTATATCCAATTTCCTCCAAAATAATGTATCTTATACATTTAGTCAATCATATCATATATAATTAACTAGTTCAATTATATCATATAAAATCAAACTTCTTCTTGTCAATTTGAACATTTCAAACTGACCCAAAAACTGGTTCTTAACATTTATCCAAACTACCAAAGAGACCTTATGGACCTATGGCTCGATGATCCAACGGTACATCAATAGCTGACAAAACTCTTTAGCTAGACGATCCACCATTCTTTAATTGTCAGACATTTCACTAAAGACCGACAGTTGAACTCTTCGTACCATAGATATATTTCTGTGTCCATTGGATATAACCAATCATCAGTACAATAACCCTTCACAGATGCTCGTAAGTATAGCTGGGACAAATTACCATTTTGCCCCTATAGTTATATCTCACTCCTTAAGTACTACTGATCCCTCTAATGAACAATATAACATAGTCCAACTATGTGTGAACACCTTTCGGGCCAAGAAAATGTGTGTGGCGCCACATCGTTCAAGCCCTGGAATCAGCCCTTAAGAGAGCTATCTATCTACTTGCTTCTGTTTTGGGGAAGGAGTGAATTTCATCTTGTGTAGCTAAGTTCCCAACTCCCAAATCAGACGAATCTCCAAAGTGGTAGGTTTGAGTCGACGGTCTGGCCACTCGCACTCATGCAAATCAAAGGACCACACTCAATGGCAGGAGTTTTTAACTCACTCAGAATTGAGGTCATCTTAACTATGGTCATCCTAGTAAAGTGCAGTCTCTATCATGAAAGGTGTTATATAACAAGACGTTAACACTTCGTGGTCAGGTCTTATACAAACTCTTTGTATAGGACACCCTCGCTCATATGTCCCCTACACGAATGATCAGGATCAGACCATCTGTGACATGTCACAATACTTGTAACTATTCCACAAAACGGGTCGCATCTGTAGGGTTACCAGGATAAGGCTTCCCTCTTATATCCATATACTACAGACCATTTTGGTTATCCCTTAAGACATGATCCACTTGTATATCACCACATACATGTTTAAGTTACATAAAGACAACCAGAGATTTTAGTTTATTGGTTTGTGGAAATACAAATAAAACATTTAAATGAGCAAAAACAAGAAGTGAAGTAAAATATCAAATATTATACATCACAAGCATTCGTACAAACTGTTTACAAACTACAGGATACGAGACTTTATAGCATCAACCCCAACAGATAGATGTTTATGGGTTTAATTGTCTTTGTTTAAAGTTTTCTTTAAATTACAAAGTGTTAATTTGTAAGGGCCTTTGTGTTTTTTGGCGTAATTAACATGTTATCGAGTCTGTAATTGAAAGTGTTTGAGTTAGTCGAGTTGTTCCTGATGAAGTTTCGAAGCATAGAGATGTGATTCTCAACGAAGAAGGAGACCAAGAGTTGGTTGTATCGTATAGCCTCAGGTAAACGATCGTTGGGATTTATCTAAATGATCATGTAGATTTTTCTATACGATCGTGTAGTATTTACTAAACGGTCGTTTAACTAATGCTAAATGATGGGGTAAATCGTTTACTCTATCGCGTAGTGTTGGTTGTCCAATCGCGTAGACACTGGAGGTAGACGATCATAGTAGCAGCATATGATGCTCCGTGTAGTTAGCATGCCTCATCGCATAGTTATTACTTCATGCGGTATACGATACGAAGTCGTTTGTTCAACGATCGTTTAAATGATGGTGTTTCATCGCATCGTAGTCGTTTAGACAATTGTGTAAGGCCTGCGTTGTGTGGAGCACGCTAGATGATCGCGTACCTCGTGCTTCATCGCTTAGTAAAAGGTATATTATCGTTACTAAACAATCGCTTAGCTCTGGGAGCATTGGTAAACGATAGAGCAAAGCGTTTGTTCTTTCCTGTAGATGATCGCGAGGATTTCTGTGCACAATTATTGGAGACGCATTGCTTCACCCAGACGGTTCAAGATCTAGTTCGCCTATTTAAACTGGAGACTCCTTGTTTTGTAATAGTTAGCTTTAGTTTTCTGAATTTGAGGCAATTTTACCCAGTTCATCAACATTTGTTTATTATACATATGATGTATGGTGTTTATATGGCAAAGTGTTTGACATATAGTTTAAAACCCACCTTAGGTTGTGCAATTGTTCATGCATCAAGTGTTATAATCTAACATGAAGAAATTACATGAAAGCATGCGCATGCTCCATGAAATATAAGAGTTATATTTTGCATGCTGTGAGTATATTCATGCATCATCCTTTTATTATAAGTGGTATAGTCTAAGGGTGAACGGAAGCATGTTGTGCTTGTTTCGTTGTTATTTTTTATAAACGTTATATAAAAGAAGTTGCAATGAATGAACAATACATTGAGCATGACACTTAAGCTGTTTATAAAAGTTATGAATGCCTTGCATGTGTTAGCTTTGCATTGTGGTTTGGTTGTTTCCGTTTATAAGCATTATAAAGGAAATTAGAACTAAAATCGATAAGAAAGAGTTGCATGCAGACTTAGAGTGAACTCAAGTTTTTTAAAAGGGTTTTAAAATTTGGATTGAGATAGACCTAAGTTCAAATGGTTCTAAAGAGTTTAGTAACATAGATTAATCTCATTAAAATCGATTTAATAGGATTAAATTCATTGGAATAAAAGATTAAATTTCTATGATTCCACTCACATTTCTTCTTGTATGTTCACACCGTGAGATTCATGCTTAGCCTCTGGTGCCCTGGGAGCATCCCCCTTCGGATGGTGTTTGCATGACTCAACATCAAAGTGGACGGAGAGAGTATTTATAGTAAGTGGGTAAAGGGTGTGTGTCAACATGTCTAATGGTCTCTGTCATTGGTTCACACTGTGAGATCATTTTGTACTCCCTCGTGGCGCCCTGGGAGCATCCTCCTTCGGATGGGTTTTATGCAGTTTGTCAAGATCAAGGTGAACTCCAGAAATGGATAGGATCGCTTTAGGTTTTTCCCCAATTGGATTTTTTCCCTTCGGATTGGTGCTTGGGGCGGATCTCTAGGGCCTAAAATGGCGGGTCACACTTACGGGAGATTATTAAGTAAGTTAATGATCTTTTGACCAAATCAATGATGGCTAGTCGTTATAGAAACAAGAGTTGTTCTAGTATTAATGACTTGTTGAGAACTTCTCAATTCAGAGAAGGGATAATTAACCTCCCTTCTGCGGCTTTTGTCCTAAACCTTTGAAGCGTGATTACGAAACTAGATGTCACACGGGATTCATATTAGTTTTACTAAAACCTTATTTGATGTTGTTTGTTATATAACAGGCATTTTCTTTAAACCTAACGTAGGTCAATGTGTTTTTCTTTTCAACAACTCGTTAGTATTTCCGTTTAGTGCCTTTCATATGATCGATTACATACAGTGGAAAGAATCGTATAAAACATATTTCGTGGCAAATGATCTCGAATTTGTCATGGTTGAGAAATGTCCTCAAGTCTCGACCCTTGATGTACCGCAAAGTGTTCGTAATGCATATGAGTTGTGGATGAAGGCTAATTCATTGGCCCGACTTCATATTTTGGCTAATATACCTGATATTTTGGCCAAAAGGGTTGAGAACATAGTCATTACACGCGAGATCATGGACGCGTTGCAAGATTTGTTTGAATGTTAGTTCTTACTTTTTGAACACAGAGGGATGGATGAAAAAACCAACAGTGTCAGTTGTTCTGATACTGATCCCACTACTCTCCAAAAGAGGATAGTAAATCTGATTGATTGGTCTTGGAGACGTGTTTGGTAGAGAATGATGATTCTTCCTGGATCCTTGATTCGGGTGCTAGCAATCATGTTGGTTCCTCTTACTAAGGATTTATTTCCTGGCAAACATTGCCACAGAGAGAGATGATTCTTAGAGTCGGCACTTGTGAGGTTGTTTCAGTTGTTGCTGTAGGCAGGCTGAAGTTATTTGTTGACAATAAATGTTATCTATTACTGGATAATGTTTTCGTAGTTTCTCATATTAAGAGAAACTTAATCTCGGTTTCTTATCTCATTGAACAATAGTACACTGTCTCCTTTCTGAAATAAAGTGTTTATTTTGAAGAATGGAATGGAGATTGATTATTGTTTAATGGAAAGTAACTTATATGTACTAAGGCTGTTAGTCATAAAAGCCTTGTTTAACACTGATATGTTCAGTATGACAACAACTGCTAAAAGACCAAAGGTTTATCCTAAGGAAAACACCCATCTTTGGCATCTAAGGTTAGGTCACATCAACCTCAATAGGATTGAGAAGTTGATGAAAAGAGAACTTCTAAAGAGTTTAGATGAAAACTCCTTGCCAGTATGTGAATCATGCCTCGAAGGCAAGATGACCAAACAACCTTTTACTGGAAAAGGTTACAAAGCCAAGGAAACCTTGGAGCTTATACATTCTGACCTTAGTGGTCCGATGAATATTAGGGCTCGTGGTGGGTATGAATACTTCATCTCTTTCATAGATGATTATTTAAGGTACGGGTATCTCTACCTAATGCAACGTAAGTCTGAAGCCGTTGACAATTTCAAAGACTATAAGGCTGAAGTTGAAAACTTGTTAGGTAAGAAGATAAAAACACTACGACCTGATCGTGGTGGAGAATATATGGACCTCCAATTCCAGAACTATATGATCGAACATGGGATTGTGTCCCAAATTCGGCCCCAGGTACACCTCCACAGAATGGTGTATCATAAAAGAGAAACATAACCTTGTTGAACATGGTTTGGTCTATGATAAGTTATGTTCATCTTCAAGACTCGTCTTGGGGTTTTGCAGTGGAGACTGCATGCTATATCCTAAACAACGTTCCCTCGAAAAGTGTTTCTGAAACACCTTTTTAGTTATGGAGAGGCCGTAAAGGTAGTTTACGCCACATCTGGATTTGGGGTTGTCCGACACATGTGCTAGGGACTAACACAAAGAAGTTGGAACCATGTTCGAAGGTAGGCTACTTCAAAGAAACAAGAGGTGGATACTTCTATGATTCGAGTGAGAACAAAGTGTTTGTTTCTACAAATGCTTTCTTCTTGGAAGAAGACCACATCCGGGATCATAAGCCACGAAGTAAGCTCCTTTTGCGTGAGATTTCCAGTGAGACTGAGACTACTGAGGGTTCAACAAGAGTTGTTGAGTAGACTGACAGATCAACAAGAGTTGTTGAGGTCGGTACATCTAGTCAACTAGCTCAAGAGTTGAGATTGCCTCGACGTAGTGGGAGGGTTATGAACCCACCGGATCGCTACATGGGTTTAACTGAAGCCCATAACGTCATTTTCAATGATGGGGTTGAGGATCCATTGTCTTTTAAGAAAGCAATGGAGGATGTTGACAAGGATGAGTGGATTAAAGCCATGAACCAGGAAATGGAGCCTATGTACTTCAATAACGTCTGGGAGTTTGTTGATCCGCCTGATGTGGTAAGACTTATTGGGTGTATGTGGATCTATAAGCGAAAGAGAGGTCTAGATGGAAAGTGCAAACCTTTAAGGCTCGACTCGTAGCAAAGGGTTGTACCCAAGTCGAGGAAGTTGACTATTAGGAAACTTTTTCACCTATTTTCATGCTCAAGTCTATCAGGATGCTCATGTTCATAGCCACATTTTATGATTATGAAATATGGCAAATAGACGTCAAAACTGAATTTCTTAATGGTAGTCTTAAGGAGACCATCTATATGACTCAACCAGAGGGGTTCATAGTTTCAGATCAAGAGTAAAAAGTTTGCAAGCTTAATAGGTCCATTTATGGGCTGAAACAAGCGTCTCGATCATGGAACATTAGATTTGACACTGTGGTCAAGTTGCTTGGCTTTAATCAGAATGTTGATGAGCCTTGTGTCTACAAGAAGATCATCAACAGCTCAGTAGCTTTCTTGGTACTGTATGTGGATGATATCCTACTCATTGGGAATGATGTAGGGTATCTGACTCACATTAAGAAATGGCTAGCTGCTTAGTTCCAAATGAAAGATTTGGGTGAAACACAATATATTCTAGGGATCTAGATCATTTGGGATTGTAAGAACAAAGGGTTAGCTCTGTCTCAGGCATCGTACATCGTTTAAATGTCGATTAGGTACAGGATGCAGGATTTCGAGAGGGGTTGGTTACCCTTCGGGCATGGAATCATTTTTTCTAAGCATCAATGTCCTAACACACCTCAAGAAGTTGAGAAGATGAGACGCATTCCCTATGCTTCAGCTGTAGGAAGCTTAATGTATGCAATGTTGTGTACCAGACCCGACATTTGCTATGTAGTAGCGATTGCCAGTCGATATCAGTCCAATCCATGATTTGATCACTGGACAACGGTCAAGACGATCATAAAGTATCTTCGGAGAACGAGGGACTACATGGTCGTGTATGAAGATAACGAGGGGCTACATGCTCGTGTATGAAGATAAGGATCCATGATTTGATTACAGGATACACAGACTCTGACTTTCAGGCAGATAGAGATTCTCGTAAATCGACATCGGGGTCAATGTTCACTCTAAATGGAGGGGTTGTAGTGGGGTGAAGCATCAAGCAAGGATGCATCACAGATTCCACTATGGAAGCCGAATATGTAGCGGCTTGTGAAGCAGCTAAAGAGGCTGTTTGGCTGAGGAAATTCCTTTCAGATTTCGAAGTTGTTCCAAATATGAATTTTCCTATCACTCTTTATAGTGATAACAGCGGGGCTGTGAAAAATTTGAAGGAGCCTTGTTATCATCATCAGGGAAAGCATATCAAGCAGAAATACCACTTGATCAGGGAGATTGTGCCTCGTGATGATGTGATAATCACAAAGTTCGGGTCAGAGCACAACATTGTTGATCCCTTTATAAAGGCTCTCATGGCTAAAGTGTTCAAGGGTCATCTGGAGAGTCTGGGTCTGCAGGACATACTACATCTTTTCTAGGGCAAGTGGGAGATGATACTGGGGTATGCCCTAGTTTATTTTATATTGTACATGTTTTTTCTTGTATTATATATTAGTCTCTAGAGGCATTAGGACAAGTGGGAGATTGTTGGGATTTGTGTCCTAATTCTACTGGAGTCTCGTTGTTTGTAATTATACACATTGTTTATGAATAAAATAATTGTTATTTCATTCTGGCATTTACTTATATCTAATAAACAAAGCTCTATGGTTATCTTATGTAAACTTAAGCATGTATATGAGATATACAAGTGGATCATGCCTTAAGTGATAACCTAAATAGGTCTGTAATATAAGGATTAAGGAGGGATTCTTGATCCTGGTGACACTACGGATGTGACCCGCTTTGTAAGGGTTTGCAAGTATTGTAAACTATTACATATGGTAGATCCTGACCATTCATGTGGAGATGTGCAAGCAGAGGTGTTCTATACAAAGAGTTTGTATAAGACTAGACCACAAGACGACTAGACTCTGTATATAACGTCGTTGATACTGGAGACTTACATCTCACCAAAACGACCATAGGTGACACAACCTCAATCCTGAGTGTTTTGGGAACTCCTGCTTTTGAGGGCGGTCCTTTGATTTGTATGGGTGAGAGTGGCCAGATTGCCAACTCGACATGCTTACCTTTCTGGGGACTTATCTGATTTGGGAGCTGGGAACTCAATACATAAGATGGAATTCACTTCTTCCTCGATGCAAGGGTAAGTAAATAGATTGCTCCCTTAAGGGCTGATTCCGGGGCTTGAACATAGTGGCCATAGCTTCTCTTTGGAAGAAAGGAACCAGTCATAGTAAGGCTATGAGTTATGTTCATTAGAGGGATCAACGGTACTTAAGAAGTTAGATGTAACTATAGGGGCATAACGGTTATTGGCCGAGCTGTACTTACGAGCGATCTGTGAAGGGTTGTCGCATTGTTAATTGGTTAAGATGGACACATAATATATTTATAGTAAGGTGAGTTCAGCTGTCGGTCGTTAGTGGAGTGCCTGACAGTTAACAGATGGTGGACCCCGTGATTAAAGAGTTTAGTAAGTTATTCACGTACCATTGGAGCTTCGAGCTACAGGTCTATAAGGTCCCCTCGGTAGCTCAATGGATTCAAGCTGAGGATCACTTCTTGGTATTGATTTAAAATGTTCAAATTGACAAGAGGTAATTTGATTATATATGATATGATCGGTGTGGTGTATGAGATACATCTAATGGAGAATTAATGTAAATGAGTTTTATATTAAGAGCCATGGAATAGAAAAAGAGTTGTGGTTTATATGTTTCATGAAATGAAATATTAAAAATATAGGTTATAAATATAGTATGATAAGTTGGTTATCATTTATATTTATAATAATATTAATTATTGGATAATTATCTCTCTTTTTTCTCTAATAACCAATTGAGTGGGAGGTTATTAGTGGTTTAATGGTAACCGTGAGATAAAAGAAAAAATGTTTTCCAAATTTTAGTGATGTTGATTTGAGATTTCCAATCTCGAAAATTACTCACGAATAGTTGTCAAGTAAATCAGATTTACTAAGCGACAACTTGGAGTTAGCTAAATGATCGTGGGGTGTTCTTACACGATAGACACTCAGCTAGACGATGAGTTAAACAATCACATAGCTTTGGTTAGACGATCGCATAAATTTTACTAAACGATTGGGCATCGACCTATACAATAGGTTGTTTCATCTTCCACTTGTTCAATCGTTTACACGATTGTTCTTCCTCTGGTTTTCTGCCTCTAACCAAGTCTACACAGAGCCCACCCTTTGGATTCTCACACCGAGAATACCGAGATAACCTTCTTGGTGGAGTCATACTAAACTCGGCACAATCGAGGTTATGTGGAGGCCGTTCGCGACATTCGGGGTGTTCGTGACCTTGGCGATCGCTTAGTTCGAGTTCGCTGTGATCGTGCAATGTAGCGGTCGTGTTGGACAAACGCTCGTATGTCACTGTGTTTCTGTGATTGAGCATTCGTGATCAAGGAACTTGAAGATGAGTCTTCAAAGGTTTGTTAATTCCTTCCCCTGATCATGTAGTAAAGCATGCTGTAATTTTTGTTTTATGTATAACTGTATGTTTACGTTTGTGATTGTAATTGTAATGTTCATATACGATTGAAATTTAGAAAGATCTTTCCGCTTCTCATGGAAATCCCCATGTCCGATTTCCTTCAGTTAGATCACTTCAATACATTTCAAGGTATCATTCATCAGTTATCTAGGATGAATATCAAGTTTGAGGATGAGATATATGGGTTATAGGTCCTTGGTACATTACCGGACTCGTGGGAGACATTTAGAACTTCCTTATCGAACTCAGCCCCAAATGATGTACTAAGTATGGACTTAGTAAAAAGTAGCGTATTGAACAAGGAGATGAGAAGAAAGTCATAAGGCACTTCTTCACAATCAGATGTTCTTGTTAATGAAAGAAGGGGGAGGAGTAAGAGTAATGGCCTGACGGAGAAAGTCAAAAGCAAAAGTAAGAGTGGTCGGTTTGCAAATGTTAAATGTAATTATTGTCATGTTAAAGGACATATAAAGAAACATTATCGGAAAGTTAAAAGGGATAATAAAAATGATAAAGGCAAGGAAAAGAATAATGATGGTGATAGTGATGCAGACACAATTACTGTAGCCACTAAATATTTTTACATCTTATTCAACGGTGATGTTATAAATCTTGCTATACAACAGAGAAGTTGGGTGATTGACAGTGGTGCCTCAATTCATGCTATATCAAAGAGGGATTTCTTCCTATCCTATACATCTAGTGATTTTGAGCATTGTTAGGATGGGTAACGATGGATCAGCAAAAGCAGTTGGCATCGAAGATGTACACTTAGAGAACAAGAATGGTTCTAAGCTGATTTTGAAGAATGTGAAGAACATTCTTGATATTTGCATGAACTTAATTTCTACAGGTAAGCTTAATGATGAAGGTTACTGCAATACCTTCTATGATGGTAAATGGAATGTCACTAAAGGCTCTATGGTGGTAGCTAAAGGAGAGCAATATTCCTCATTGTATTATATGGAGGCTAAGATAACTAATTCTGATATAAATACAGTGAACGATGAAGCGACGAATAATTTGATTTAGATGACGATGATGACTAATCATGTATCTATTCACTTCTCTTTCTATATTCACATATATTTAATATTGATTTAATAGTACTTTTTTTGTGTTTTTATATAGATACGATGTCAACCTCTAATAGGCAACATGAAACAGAGGAATAATTCCACGAGATGGAGATATATCCACACACGAGATCTTCTATAGGTGACAGTTCAGGTTAGTATTCGTATACATCTTCTATTGATTGAAATATATCCTAAACTCTTTTAATTTTTATTCATCAGATGGTAGCTCTTCATCCACTCGGAAGAAACGCAAGCACTTACAGAACATCGAATTGGAAAAAGTAGAATAATTTAAAAATAATGTGGTAACAAGTTTTTATAAAATGGGTGTTGTAAGGGGCGTTAACACCTTCCTTACACTCAATAGATTATCAAACCTTGAATCTGACTTTAGAATGAATGGAAAACCGGTGTTGTAGGGATGGTAGCATCTTTTTCACCTCAATCGACAACCAATCACACCCTTAATAGGGTAACTTCAAATTTCTCACCTCGAAAGAAAACAACGTCCACTCTGACAACTGACACAAATTATTTCCCACACCCAAACCTGACATTTTTCTAACTTTTTTTATAATAATAATAAATCACTCCAGTGAAATGTTGGAATATGCAATGGCAAAAATATTCTAAATTTCTAATTATGTTTGTATGCAAATTATGCCTGAAGTGCTTTTTTATTTCCTATTTGGCTCGACACGGGTTTCTATTCTTTTATTGTTGATATTGTTGTTTATTATTTTCTTTAAAGGTATTGTAATTAAAGTGTAGAATGGGGAATCGAACCTCTAATCTTAAGGTCAATAGTACGAATACTATGTGAATTGAGCTACGCTCTTGTTGGCTGTCGACATTTTATTTGAGGAACGAAAGGAAGAAACTTGAATATTCTCCAAAATTTTGTAATGTTACAAATAAAACAGTAAATTGGTTCAATTCAAACTAAGTTTGTTAGTTTGTAACAATTTAAACATCAAGGCATTCCTACTAATAACTAAAAAATTTTGTTAATAGATGGATTAAATTCAAGCATTTTTTTTAATGTTGTTGATTTAATTGTTTAATTATGAAAACTGAGAACTATTTGATACAAATGACCTTTAAATAATAGGGAACAAAGATATAACTTATTAAAACAAACATTTAGAGAATTAATCTACTTCACAAATGATATTTTATAAATATCCACAAATTTTCTCGTTTAGATTTTACATGAAAATGTGGACATTTTTATCCTTATGGCTAACGTATGAGATTCATCCGTGAAAGACTTTTTCTCAACCATTTCCTTCCTTAGATTTAGCACTTTCCACTATTTTATTTTATGTAACCAAAAATATTAAATGAAAAGATTTTATTTCATATAAAATTTAGGGAAATTAAGTCATATGGCACTAATTAAACTTTCCTTTAGAAAAATAGTAAGTCACAGAAGTATTTTGAATTATAGTAAACGGCCGCTGTCGCATGTGAGTTTCTTATTCACCATGTAATTCATTTTTCCAATTTGCTTAAAATTGCAATGGGTATGAAAATAAATATAGTTTAGTAACCACATCTTCTATTTTTTAAAATTTGACAAACATGGCAAAATATCATGAAAACTAAAATGAGGAATCTAACTTTAAACTTTTTCTTATTCCAAAATTACCTTTCAATTAAAGTTAGTGTCTATTATTGTCACATCTCATGCATTTCTCTATTTTCTGTTGTTTGAAGGTCTCGCAAATCTCATCGAGGAATACAAAAATTGTTACTCGGCTATCAAATCGCCAGCATGGTTGGAACCGAAGAAGATTCAAGAAGCAAAAGAAGAATACACATGGAAGACAAAGAACAATGGAAGAATTTGATAGAAGGCTCCAGATTCGAATATGTAGCACTCAGCCATTACACCATTAGTTAGGCAATTGCGAAAAGTAGTTTTATGGAATGACAATTACAGTTCTCTCTACACACTAATCGAATCAGCACCTGAGTTTTTGTCTCTTATCTGTATCTTCATGGCATTGATCTTGCCTTTCATTTTTCTTCTTTGTTTGTGGTAATAATCAGTTTCAATCAGTCAAATCTTTTTCACTAGCATGGAATGGAACTAAAAATAGTGAATCAAGTATCGAATTTCAAGGCTCTTTTATTTAAAATATGGGGAAAAAAGTAATAATGGTAGTTTAATCTTTGATTTCAAACCTAAATTTGTCGCAATCAGAAGGATCATTTAGTGGGCACCATTACTCATCTGTTGAGAAACCCATTATTTAGATTTTAGATTTGGTTCATATTTTTGTAATTCCCTCTCTAAAGTTGCTTTCTCATTGGTATGTCATATGTAAATATGAATACAACAAAATCGTTGTTCCAAACTCCTTTTTTCGTTTACAAAATCAATTTTGTATTATGTTTGTATTCAGTTTGGTTAAAGATCAATACAATGTTATATTCAGTTGATTTGGTTCTCTTCTAATGTTCTTTGATTTGTAAGGACCTTTGATTCTTTTTGGTGATTTTTTTTGTCTTCGGTCTCATAATATCTAGATTGTGGAGGACAAAATTGAGTTGATTTTGTTGGGATTTTAAGACATTGAGGAATGTAGATTCGTCAATAGGGGTCTAATTTTGGTTTCCCAAATTTTTTAGTATAACTTACTTTGTGATTACTATTTGATAACCTAGAATGAAGTGTGAAGACGTTAAACACCACTTTTCTCTGTGACATCTAACGTCCTAACTCCTGACATATCCTATGCTCAAGATCAAACTCAGACTTTCAAACCAATTTTAAAAAATAGTTACATTCATTGATAGAGTTTAAGAACTGAACTCAATTTAGATCACAACACTATTTAAAAAGATTCACAGAATAATAGTAAGAACTATTCTTAACAAAACCTCCCATGATATGAAACTCCCAAGTTTTAACTATCCTGGAATACTCTCAAATATATGCACAGACAATACGATAGATATCTAACAACAGTAGTGGCGTTTGACGACTTAGCAGATACCAAGAACTTGATTGTTACCTGGGAGAAAAAATAAAACATTGAAATTAGAATGAACTAAAGCCCACTTAGTGGTAGTTTCATATGAATATAAGTTTTCTCTTTCTAAAACATCAAAGAAAACTATTAAAATCATTCAGTATATCATTGGCAAAGTATATAAGATTCACTAACATTTCAAATTGTACTAATAAAATAATAGCATGATCATATCTCATATAAAGCACGTTATAAACCATAACTTATCATGGAGGGTTACTCTGGAAAAGGAATGTTCCCTGTGGTGACTAAACAATAAGGTCATATGTGCATGCAAAGCTGCCTCAAAACTAAATATGGATATATACCACAACCCTAGATTCCTCTGGACTTCCCATTATACTTTGCCCAAATTTGATCCCGATAATCTCCGGCTAGGTTGGGTGGCACTACGGCGCAAGTTCCTCTGGACTTCCCAATATACTCTGGCCACATCGGACCCTGGTAGTCCCCTGATTGCCTGGGCGATCCTACTAAAATACATTCAAGTAGCATGAAACAAATAACCATCTCTCGGGTACACAAATTAGTAGTTTGAAACCATTTTCACAAACCATTCAACACCATTTATTCCACCATCAAGAGGTTTCTTACAAAATCATACAAATCATAGTAAAATAAAATTAGGTTGCAAACTACATTTTTATAATTCCACTTCATATAAAATAAATGAGAATTCAGAAATCATGATTCAATTTTTTTTAAAAAAATATTAATCAAGTAAAATAGATCATGGCAACACATTTCACAAATCATAGCATACTATCATACTTATATATTTTTATATCAAAATACTTGAAATAAAACCATTTACAATTCAAACATATAGTTTATATCGAAAATAGTTGAAAATAAACTACTTACTGTTAGTCGGCTTCTCCTTGGATTTCTTGTTCCTTCGACTCTTGTTTATCCTTAAATTATATTAATAATCCCATGGTTATCCTCCACATGACCATAAACTAATTATTTGAAAATTAACCTTCAAATATAACCCATTTTCACATAAATTTTCCCCAAAACAATAATTTGATCCAATATAGGATTTGCTTTTTAATTTGGTCCTTAAATTACTTTAAAAATTAACTTAAGATCCTAAAATCAATCTCCACTAGAAGAATTTCGGGCTTTAATATCGGTTTTAAACCGACATTAGTGGGCTTTAATGTCGATTGACAACCGACATCAAAGATAGTGTTATTAAAGCCCTTTAATGTCGGTTGCCTTTAATGTCGGTTTTAAACCGACATTAAAGGACTTCAATAACACAGCCTTCAATGTTGGTTGCAACAGACATTGAAGACCTTCAGTGAAATTTTCAACCGACATTAAAGAGCTTCAGTGAAATTAACAACCGACATTAAAGATCTTTAATGTCGGTTGCAACTGATATTAAAGCCTTTTTTTTTAAAAAAAATCTTAACCGACATTGAAGCCCGAATCTGTCCCTTTTTTTTTTTTTTTAATTTCATTGTCGAATCCATTTTTTTGATAAAAAAGTATAACATGACACATCATCATCGAACGCTGTGGCTATGACATATTATTCATGTATGGATTGTAAATCTATTACATTTAATCCACAAATTCTGAAGGTCGTACAATTATTCAGACCTTGAAAACACCAATTACAAGTAATACAAACATTATGATTTTACAAACACTATGAGTTTACTGTCCCTCTCCACTTGGTAAGTATGGATCCCTTCATAATTCTTCTTGAACAGACCCCTCTAGCTTCAGCAGTGTCTAGTTATAGGCATCTTTGTCTGACCACTGTTGTTCAAAGGATCACAAACAAAAAAGGTTTAAGACAAAGGATTGAAAGTGAAAATATGATCAGAATTCATATTCAACTAACCATGTTTATTGGGAATGTGCATAAATGGTACATTCAAGGCAAAATTCTTATAGTGAATGTATTGGATCCAGAGTTCCCCAAGAAAAAGCATAAAGAGGTTGTGATACCAAATCTTTACTCCTTTGTTGTACCTGCAAAACAAGAAAACTCAATAGTTGAATAAATGAGAGAATCTTCTTTTTCAAAATTTTCAATAGCATAACGATGCTACCACAACAAAACCAAAAATTTACCTTCAACCTGTTCAATGAAACATACTCCCAAAAATATTTCATAACTACTTATTCTCAACAGAACTATCAGAATTCCCAAAAAATGAATATTCAAGAACACATACATCAATAAGTAAATTTAGCTCACAATATACCATTAAAAGTATATGGTAGAGGAAGAGATTGAGAGAATACAAATGTGAGGCAACTTCAATCAACATGAGGGCTTGAATTGTTATTGCATATTATCCATTAGAATCTTTTATTAAAGTTGGCCCCCCTTCCATAAATCGAAATGTAACCATGAGAAAAAAAAAAAAAAAACTACATCACCAATGAAGAAAATGATATTGCTTCTTCAAATGCCACCAAAAAAGGTTAAAACAGAAAACATAACAAGCAAATGGACAGGAAAAGACATAAGATCAGAGTCTACACAACAAGACATTTACATAAACACCTATTTCCTCTTCTGTGTTTACAAATGTCCAAAGAGCTAACTAAGAATGGTTCTAATATAAAAACATATAAGCCAACAAAATGAGAGTCAGATAAGAGCAAGTTTGAATTGAAAAACTAGCAGAGAAATTTAGTAAACAACAGAAGAAATAACAAAAGATACAAACTGAGTGACAGTTGAAAAACAAAGACGTAATGTCCGAAATTCTTGTAGTGTTTGATCCTATAAGCATATCATTTTGTTTCAACTAAGTATAATAGATATTCTATCGCTGAAATTCTCGGCACTTACATATTATAAAATGCATGTATAAGAACCATTCAATGGAGAGATTAGCTTAGAGACTCTAAAACAACACAATCAGTATAATCCTAAAGTTATTGTCCCTTTCACGTACTACCAAACTTCTCCTGAACTGTGACTTTCTGCAAAGACAAATTAACAGCTAAAGTAGGGCCTTCATAAAGTGCAATAAGAAAAATATACAAGAACGTCCCAAAAGTTTTGATTATCCACCACATCATTACCAAGATCCGAACTACGGAAAACTATGGCACATGTAACAGCTAAAGTAAGGACTTTTAAAATTATTACACATAACAACAAATACAAAAGCACATGTAACTAAAAGGACACTGGGAATTAATGCCATCAATTATACATGAAACATATCTAGATACAAGTATTTATAAGATCATTTTTTTACCACTTAATCCTTACATGAACCCCTCCCAAAACCACAAAAGAATGTATACTTTCCCTTCCAATAAGCAAACATACCAAGTAGCTTATCAATATTACACAACACAAATAATAATAAATAAACAACTATCAAAGCCAAAAACTAGTATTGATAGCATCAGAAACAAGTGATATGTGCCTTAAATATTTTAACACCCCAATCTCAGCACCTTCGAATTGATTCAATGGCGCAGGGGTTGTGATTGTGAATCATATTCTATGGATGAATTTATTATGCCTTCTATCCAGAGCCTCCCTGTACTCATGCGAGCGATATCATATGAGAGTGTATGAACAAACAAATATAAGTTGCGTTAATATAAGCAATTTATAAATAACGAAAGAAATGAACTCAACCCATAAATAACTACCATAGTTGGACAATCGTCATTGTAATGATCTCAAATTTCAATGCTAAACTATGGAATATTACAATATTTTAACCTACACTAACTTTATAACTCTTATGTTTTAAAAAAATTTCCGCAACAAAGGATGCCTAAGAAGTTCCACTACCATAAATCACTCAACGAAAGTCATAAACAACTAAGCTTGAAGAGGACAAAAAGAGCTTGCAAGAGAATGATTTTGTATTACTAAGAGCATAAATAGAGATAAGTGTAGAGTGCAAAATTTAATACCGCTAACTAAGAATTGTAATCCAAACCAAACTTCATAGGCTAAAACACATCATCAGCATGTGATCTTAAGAAAATTAATAGTTACCTTCCCATTATTCCTTCAGAACTACTTCATGCTTATAAACTGGTTGCCATGTAACTATTTCATGCTTAAGAAAATTTTTATATTGTCTCATCCATATAAGTTGTTTGCCATGTTTGACATCAGATACAACTAAAAACGTATGAAGATGAAATTGGAAGTAAACATGAATTTTAAGTTGTTAGAGCAAAAGCCACTCCAAGAACAATTAACATCTTAAAATCCAAACAATCTATTTTCAATCCTTTGTCTAAATTATACATTCACGGCCACAACTAGAGTAACTCAAATTAAGTACAAAAACCTTCTTTTTACTGACTGAACTTGAGGATATTGAAATATAAATATAGCTTAAACTTATAGTTTACTCACCTTTCTGGCAATGGACATTTTTAGTTTAATCCATCCTATATTGTCTTCAATGCACAACCTTTTTGCTCCAATAGTCGAGGCATTTGAACACAAAGATTGAAATTGGTTCAGTTCCTTGATGACAAGTCGACAAATTAGTTTATTTGTGAAGAAAAAACATCGTAACAAAAGATAACATAATACTCCTCCCTAGAGAAAACGAATATAACTTAATATCCAATTGTTTAGCAAGGCTCACAAACAAAAATATCAATATCATAACTACGAAATGAAGGTAGAAGTCGATCACTTTAGACTTAATTGCTAGTTATCTACTAACATTATTCATATTCATAATATAAGAAAAATTCATCTTTAACATTCAAAATAATACAAATGGAAAAAGTCTATAAATTTTTATGCATGTCTAATAAGAATTTATATGAGCAAATAGAGAAGAGTGTGATGTTAGAGAATAAGCTTTTAGAAATGAACGCATACTCCTACCATATCTTGTATGGTTTTTATAAAAATTAAGAAAGATACTCACAAATACACTTTGCTTCAACTCACTCTCCACCATTTAGTTTTGGAGCTTTAACATCGGATAATACTATTTTCAACCGACATTGAAGCCCGAATTTCTTCTAGTGTCACATCATTAGGGTCACTTGAAAACACTTAGAAACTGTGCTTAAAACTACAAGCATTCAAAAATGCACTTACCAGGAAATTTTTTTTACGTGAATCCCTTGTTGTTGCAAGAAATCCATCTCCTTCCCACCCCTTCCAAACAACTAAAAAACACATAAACAACACCATTAAAAGTATATGATAAAGGAAGAGATTGAGAGAACATAGATGTGAGGCAACTTCAATCAATATGAGCTAAAGCTAAACTCGTAGGAGTATAACTAAGGAAGCAAGAGTTTTCTTGAAACAGGCACAATTCTCTTAAATCCTTATAATGCTGAAGCATTCTCCCTCTCAACAAATTTACAGCGATCTGTGCAGCAATGATAAAATCCACCAATTCATTAATGGGAGCATCTCCACCTGAAATGCATTATAAGAAATTCTTATGGCTACATAAATATTTGGCGATAACTTCAACCAAGTTGATTATTTCAGAAGTGTACTAACCAAGCTTATCGATCGCAAAATTAACTTCATCAACAGTAAAGTTCATCATTAATAGTCTTTCAATTGCTCGTTCGTTATGTTCTCTTCACCATCCACCACAGATTTGATCCAAATTGAAAGCATGACTTCCTGCAAGCAGAGAAAAATAGGCAAACAACATATAATAGGAATTCAATTACCCCATACAAAGAATTTATGAAATTCAAACTAGGGAGCTATGGAAAGACAACATAGTGGAGCTTTGTTCCTATCCAATCAGCTTTTGAAAAGTTGATTCTCCAAGCTTCCTCTGGGCATATACCCATATACAAGCATTTGATGTTCGTCTTTGCAACAATATCCAATCAGCTTCACAAGATGTTCATGCTTAAGCTGCCATAGAAAAGCGACGAGCCAAGGGAGCAAGCATGGCCTGAGGTTGTCATCGAGGAAGCCTTTGTAGACGGGGCCCAAACCACCCTCTCCAAGGAAGTTCGAGGAAGAAAAAGTCTGAGAGATAAGCTTCAACTCAGTGAGAGTGAAGGCGTGGATGTCAAATCTGGCGAGAGAGATGGGGAGGTCCTCAGAGAAGGTGGAGTTAAGGTTACTAAAATCACTTTCGAAATCCTTTTGAACGAACTGGGCTTATTATTCATCACCGCCACTACCTTCATCACCTCCGATGACTGTGCCTCCAACTCGTAGCAACTCGAGAAAATGGGTCTCCACTTCATTTTCTTCACCGCCATTTTTATTTCCAAATCGACACACTATTAAAAAGAAAGAAGACGATGAAGAAAACCCACGACTAGACGAGGTTACTAGATCTGCGACCAGAAAACCCACAACCAGATGAGGCTATCAGATCTGCGACCAGACGAAAACCCAAGACCAGACGACCGGATGAAAACCCACTACTGACGATGTGACTAGATAAAGGATCGATCAGAGGATCGAGTATCGAGGAAGCCTGCTACCGACGACTAGACGACAAGATGAACGATAGGTGACAAGATGAGCGATCGACCAGAGCTTTTTCGACGAAGGAGAGAGGGAGGGTTTTGGGGATGAAGAAGTTTGTGTGAAAGAAGAGAGAAGGAAGTTTGGGGGTTTGATGGAGAGAGAATTAACTTACTAAAATGAAAAAATAAACAGATCTTTAATGTCGGTTTTAAACCGACATTGTAGCCTATCTTCAATGTCTGTTTAAAACCGACATTAAAGATCCGTTTTTTTAAAACGGACATTATACATCTGGTTTCACTTTTTTCAACCAACATTAAAGCCCAAAATTCTTATAGTGCTCCAATTAAAACTAATTCCACATCAATTTTCCTTAAACTTTAGTCTTGACCATTTTAGAGTTTCCCTTTCAATTTAACCCTAATTTCACTCAACTTAGGGTCTACTCACAATTAAGTCCCTTTAATTACTTAAATTACCTTAAATTTTCCAAATTAATCCAATTTATATCTAAAGTATCTTAATGGTACCAATTAGGACTTAAATTAAGCTTAAGTACACTTAATTTTTTCTCAAACACTAATGTCATCCAATTTTAGAGTTTCAACTTACACTTTAATCCTTAAATTACCTTAAAATTAACTTAAGATTCCAAATTAACTCAATTCTAAGGTCGAAGCATCTTATTGATATCCATTAAGACTTAAACTAAGGTTAACACCTTAATTAAACTTGATTTTATTACATTTTATCTAATTTTTTCATTAACCCTAATTACGGTTTACTTTACATTAACCCCTTAATCAACTTCAAAAATTGCTTAGGATCCCAATTTCTTATAAATTTAGGTTTAAATGATGATAACAATACCAATTGGACCCCTAATCATGCTTAAAATCACCTTACTTAACCTAAAATTGATTTTTTTTTTTTTCTATTTTTAATGACAGATAATATATATAGACACAAGTCAACTATAAAAGTGAACTTTTTCAACCTTCAACCCAGAATTTTCCACATTTCTACCAGCTTTTCGGTGAGTTTCCGGTGACCAATTTTTCTCATTTAGGCCATATCCGCTCTAATTAACTTATACAAACTTTTTACCCATCCCTTAAACTATCTTACCTCAAAGTTTTGACTCTCGAGTCCCCTCGAATTGTTCGGAATGGATCAAACTCTCCACAAGTATCTAATTTTCGGCGAGAAACTTCAAATTTCAAAATTCGAATTTTCGGCCAATAGAAACCCAATTAACATATGTAAACTTTTACTCATTACTAAAATTAACCTACCTCAAAATTTGGACAGATTTGCTCTAAAACTTCCAGAATCGATGAATACTTTTCGACATCCGTATTTTCCTAGTGGAAAATTCAGATCTCAAATTAAGCTAATTCGGCCGATATTAATCAAATTAACCCCCTATAAAACATTAGAGAGACCTTAACAATTACATTTGAATTTGGAGCTTCTAAACGAACTCTAACTCCACGAATTTGCTTCAAACCCAAGCCCCTCTATTTTTGACCAATTCCGCCGCCGCTGTATTTTTTTCTTCGCTTTTCTGCTACGTTTCTTCAAACTAAATACTCCACGGCCTTCCCCTCTACGTTTCTTGCTGCCACCACTTGGTTCGGTTTCCCCATGTCCCTAGTTGACTAATATACCACGTCCAAGAAGCTCCAATGGAAGAATTTGAGGAAGAAACCTCAATTTATCCAAAAACTTCATCAATTTCCATTTGTCACTCTCTAGTTTACACCTCATCCTTGGGGTTTTTCTTTCAATTCAAGCTCAAAGTAAGTTTAACAAGTCCTAAGCATTCCAAATTTACACTTAAAACCTCAAACATCCATCAATTCGTCATTTCCAAATTATTGACTTTTTAGTTTGAATTTGACTTTGAATGTTTGGTCGTTGACTTGGACCGGACTTTGACTTGGACATTAATTTTGACTTGATTTGTCCTAAGCATCCCTACTTGACCCTTAAATGTACTTTATGAACGATCCTGTGAAAATCCTTGAGTGTAAACAAGATCGATCTCAAATCCCAATTTTTACAGAATTTACAATTTTACGGAATCAACATTATGCATTTAATATAAAATATAGCATGCTTATAAACAAATAAGAAAAAGAGAGAAAAGAGAATAGGAAGATGAAAACTAACTCTTCAAGAACTTTTCTTCAATACTTCCTCTCTACAAAAAAAAAAAAGAAAAAAAAAATCATGAACTCGAAACCCTAATTTATCCTAAATGGCCACCAATTTGTTTCCTTTGTATTCTATAGGATGAGAATTAAGGAGTTTTGTGGGCTTTGGCTTTTTGGAAGAAGGGAATTTTGATAGAGGAGAAGAAAGATTGGGAGGCTTGGGATTTTTCTCAGAGAAACTCTTTTGTGTTCATCTCTCTGTCAAACGAAGAAGAAAATGGTGATCACTCCCAACCACCCACACAATATATATAAAACCACCAACTATTATATGTATATATATATATGTATATAACATATATTATATCATATATAACATATAACCTATGGTTTAATATTGCATCACATACAATATAACCTATAGTTTCAATTCTCTCACCAATGACATTTAATATAAATCCCATTTATATTAAATTTAATTATATGAATCCAATTCATATAATTAATATTTGAATCATATTGAAATTTTTAATTCCTCTCAAATAAACTTTATATTATAATGTATCAAATACATTATAGTAATTATATCATATATAATTAAATTAAATTAATTATATCACATATAATTAATTCCCTCAATTAATTTGAATAATTTAAATTAATCCAAAATTGATTCTCATCTAATCCCTGTTGAGTTACAGATGGGGCCTCATTGACCTATAGTTTGGCCTCAAGGAAGGAGTGAATTTCGTCTTGTGTAGTTGTGTTCCCAGCTCCTTAATCAGACGAATCCCTAAAATTGTAGACTTGTTGAGTCGGCGATCTGGCCACTCTCACCCATATAAATCAAAGGATTGCCTTCGTAGGCAGAAGTTTACAACTCACTCAGGATTCAGGTCATGTCACCTACGGTCATCCTTGTGAAATGTAAGTCTCTATTATGAATGGTGTTAAATAATGAGACTAGTCATTTCGTGGTCCAGTCTTATACAAACTCGTTTGTATAGAATACCCTCGCTCACATGTCTCCACATGAATGATCAGGATCAGATCATTTGTAGCACTTTACAACAATTGTAACATCTAAAAAGTGGGTCGTACTCGTAGTGTCACCAGGATAAAGTATCCAACCTTATCCATCTACTACAAACCATTTAGGTTATCACTTAAACATGATTCATCCATATGTCTCTACATACATGTTTAAGCTATAGAAGATAACCTTGGATGTTAGTTTATTGGGTTGTGGGTTTAATGATATTAAATGTCAAATAAAACATCTCATATTTTACTAAATAAATAAAATGTTTATATAATACAATTACAAACTACACAATCCTACGAGGTTTAAGGCATCAACCCAAAAGCTTTATAAGCTTGTTAACTTGTTATCCTCAAAATATGCTCAGATCACAATCTTTCTTGGTGAAACTAACGACGGTCCAATTCTTTTTATTTTCAAGTGTCTATCTTAATCAAGATTTCCAAATCAAACTTAATCTGAAATCTCAAAATTCAAAATCTACTTTAAAATCTTCCAAATAGTTTCAAAAAGAAAAAGTAAAAGGGGAGAAGGCTTACAAAGCATCTCTTTAATAATTGTTATTTGGAGAAACGTGAAACTCTAGTTATCTTCATATTTGGTTGTGTGATTTTAGGTGTTTCACTTACCCAAATGATCATTTAACTCCTTTCTCTTTTTGTCGGTTGTCTTATCGGGTTGTTTGTTCTTTCAACTGAACCACTTGTCATTGTGTTATTTGTTCCCTGTATCAACATAGATAACCAATCCATAGTTCAATTAATATAGCTTTCAATTTGTTAATTGTACTTTAGTCCTTTAAATCCCTTCTGTATTCAATTGCATATAATAGACAGAAACAACATTATTTTGGAAACGGAAGAATGTACCTATTGTCATCACTACTTAACGTGTGCACTAATTGAGTTTTTTTTTTGTTTTCTTCTAGTTATCCATGCAGCACGTAATTGATGATTGCTTCTCATATTCTTCTACTTTGCATTCTATTTTATCATCCTTTTTCATGATTGCTAGATGAATTTGTCTAGAGTTTTGGAACGATGTATATTGTCTAATCTAGTTTTGAATTTTGAAAAATGTCATTTTATGGCTTTGAGTGGTATTGTACGTGGGTATGTTATTTCTGAGAATGACATTTGATGTAGAACCTGCTAAAGTTGAAATTATTACTAATCTCTCTTACCCCAAAAATGTGAGGGAGGTTCGCTCTTTTCTTAGTCATGTAGGATTTTACCATAGGTTTATAAAAGACTTTAGTAAGATTGCTCAACTAATGACTTCCTTACTTCAAAAAAGGTTTGGAATTCAAGTTCAATGGTGAATGCAAAGCTAACTTTGATGTGATGAATGGTGATTTGTCTTGTGCCCCAATCATCTAAGCTCCTCGATGGGAATTTCCCTTTGAAATCATGTGCTACACAAATGAATATGCAGTTGAAGCCGTCTTGAATCAGAAAGTTGAGAAGAAACACCATGTGATTTACTACGCATCAAAGACTCTCAATCCAACCCAATGCAACTACACTATCACTGAGAAGGAGCTCTTAGCTATAGTTTTTATATTTGAATTTTTTCGTTTTTACATTATTGGTTCTGAATTTGTTGTATTTTTTAATCATGCAACTCTTCAATACTTGATGCCTAAGGAGTTCAAGCCCCATTTAGTTCGATGGGTTCTCCTTCTTCAAGAGTTGAATCTGAAGATCAAGGACAGAATGCGGTGTGAAAATGTTGTTTTCGATCACCTAAGTATTGATGCAAGTTGATGGTGTTCACATGACTCCATGGTATGTGGATTTAGTCAATTATCTGGTAACAAACGACCTTCCTCTTAACCTTAGTAAACATAAGCATAATAACATCAAGATGAGTAAAAATATTACGTGTGAGAAAACCCTTACTTGTGGAAATTCTGTTCAAATCAGAAAATTAGAAGATGTGTCCCAAACGATGAATTATTCTATGTAAGTCTTGTCATGAGCATGATTGTGGAGGAAACTTTAGTCCTAAAAGAACTGCAAAAATGGTTTTGGATTATGGTTATATTAAGACACTCTTTTTCGAGACACATACTTTTATTGTAAAACATGTGAACGTTGTCAAAAGTCGGACGGGTTTGTCTCGTAAAATTGAAATGCCTCAAGCTCCCTTGCTTTTTTGTGATTTTTTTTATGTGTGGGGGATTGATTTTATGGGACCCTTCCTTTGCTCTTGCAGGTCTAAATATATTTTGTTAGCAGTGCATTATGTTTCAAAATAAGTTAAAGTAAATGTCGTTGTTACTGGTGACACTAAGGTTGTTGCAGGTTTTTTAAAGTCTAACATCTTAAGCAGGATTGGATTTCTGAGAGCCATCATTAGTGGCCAAGGAACCCACTTTTTCAATAAAGTCATCGCCTTCTTGTTAAAGAAGTATGGTGTCCAGCATATTGTTGTCATGTACCATCTATAGACTAATGGTTAGGTAGAGGTATCAAATAGAAAGGTGAAGACCATTCTAGACACAGTGTTGGGATTGATGCTCTTAATCTCGTAAGGTCCTATAGTTTGTAAACCTTGAACAAACCTGTAAGTGATTAATAATATTTGACATTTTATTCACTTTTTCTATGAAATATGTGATATTTTAGTTGCATTACTCACAAACCAATAAACTAACATCCAAGGTTATCGATGTAACTTAAACATGTATGTGGTGACATACAGGTGGATCATGTTTAAGTGATAACCTAAATGGTCTCTAGTATATAGATATGGGTACCTTATCTTGGTGACACTGCGAGTATGGCTCGCTTTGCAGGTGTTACAATTATTGTAAAGTGCTACAAGTGATCTAATCCTAATCATTTATATATTAGACATGCGAGCGAGGATATTCTATACAAATGAGATTGTATAAGACCGGACCATGAAATGTTTAGTCTCATTATATAAAAACGTTCATAATAGAGACTTTCATTTCACAAGGATGACCATAGGTAACATGACCTTATTCCTGAGTAAGTTGTGAACTTCTGCCTATAAAGGCGGTCATTTGATTTGTATGGGTGAGAGTGGCCACATCATCGACCACTAAAAGAAATTTGGGCTTTAATGTTGGTTTTAAAAAGTGAAATCGGATGTATAATGTCGGTTTTGAAAAAAAAATGGATCTTTAATGTCGGTTTTAAACCAACATTGAAATGGACTTTAATGTCGGTTTAAAATCGAAATTAAAGGTGTAATGTTTTTTTCTTATTTTATTAAATAATATATCCCTAATATCGTGCTCTTTCTTCATTTCTCTATGCCCAAACCCTATCTCGCTCGCACTGTCGTTCGTTCTTCACCTTTCTTTGCTCACCATCGCTCGTTCTTCACCTTTCTTCGCTCGTCGTCGATCTCCTTCTCTTTCATGAGAGGTGATTATTTAAACCTCTGATCATTTGCAACTCCTTTCATGTTTGAGCAGTGTTGGAATTTTGAGCAGTGTTATTTGCAACCTCTGAACAGTGTTGGAAATTGAGCAGTGTTTAAGTTCTTTTTTCCTTTCCAAATACATTCTTTCACAAAACTATTTACAGGGTTATTCTGAATAATCTTTGATTTCAAATGATAAAAGAAGCAAGTGAAAATTTTGATACAATGTAAACTATATACATGTTTGTAAGCAAATTTCTTTTGAATTCATCATTTAGCTTGTAAAATGAGTTTATTATGTTGATGACATTTTGTTCATTTTCTTTTAGTTGCTACAGTTTTTCAAGGATAGAACCAAAGGGGAAGGGGAAATTTTATTAGGAGTGTTAATTACTCAACAGACGATGTATATTTTACTTTTTCTTATATAAATTCGCAATTTCTATAAATTATGTTAATGGCATTAATTTGACTTCTCAATTGTTGTTTGTGATAATGCATGACTGAATAAAACCCAATAGTTTTAGTAGAGAGAGTGTGAGATTGTTGGATGGTAGGGTTGATAATTGAAGTCATTTTTAGCTTGCCCACTTGAGGAAATGACATCTCCCAAACTTATAGATCAAGCCCTCTGGTCAAACTAGTAGGATAATTTTGATTCCTTTTGCTAAATGATGGAGAACTCTGATGATATTGAGGCTCGAATTCAGCAGACTCTAAATCTTTGTTTTGTTTTTGTCAGCCATTATTAGGTGTGAGCTTCTAGAGATTGAAAGGGCCAAACAAGTAAGAAAGGTGAAAGTTTGTTTTTCTTTTTCCTTTTCATAAAGCATGGAAAATGAGGTGATGTATTATGCAGCAGTTATCAATGTAGCTCCTAATTGATATGCCTTTTTTATTTTTCTTAATAGATGTGTGAACTAATTCGATATTGGTTTCACTATCTCGTTTTCTCTATGATTAATTTTCTTGAAATTAAAGAGTGTAAACTTTGGATTGTTAGTGAAGTATTTTAGCCTTTGAGTTTGCTTGTTCAACTGCATATTTAGAATTAAACATTTATTGCTTTCAGTTAGATATTACTTGTATTTTCTGAACATAACTTCATACTTTACTATTTAGAATAACCTTTAAATTTTGTTTTTTGGCTTTTCTTTTCATCGATAGGAATTGAGTCCTTGATATTGACTCATACAAAATCTAAGGACATGATTTATTGTGATATTTGTTTGGATTGATATTTGTTTTGATTCAATACGTGATTTTGAGTGAAGTTTTTCATTTGATAGGTTCAAGTTTGACATGCAAGGCTAAATTTTGATTCTTGGAAATTTGGAAGGAAGATAGGAAGATTGCATTGGATGTGTTTTAAGAAGGTTGACAAGTGGAGAAGGTGCACCCAACACAAAAAGGATTTCATAACAACATTAGTAACAAGGATAAGGTAATATCTATAAGATGCTTATCTTAAAAATCTTAGTTGTTCTAAATTTGTCGATGTTGCATATTTTACAATCATAATTTTATGCTTTTAAATTTTCCCTTGTTATTGTTTTTTTTTTTTTTTTGGTAGATTAGGTTGCATATTTTACAACCATGAATAAATTATGAATGAAAATGAATAGAATGTCAGCTGAGTATGGTTTAGGGGTCGAGGTGTTGATTAAAAATGGTCTACAATATTCAAATATTCCGAATGTCATGAGTTGTCTATGTTTGAAATGTGTTGATGCAAAGACTCTAGATGTGAACAAAATAAGAGAACACTTATTTTTTAATGGTATAAATCAAAGTTATCATACATGGATTTTTCATGGTGAATCATTATCGATTAAGAGAAACAATGAAAATGTGTCTACTAGTGAAAGAGACGAAGTTGATGAGGATGATGTTGATGTTGATGACACAATTAGAATGTTTGAGGCTGCATACAATAACTATTTTAGTGGAAAATCCGATAATTTTGAAGAATTATTAGATGATGCGAAGAAACCATTGTACCCAAATTGTAAAACTTTTCCCAAAATATCTACATTGGTAAAGTTATATAATTAAAAAGCTAAATTTGGATGGAGCGATAAGAGTTTCACTGAGTTGTTGGAATTAATTCATGACATATTACCTAGTCCTAATTAAATTCCAACTTATACTTATGAAGCAAAAAAGATGTTGGGTACTCTTGGAATGAAGTACGAGAAGATTTATGCATGTAGAAATGATTGTTGCTTGTTTAGAAAAGAACTCTCTAATGCAAATGTATACCCCATTTGTGGTATGTCAAGATGGAAGCTTAAAAAAAGTTGAAACGAAAGGGCTAAGAATATTCTACCAAAAGTCATATGGTATTTCCCCCCAATTCCAAGATTTGAAAGAATGTTTTGAAGTAAAGAAACAGCAAGTTTATTGACGTGGCATGCTAAAAAAAAAAAGAATAGATGGTTTATTAAAACATCCCAAAGATACCCTATCATGGAAAAAAATAGACAATTTGTGGCCATAGTTTGGGTCAGAACCTAGAAATCTTCGTCTTGCTCTTTTGACAGATGGGATAAATCCACATGGAGATCTTAGTAGTAGATATAGTTGTTGGCTAGTGATGTTAGTGACATACAATCTACCTACATGGTTGTGCATGAAGTGAAAATTTTTTATGTTGACTGCACTAAGATCTGGTCCTAAACAACCAGGAAATGACATAGATGTTTATTTAGCTCAGTTAGTAGATGACTTGAAAAAACTTTGGAAACATGGGGTAGAATGTTACGATGCATATGAAGAACAACATTTCATACTTAAAGCCATTTTATTATGGACCATTAATGATTTTCCTGCATATGGTAACTTGTGTGGTTGTACGGTTAAAGGATATCATGCATGTCTAATTTGTGGAGAGAATACTTCATCCACTTATTTACCAAACGGGAAGAGGATGACATATCTCAGGCATCGCAATTTTCTACCCTGACATCATCTATATAGGAAACAAAAGAAAGCTTTTAATGGCGCACAAGAATTAGAATTTGGTCCAGAACCATTGAGTGGGGAAGAAATTCTTGCAGAAACAAGTGTCAATATTCATTTGGTAAGAAAAGTATCAAAGAAAAGAACAGTGGAGATAGCACTTCAACTTATTGAAAGAAAAAATCTATTCTTTTCGAGTTAGAATACTGGAAGTATCTTGACGTGCGACATTGTTTAGACGTGATGCACATTGAAAAGAATGTATGAGCAAATCTTATTGGTACATTGCTTTATATTCCTGGTAAAACAAAAGATGGAATAAAGACTCGATTAGATTTGGTGGAACTGAATATTAGATCAAAGTTAGCCCCTCAAGTAGGAGAGAAAAAAAGTCTTTTTACCTCTCGCATATTATACATTAACATGAGCTGAGAAATTGAGCTTTTGTAAGGTACTATCAGAAATTAAAGTACTTGAAGGTTATTCATCGAACATTCAAAGTTTAGTGTCGCTCACAGATTTGAAACTTTACGGACTTAAGTCGCATGACCATCACGTTCTTATGCAACAATTATTACCGGTAGCCATTCGTAATATTTTACCCAAACATGTAAAACTTACAATTACTCGCCTATGCTTCTTCTTTAATGCTATATGTTGCAAGGCGATCGATCCATCTCAGTTAAAGGGTATGCAAGAGGATATCGTTGTCACTTTATGCCTCTTAGAGAAGTATTTTCCTCCATCATTCTTCACAATAATGGTACACCTCGTAGTGCATCTCGTAAGAGAAGTTGAGTTTTGTGGACCTGTTTATTTGAGGTGGATGTATTCTTTTGAACGATACATGAAAGTGTTGAAAACTTATGTATGAAATAGAAATCGACCAGAATGATGTGTTGGAGAAAATTATATTGTTGAAGAGACTATAGAGTTTTATTCTGAATTCGTATCTGGTGTTAATTCTACTGGACTAAACTCATCAACAAAGAAAGCGAATTCAAACATTGATAGAGCATTGTCAGCTGCTTCTTTTATCAGATCGAGTAAGGATGAGTTGGATCAAGCTCATATTTATGTCATTCAAAATGTAAATGATGTGCTTCCTTACGTCGAGTATGTAGATCTTCATCTTATTCTCGTTTTAGGTTACTTGATTATTCAATAATCTACTAACTTTGTCATTTATAATAGGCAACATATGGATATTTTGTCTAAACTCAATTCTGGTAAAAATAAAAGTAGAAAGGGGCTTCAAGAAGAGTATAATCGTACATTCAGTCGGTGGTTGTCCACACGGGTAATCTTTAGAGACCTACTATTTGATGTATAATTAAATGTTAACTACTAAAATATTATGAAATATATCGTAGGTTGCAGTAGCTCTCGAAGTTCCCAAAAATTCCATATCGCCTTCTTTGAGATGGATAGCTAATGGACCTTGTCCAACTGTGGCAAAATATTCTGGTTGTGGTCATTGGTTACTACTATCACACAAAGAATCGCGATGATGTTAGGAGGGTTCAAAATAGTGGAGTTAGTATAACGGCTACCACAATGCAAGTCTCTAGTGCTAAGGATAAAAGGCCCATCATGTTAGATATGACCTTTTATGGTGTAATAAAAGAAATATGGGAGCTTGACTATCATGGATTATCATTTATTTTATTCAAATGTAATTGGGTTGAAAATAGAACTGGAGTAAAAACAGACGAGTTTGGGTTTACTATTGTGGACCTCAATCGTATTGGACATAAATCAGACCCATTTATTTTAGCTTCTCAAGTAAAACAATTATTCTATGTAAAAGATCCCACAAATTCGGGTTGGTCAATTATTTTAATATCTCCACAACGAATAATTGAGGATGATTTTTACGAAGATGAAATAGGAGATATGCTACAAGAATGTGGTTATGGAGGTATGCAAAGAATGCCCAATGTTGATACATTTACTGAGATTGATGATACAACATCCACATACATTAGACATGATTGTGAGGGTCGATGGGTTGATAAATAATGTATTAAACATGGTATGTCATTTACTATGGTTATATGTATTTAAAGACATCTGGGCAACGGTTGACCATCGATTATAATGAACATGGACAACCGGTTGGATCTGGAGCAAAGAACATGCAAAGTTATATAGGCGTTTGTGTTCGACAAAAAATTCCTATAACGTATGATTCTTGAAAAAAAGTTCCAAACCATTTAAAAGACAAACTTTTTGATTGTGTAGAGGTATGTTTTCTAAACTTTTAATTCATGTGCATAGTAGTTTATTAGTTTATTGTTTAACTACTTTTTTCATTGTGCAGGTGTCGTTCAATGTGGACTCTAAGTCCAAACATTGTATACTAATGTCTACATCTAGGAAGTTTCGGACTTTCAAGACAACGTTGACTCAAAAGTTCATACTTCCATTTAAGGATGAACCCTCGGTCTTGTAATTTCCACCACAACAATATTCTCACATAGAGCAAAATCATTGAACATCGTTCGTCAATGAACGATTGAGTGAAGAATATAAAGTAAGTCATTCACAATAAATTAGATGTTAACATTATCATTGTTTTGATAGGTAACTTCAACTAGATTTGTTGTACAGAAAATCAATCGTGTTCAAAAAGAAAGACGTGCGAAATGTGTATATAATCACCACATTTCTCGGAAGGGCTATGCGAATCTTGCCCAAGAATTAGTAAGTTATTCGACTTAAATTGAATATTTTATTCTAATATGTTATGCTAATTAAATATGTATGTTCATGTAGAACTTATCGAATGACCCTTCTTATCGGGCGACTTTATGGAAAGAAGCAAGAAAATGAAACAATAATGAATACTTTGATTAAGTTACTCGAGAATGTACCAATCGGATTGTAAGTATATATTATCAAAATTTATGATGACATATATATAAGTTTAAGATGATATAGATATTGTGTGAAAATTGTAATATATTTTACAAGATAAAGTGGCCGAAGTTCATGAAGGTGAAGATGTTGTCACCGAAGCATTGGGTACGGAAGAACATTGAGGACATGTTAGAGGAATGAGTGATTTTGTTTCCCATTCTCAATATTTCAAATGAGTAAAACCAAAGTCCTCTATGAGCCAAGAAATTGAAGGAGGCTCTAGTAAAAAAAATGTTCGGCATGTTAAAGTGTCAAGAGAAAAAACTCACAGCAAACAATCTCATCAGTCCAAATCATCTGTTGGAAGTGTTGCACTAAGTGCATCTGAAGAAGATACTGAGAAGATGTCTAAAGAAGAAGATATTGAGAAGATGTCTAAAGAAGATTTGGAGGTAATCTATTTATTGTGACTTTTAAATTTTAATCATATTATACGTGCTTAACCATGCATGACATAAGTTCTTTTAAATTTGTTAAGGGGACACCATGCCACTTGGCTATAGGAATTGTAGATAATATTGTTACAGTAGCCACAACATTTGATGATGATGTGTCATGCTTAATTGTTAAAGTTCTGATTGACATTATCATTGGAGAAGATTTGCCTATACCAATTCCTGTGAAGGATAAAATAGAGTTCTTAAAGCAAGCAATGGGCAACTTCGTAAAATGGCCTCGTGAACTTGTAGTTATGGTTGACAAGAAAAAAGTATGTTTCCTTTTTAGTATATGAGTTTGGTTATTTATTATTTTTCCTATTTTTAATTTTTGTAACTTTGGTTATGGTAGGATCATTCACCAATTAAGAGCTTCAGCCAGTCCTCCAAATATACTAATGCTAATGGTACTATCAAATTATTGAATGGATATGTCATGCATAACATGAACGATGTAGACATGATCTGTATCTCTTTGGACAAGCATATATTTGGAAGAGACAAATTTATTTATTTAGGCCGCAATGATCTGCGCCAATATTGCAATATGGTTGAAATAGGCTACATGTGTATTTTGACATACATTGTGTAAGTATTATTCATTTAGATCCACTCATGTATACTTTGTTTCATGTTGATAAATAATAACTTTTACTTTGTTTAGGTATATTTGGGATGAATGTGGTCATGATATTACGAAGAAGTTTTTTATAATTGATCAAGCAAGAAAATCGCCACATCTGAAGTCTCAAGATATCCGATCCAGAAATTTAGCCAATCAATTAGAATTGGCTAATTTAGACCAATTAGTCGTCATTCCATATAACACAAGGTAAGTAGATACAAGTTCTTAAATTATTTTTAATTTGCATTATACACGTACTAATATTTCAAAATTGTTACTTATTATAGTCATTGGATATTGATTATAATCAATCTACAAGAAAATTGTGTTTATGTTTTGGATTCTCTTCGAAGCAAGGTTCAAGAGGATTTTCATGGAGTTATAAATATGTAAGTGTAATTGAACTTTCTTAGCTCTTAATTGAAGTATTTATGATTAACTAATATTTTTAAACTATTTAGTGGATTGAAAACATGGCAAACCAAGCACGATCTCCAACACTATTGGTCTTCTTCAAAATGGAAACCTGTAAAGGTAAATTTGTATTAATTTTTTAACAATTTATGTTCATTCCACTTCTTTATGACAATTTAACAATTATTTTTAACTTCTTTATATGCAGTGCCCTCATCAATTAGATTCTATAGGATACAGGTACTATGTGCAAAAGTATACACGAAATAGTGCATAATCCTACTACTCCCATTACTAGTCTCGTACATAAATTATTTATTTTTTATATAGTACTAACTTTAATTTAATAAATGGATGTAAACTTATGTTGAATTTATCTTCTTTTTTTTTTTTATCTTTTTGTAGTTCAATACAAAATATGCATATACGCAAGGAGAGATCGACGTAATTCGGACCCAATGGGCAAGTTTTGTTGGCCGATTCGTGTAAGGATGTAATTCTTGTTTTTTGTCTCAATAGAATGTAAACGCTAGCTTGGAATGAATGTAAATTTATCTAACCATGATCTTTGTGAATGGAATTAGTACTAATATGATATTTGTGAATGAGAGAAATGATGGCTTGGTGTAAGTATTCTATGAAAGTGTTGTTCTGGTATTGTGATTCTTGTTTGTGGATAAATTCATAGGTCGAAGACATGATCTGTTTATTATTGGAAGCTGTATTCATGGTATTGTGATTCTTGTTTATTCATGGAATTAGTACTAATTGATATTTGTGAATGAGAGAAATGATGGCTTTGATGTAAGCTGTATTCTATGAAAGTCTGGTTCTGGTATTATCTTGCAAATTTTGGTGGATAAATTCATTGGTGGAAGACAAATATTGATGAGTATATGTAATGGATTGGAAATATTGATTCTTGTTTGTGGATAAATTCATAGGTGGAAGACATGATCTATTTATTATTGGAAGCTGTATTCATGGTATTGTGATTCTTATTTATTCATGGAGTTAGTACTAATTGATATTTGTGAATGAAAGTAATGATGGCTTTGGTGTAAGTTGTATTCTATGAAAGTCTTTCTGGTATTGTTTTGCAAATTTTGGTGGATAAATTCATAGGTGGAAGACAAATATCGATGAGTATGTAATGGATTGGAAATATTGATTCTTGTTTGTGGATAAATTCTTAGGTAGAAGACAAATATTGATGGGCTAGCCATGCAGTTTTTTTTATACTTTTTAATATAAAATAATGACGGACATTTCCTGATACAACACGAAACATATAATGTCGTTTTTAACTTATTTCATCAAAAAATGGATTCGACAACAGAATTTTTTAAAAAAAAGGACAGATTCGAGCTTCAATATTGGTTAAAAATTAAAAAAAAAATAGGCAACCGACATTAAAGACCTAAGAATACTAGGGTCTCCAAGTGGTAGTGTCCTTCTCTCTTTGGTTTGAGTTTTGTTACTGTTCGAGGAGTTCGTGACAGTTCGAGGGCTGTACAAGAAGAAGTGTTCTTCAAAGATATAATCACTTAAATCCGGTTTGTAGTTCAAAAAGCATGCTGTAATTTTTATTAAGATGCATAATTTGTATGTTTGCTGTAATGTTTGTTTTCAATCTAAATGGAATTTGGATGATCCGCTTCTGCTCATGAATATTATAAATCAAGTTCCTTCATAATGATCCCGAGAAAAAAGGATTGGAGCCTCCGCCTTGACTATGCTTTGTGAGCGTACAAGATGACCTACAAAACACCTGCTGGGATGTCCCCCTATAGGTTGGTCTTCGAGTCTACCACTTACTAGTAGAGATCCAACATAAAGCGTATTGAGTGGTAAAGAAGTGTATCTGGGATCCCAATAAAGTAGGTGAGGCTCGTCTGCTCTAACTTCAAGAACTTGAAGAGCTAAGGTTAGAATCTTTAGAAAATTCTTTTATTTACAAAAAGAGAACGAAGGAATTCCATGATAGGATGCTTGTACCAAAGGAGTTCCAAGTATGACAGAAAGTTCTTCTTTATAATTCTCGTTTAAAATTAATGCCTGATAAACTCCGATCCAAGTGGATTGGCCTATTTGGTGTTACTTATGTCTATCCTTATGGTGCAGTTGACATCTATAATTATGAGCAAGGAAAAAATTTTAAGGTTAATGGTCACTGTTGAAGGTCTTTTATAAGGAAGATTCGTTGGACTGTTTTGATCATGCCTACCAGTTGGACTAACTGGATTACATCTGAATGAAGTCAACTATGGTCGAGAAACTGATCCTAAAAATTTGTGCTTCTTGGAGGTAGCTAGACTTTAATCTTTTATTGCGTTCCTAGTTAGATTTCTTTTATCATTTTCATCTTTTATTTGACCCTAATTATTCTCACTATTTTTGGTTGCTAGAGTTCTTATTGTGGAGAAGCAGAGTTGTTGGAGCCAAATCATTCTTTCATCTCGTGATTCAGAGAAGTTTTCTGATCCATTTTTTCTTACTTTTATCAAATTGGGACAATGTGATTTTTAAAAGTTAGGGGTGAGGTGTTCAGATTTGGCATTTGATTTGACATCTTATTTGATTGGATTGGGCATCTTATTTTTGTAATGATACTATTATGACATTGATTTGGTTTTGTGTCCTTGAGCGGTGTGCTCCGATAATGATGTGTGCTTGCTGGTCTATTTGCTTTTTTTCTTGGTGCCTTATGATGACTTGCAGATGATACATTATTTAGGATCATGCATATGTGAGATAATGTAGGAAGAAAACAAACATGAATTTGAGCATATTTTTTTAAAAAAATCTTTTATCTCCCATGCACATTGGAGTTCTTCGCCTGCCTATCTTAGCTCTTACATGCTTAGAATAGCTTTCGCAGATCTATATTGTTTTTGTAACCTAGCTATATGGTGTCGGATATGATAGGTAGTAATGTGATATTGAGGAAGAAAAAGAATGTTTGTATGCCTACTAAGAAAAAAAGAGAGTGATATAAAGAAAAGAAGAAAAAAAAAGTGTTTGTGATATATATAAAAAAAGAAAGAGAGAGAGAGAAAAGCAAAATCAAAATAAATAAAATGCAGAACTAGGCATAAAGAGAGCTACCCTTGCTTTGATCAGCTAGGACACCTGCGAGAAAAGAGTGGGTCAGGTTCCTTGCAGTGTGTGTCAAAGCTAGTACCCCTAGGGCAAGATAATGCAAGCTTAGGGCTTTAGTTTTGTTCAGGCAACTTCATTCGATATATTACTTTTTAAAACTACTTTGATGCTTGATGGTGAAGAAATGGAATTCCTCGTGGAAGCGATTGATCATCATACAATTTCAAATTCAATTTGAAAAACAAAAAGAATATAGAGAAGCAAATATGTTGTAAACAAGATAACAATATATAAACTCCTAAGCATGCTTTTCTAAGGAGGAATTGAGGAAGAGAAAGTTACCTTGATGAATTTCCCTTCTTCATGTACATTTCCCTGCATGAACTTCTTCCACAATCAAGGACACCACTGCAAAGATCTTCCTTCTTATACTTTAGGATCAAGAAATTTGATGTGTGGGCTCCAACAGATTTTTGGTAGAGGGAATTTTTTAGAGTGATTTTTTTTTTTTTTTGAAGAAGAAGAAGAAGAAAAAGAGAGGGTTTTCTCTAAAATGTGTCCCTCTATTCACACTCTATGTTTCCCAAAATACGGTTGAAAGTGAAGAGAGAGGAAAACGGAGTTACCATAACTCCCTCCTACGTTCTATATAATTAACTCCAACTAACTATTTAATAAACCATATTTATATAATATTTAAATAATATGGTTTTACTAACTATTTAATAAACCATATTATATGCATTATAATTACATTATAATTCAACTCTCTCTTATAATCTATTGTTATAATATGAATCATATTTACATTAAATTTTAACCTATAGTATTTATATAAATCTTATTTATATAAATAATAGTTGAGTCACATTCAACTATTTTTCCTATCGCATATTATATAGTTTTAATTGTAAATCATAATTATAATTAATTATATATTAATAATGTATCAATATACATTATACTTTATATTAGTCATATTAATATAATTAATAATTTCTATTCCTTAAATAATTTAAACAACTTAAATTATTCCAAAAGCAATTATTCTTTGTTTATATCCTTAGTGAGCTAACAAGGAAACCTTATGGACCTACAGATTAGAAGCTCAAATGATATGAGATTAATTAATTAAACTCTTTAATCAAATTAATCAATATTCATCAACTACTGGCCACTCCATTAAAGACCGATAGTTGCACTCTTAACACTGTAGATATAATATGTGTCCACAGATATAACCAATTAACGATAAGTCGACCCTTCACAATTACCCATAACTACAGCTGGGTGAAAATTACTATTTTACCCTTGTAGTTATATCTAACGCCTTAAGTACCATTGATCCTCTAATAAATAAATAGTCTATAGCTCAACTATTAACTAATCCCTCTTACACCAATGAAAGGGTGAGGCCTCATAGACCCAAAACCATTTATTAAGGGAGAAATTTATCTACATTCCCTAATAATGGGAAAGAGTGAGTCCTATCTTGTAGCTCCTTACTCGGACAAATTCCCAAATTGGTACACTTATTGAGTTGGTTAAATTGGCCACTTTCACCCATATAGAATAAGGGATGGCCCTCATAGGCAGAAGTTTACAACTCACTCTGGATTAAGGTCAAGTCACCTATGGTCATCCTAGCGAAATGTTAGTCTCTTGAAGTAACAGTGTTATAAAGAGAAACCAACCATTTCATGGTACGGTCTTGTATAAACTCTTTATACAAGGTATCTCCATATGAACAATATGGACTATATTATCTGTAACACTTACAACTCATATAACAATTACAATGTGGGTCATATCCGTAGTGTCATCAGGATAAGACACCTAACCTTGTTTATGTACTGCAGACCTCTTAGGTTATTACTTGAACATGAACCGCTATGTCTACCACATACTATTCATGCTACATTAAACAATCTTGGATCTTAGTTTATTAGATTGAATTAATGCAATCTAAAGGCCAAATAAAGTACTTATTTTCACTACAAGAAAATTGGGTTTTAATGTCGGTTGAAAAATCTAAAAATGGATGTATAATGTTGGTTTTGAAAAAAATGGATCTTGAATGTTAGTTTTAAACCTATATTAAAGATATATTTGAATTAGGCTACAATGTTGGTTTAAAACCGACACTATAGATACCTATTTACTCTTTCCCATTAGTAAAAAAATATCATCTCTTTCATTTTTTGCATCTTTCTTCTCTCTCCTTTCTCACTAATCTCTTCCAATCCCTCTTCCATTTGACCAAATCTTAACTTGTCTCCTTTCTCCCTTCGTTCGTGGAGGTGCAAATCTCATCTTCATTTACTCCATTTGTCAGCTCCATCGTCAACTCTGTTCGTGGAGGTGTAGATCTCATAGTTCATCAGTTCCATCATCAACTTCGTGGTCTTTAGAGCAAGTGAACGTCGTCGGCATCGATGAGTCTCAAATCTTTGTTTGATATTGCTCGTGCAGCTATGTCCGGCATCGGTTAGATCTCCGTTCGCTCAGATGTCATCGTTTAACTTGTCGCCGGTGTTGGATCTGTAGATTTGGTCGTGGGTTTTTCAAATCCAACTTCTATTTGCCCGATCTACTCGTAGATCTTCAAATTTGGCCATGCAAGTTCGTTTTTCAGATATGATCCGATCTTTGAGCTCCGAGTCAGATCTCTGTTCAAGCTTGTGGGTTGAGTGAAGCTCTTCACAATTTTTGTGTGGGTTATTTGAGTTGTTTTCTTGCTCCAAAGGCAAACTTTTCTTTTCATATTTATTTTCAATTTAGTAATTTAAAGTTATTTCATTTTTTTATTCCAATGTAGCTTCTTGAGATTTTGAAATATTGGAATGAAATTACTTCAAGAATATGTGCTTGTTTGATAGTCTTGCTTGGTGTGGTTCAAGTGTATATTAGATTTTTTTTTTTAAAAAAATATATTTTAGCCTTTAATATTTTATTTGTTCTTTTGAGTTTATCTCAAAATTTAATACAAAAGAATTTAGGCATTGTTGTTGATAGTGGTCATAGGATTTTATCAAATTAAGGTTTAAAATTTTAAATGTTCAAATTCAATTAGGGTTTCTATTAATTGTATTCAATACAATTGAAATGTTTAGTTTTATCAAAATTAAAAAAAATTGGAGAATTGATTATTATTTAAATTATGATTTAAATATTAATTATATGAAATTAATTTCATTATAGTGAAATTGGTGTTTTATTAATTTGATATTAGATATTAAATTAACAAAATTAATTAAAAGCTTTAATTAATTAGTTTTATCTAAAATTAATTAATTGAATTAATTTTTACAAAAACTAATAAATAAATAAACTAGTTTATTTATTAAATTGATTTTAGAAATCAATTTTGAAAATACAATTTGAAAAATAAAAGGAAAATTTTCAAAAGTTTAAAATCTCCACTAAAGGTGCAAGCACCTTATTCATCCAATTCCACTCAATTCATGAAGAAGAAGTTGGCCTTCATGTAAGATTTAAGATTACATGTTGTGAGCTTTATAAATTGGAGTGTTTGGCTGAATGATTAGCCAAGCATTCATAATTTCTACAAAAATTCTACAGAATTTGAAACCCTCAGCAAACCCTCTTCAATTCTATCAAAACCAGCTCAATTTAGTGTTTCCACCACACAATCTTTGCAAGAGAATAGTAGATAAGATCTTTGTGGTGGTCTACTTAAAGATTGAAGTATCTTTTCATGGAGCTCAGCTGGTTTTGAAGAAGGCTCATCAAAGGTATTGTGTTCAGCAAACCCTCGTGTGAAATAGTTTTTCTAAAGCATATTTTAAACTCAAATTAAGTGTAATTAGAGTGCTTATTAATTCTGATTTTCTCCGCTGCATATTAGTTTACTCCATCAGAGATTTGATTCCATGTTTTATCAAATAGTTTTAGAATCCTATATCCATATACTTTCCACCTCGGTTTGATTGAAGTGTTTTTATCTTTTTACTCAATAAATTCTCAACTTCAGCTTTGTACTCTTTGAACTTTTCAAGTGTATCAGACTTATGTTGCTTTAGGTAAATACACCCATATCTAGAATAATCATCAGTGAAAAGTGACGAAATATTTAAACCCTCATCTTTCCTTAACATTCATCGAACCGCAAAAGGTCTGAATGTATAAGTTCTAAGGGTTTTTTGGCTCTATAACGTTTTGCAGTAAAAAGTCATTTTGTCATTTTTCCTTCTAGACAAGACTCATATACTAGTAAAGAATTTTCTTCTAACTCCTTTACAAGTTCATTCTTAATAAACTTCTCAATCCTATTGAGATTAAAGTGACCTAGTCTTAGATGTCAAAGGTGAGCATTTTCTTTTGGAGAAACTTTTAGTCTTTTATTTTGTGTTCTTGTAGTATTGAATATTTCAACATTATGGAGTATTTTAGATGCTAACGGCCTTAATACATATAAGTTATTTTCTTTATTACTGAACAAATTTCAATACCCTTTTTTTTTTAATAAACGCTTTATCACGAATAAATGTTATATTATAAAAATGTTCCAATAAATATGATACGGAAATAAAATTCCTTTTAAAGTTAGGAATAAGATAAATATCGTCTAATAAAAGAAATTTCAAATTTCAAATTAATTTTAAGCTCCCTATTGCAACATTCGAGACTACTTGTCCTATCCTAACTCGCACAGTCATGTCTTCAGTCTCTAGCTGCTGCAAGGAACTAGTTCCCTATAAAAAGGCACAAATATGGTTAGTGGACCCTGAATCAAGTATCCAAAGATTATCATTATTTTCCACTAAACAAGTTTCTAAAACGAGTAAATCATATTTACCTTCCTTTCCCTTATTCTTCTCGGCCATTTATATTGGGCAATTCCTCTTCTTGTGCCCATCCTAATTGCAATGAAAATAGATTCCGTATGCAATCGTGACTTTTTTGTCCTTCTGGGCAGCAGTAGTAGGGGTAGCTTTATTCCCCTTTCGACCTTTCTTCTTCTTCCATTTCTTTGAACCAGATGAAGAAGGCATAGATTTGGTCCTAAAGATCAAACCTTTGTGGGACCTTTTGTTCTAGAAGGAAACTGCCTCCCCTTTGTTTCTTTTGACTTTCATAAAAGATTCAAAAGTCTGAAGCGCTTTGAAAAGGGTGGTAAGGTTATAGTCAGTTTGTTCATAATAGAATTACTACGAAATTGCAAGAAACTATCTGGTAGAGATTCCAGAATAAAGCTCACCTAGCTGGGCTCATTTATGAGACCCCCGTTGATCTTAGCCACATTGAAATGAACCATCATATTAAAGACATGCTCCCTAACAGATGATCCTTTTGCCATTTTGGCATTAAAGATGAATTTAAAAGTGTCATGCCTTACCTGTGAGGACAGTTATCCAAACATGTCATGCGATGACTCCATGAACTCGGCTGTAATGATCATAGTCTCATGCTTTTTGGCCAGAACATCAATTAAGCCTACCAAAATTTAGACATTGGCCTTATCATTAGCCTTGGTCCAACTCTCATAAGTCGAATGCTCCATGATAGGTTAGGCCCGAGGACTGGAGGACATTCCTCTGTCAGAATAAACTTTCAGTCATCTACAAACAACACAGTATTCGTCATATTTTTCCAAGTTATATAATTTTCTTCCATTAATTTGTTAGCACCAAGCAAGGTAATTACAGATCTAGTCATGATTATAAATTGCTGATACAAAAAAAAATTATTTATATTAGATATCTATGCAAAAAATCATTTAATCCAATCAATTTAGTAAAAAATTTAGTGGACCCTAATATCATTTAATTTTGGGATGATACTTTAGTGATTTATAATAAATATCACCTAAGGGTGAACAATGATTCTTTCATTGAATTTAGATATTCTCAACTAAACATTACACTAGAATAATTCTTATTCCTATTATATTTAATAACCATTGATTTTGTCTAGAAATCATTGACTTTCTTAATGTTTTCTTGTAAGTGTAACCCTTAATTTTCAACCCTATAGTCTCGCCTTAATTGGTCTGGTTCAGGGAGGAACATAATTGGTGCAATTGCCTATAGTGTCCTATCCATATCTGGAATTTGTTTTGTCCCTTTCCATACAAACACCTTCCCAAGGGGGACGTTCCTAGGGCACCACGAGGCCAAGTATGGAAAAAAGATTACAAACTAATGAAGGAGACCATAGGATGTGTGTTGTCACACATATTTCTCCTAGTTAATATAAACACTTTCTCTATTCATCTTGATATAGACTTATGCAAATACCTTTATAAGGGAGGGTGCGCCCTAGGCACCACAAGGCCGAGCATGGATCTCACAATGTAAATTTTTAAAGAGAACGTGAGTGAAAAAATGACGTATCACATGCATCTATTTCCTCCCACTATGTGTTTTAGAACCTAGGGTTTATTAACTTAGATAAATTCGGATAACTAATTTAACTAAGTCATTGTTAATTTGCTCAGTATAACATTTATATTGAATATTTTAACAATATATGATTTTATTCATTAAACACATTAATAAATCTAATCATTTATTGCATGCTTATAAAATATTTCACTAATTCACCTTCCAGGTCGGTTCCCAGGTAGAAGTGTTCTGTTTTTGTCAACTTTAGTACCCCAACCTAGATAGAACGTTCCTTGGACAAAGGTCCCTTATATAAAATATTTTATTGGAAATCATTTTAGTCATATTAAAACAAAATAAAAGATTATCCTCTTTCCAATCATAATAGAAATATATTAACATAAGTCTAGGTGAATTAATTTTAAACTATTTAAAATTAATAAAGACCTATGTTTGCATGCAACTGTTAATTATAGATTTTAATCTATTTCATTAAACATGCAACACTTATACTTTAATGAAAAGTTAAATCTATATAATGCATTCTATATCATGCTCAATGCAGTTTCATTTTCATCATATAATATAACAGTTATATTTATCACTAATGAAAATTAAATATATCCATATACAACCATATAATATAACATTTATACTATAGAACGATGTATGAATGTGCTTAATGAGACATGCTATAATATAGTATAACAATTATATTCATTATGATGCATGAGCATGCTTATAATATCATGCAACTATATAATATAATTTTATATTAAATGTGATGCATGATTAATGAATATTCTAAAATGGGATTTTAAAACTATATGACATACATTATGCAACATATATATAAATTATCATACATTAAATGAACAGTAAAATTAGACCAAGTTTTGACACCCTAAAATGAAAATAATATAATAATATATTAATTTAATTAATAAATAAAATAAATTACAATTAAACTAAATACAAACTGCCCATGAATCCACAATCTGGTAGCCTTCATGTCTACGCAAACATCTCGATGCGTCGTGGCGGTTAAGAATAGCACTACGGCGCTTCTACGCTTTGTCGAAGCACAACCCTGCACTACAGCATGGTGTCATCACTATGCTCGGTGTTTCGACACAGAAGCTTTTTTCTACATTGATTTCTTGGTTGAATTGCTTCTTTTTTTATCCGATTCCTCAGCAATACTTGCCAAACGAAGGATCTAGACTTGTAAACTCAATCACAATAAATAAATGCCCAAAACAACGAGCTTTTACAACTTTAAGCAACATTAAAGTAGTAATACTAAGTGTTAAACCTTGCTCCCTACTCGAAATAAGCTATTAAGGGAGCAATTTATCTACTTTCCCTAATAATGGGAAGTTGTGAATTTCATATTGTCTAACTGTACTGTTCCCAGCTCCCTACTTAGACAAATCTCCCAAAATAGTAGGCTTGTTGAGTCGACTAAACTGGTCACTCTCACCCATACAGATCAAAGGACTGCTCTCATAGACAGGAATTCATAGCTCACTCAAGATTAAGGCCACTGGACTCGGGCAAAAAACTCGATTTTCGAACCTTTCCCACCCCATTCATTTAGGGACCGCAGACGAACCCCAAGAGGTTAGGATAGAAACCACTTTGACTCTCGAAGAACGGCTTGACCAAGTCCCATATAGTCTTAGTGAAATATTAGTCTCTTAAAGTAATTGTGTTATTAAAGAGAAACCAATCATTTCGTAGTTCGGTCTTATATAAACTCTTTATACAGGATACCTCAACTAACATGTCTCTACATGAATAATGTGGATCATATTTTCTGTTACACTTACAATTCATGTAATAATTGTAAAGTGAGTTGTATCTGCAGTGTCACAAGGATAAGGCACCCAATCTTATCCATGTACTGCAGACCTTTTAGGTTATTACTTGAACATGGACTACTTGTATGTCTACCACATACTGTTCAAGTTACATTAAATAACCTTGGATCTTAGTTTATTGGATTGAATTAATGTAATCCAAATATCAAATAAAATACTTATTATTTTATTAAATGAATAACTTGTATTTACGAATTATAAACTACAAGATCCACGAGATTTATAATACTAAATCCAATAGATGGTTTGTGCCATAACCAAAGTAGATGGAAACCAAACTGAGGGTCATATAAATCTGCAATACATAACTACTACAATGACTCACGTAAAGCTCAACTCACTGATCACCTAGGCTCCCCTAAATGTGAGAATCCCTCTAAAATGTACTTAGGTTCACCCTAAGTGTTGTATTATTAGTGTTGAACACTTTGACTTCCGGTAGCATGCGAGACTTCCTCTCATGTTGTCATCTTCCCTTCGAGTAGTGAACTCCCTTCACTATTGAAATGTAGGATCCCTCTAAGATGGAGAACTCCTTCTCCGCAGCTGAGTCTTTAGCAGATAATCTCTTCTTGACTGCAATAGCTTAGGCTCCCCCTAAGACCGTGATTCTCTTCAATGTGTTGCACTCAACGGATGAAGAACTTGCATAGCAGAATATAGTAAACAAAGAGCAAGATCACAATAAAGTATAGTTCAACCATAGAACAGAAAACGTATTGCTTAATAAACAAAAGCGACAACCCTAAATGATTAGCAAAATTTTCCTTAAATAATGGACTCTAAGAAAGGAAACAAATTCCTATTTGGAAAAGGTAAGTCGTGCCTCAATCAAGAAAAATATTGGACGAAATAATACAATAGGATATTTCAAGATAATGAGAAGTTTCTATTCAAGCTTTTTTATGAGTCTGCTCAAATAATCCATAGCAACCATGAATATGAAAGCTGAGAGGGGTCATCTTGCCTGATTCCCCCTTATTTGGTCAAATGTGTCCTCTTGGTTTACCATTAATTGTAATATATCCCAACATTCAGGTAAATTTAAGATAATTATATTTACTATTTATAAGTATTTTAGAATTTTGAGGTTAAAATTGAATTATTTTGATAAGATAATTTAATTTAAATTAAACATGATAAAGATAATACATGCATGCATATAAAAATATATATATACTCCTTAAAACCCTATATTTCAACTTTAGCCTTAAAGTTACCAAAAGCCTTTTTGCATCAAAAATGTATTCAAAAAGTTGCTAGTTTAACTTGTCGAAAGTTTTATCAAAACCTTTATCTTTTCTTAAATCTTCAAGCCCACTACTTCATTTGCCACCATAATTGCAATGCTGATTTGCCGGCCTTTAACAAAAACCAACTGATTTTCAAATATAATAGAGGGCAACATTTTTTCGTCTCTCCACCAATGTTTTTGTAAGGATCTGGTGTAGGAATGTTTAAAGACTTATAGGCCTTCTCTGCAATCAGAGTAATTATTAGACGTTTTCGAAAGGTTAAGAATCAAATAGACACAAACATGAAAGTTCGAAAATTAAATTTAAAATTATATTTTTAGACATAAAAGAAATAACAAAGAACAACCACACCAACTACTTCCTAAATTTGTAATTTATCCTATATATTAGTTATCAACTAATATATTATTTCTACCAATAAAAACTTAGCTCAACTGACATTTGTATGAATTGAATATCGAGATGTTTCAAGTTCAAATCTCCCTACCCCCAATTTATATTAGAAAACTAAAATATATTTCTTCCACAACGACGCCTCACATCGTATACGAAGCATTACCACATAATTTACATGTGTGCAATTATCATTGAAGAGAAGAAGGATTCGATGCACTTTCCATGGATTCATTCTAACCTAACTCTAGTCGGATAATGGCGTAATTTCATCTCCATACATTACAATAATTTTGACTTTTAAAAGAGATGCTAATTATTCATTCAATAGTTATTTATTTATTGTTTTGAAAGTTCAACATACGTGTAAGGTGAAGATTCATAAACTTCTCACATTTTGATTTAGGATATATGTCTTTTAACTCATTTGACATGTTCAGACTAACACTTATTATATAAAGTATATATGACCAAAGAATTTGTATGTTCGAGTTGCCACACATTATTTCTACTTTTTTCTCTTTAGCTTTATGTTTAAATGTTATATTAGGTTAATGCACCAAGTTTTAAAGGTTTTAATTTAGTTCATATAATGTAGCCTTAATTTTCAATGTACTTGGTATGTTTTGGATTTAAGTTAAATTTGATTTTTATAGTTCCAGGAACTTTAATTTCGTCGAAATTTGGTCGAAAGTATTCCTTTTTTCACGATAAAAAAATACTAATCCACGAGCCTAACAAGATAGATCGAGTATTCTTCATTAGAATTTATGGAAAGTTAAAAAGAAATAGAAAGCAAGTGGGGTATTATCTTATTATTATTATTTTCAATTTCAAGTGGGTAAAATATAATATAGAGAATAAATTAAATGAGTTCAAATGAGAATAGAAATTGAAAGTTTTGAAATCCCATAGACCGAATAAAAAGTTTACTATATAAAGCCCAGAAAATTTTCATATATAAAAATAAGTTGTAAGGAGATCAGAAATTAAGAACACACTTCTGTTGGAGTAATTGAAGTGAAAAACAATGGGTTCTCCAAAATTGTATCCCTTTATTTTCTCCATTTCATTGCATTATTCATCTTCTTAAATCTATCATCAAAATTTACAGAAGCTCGCCCCATATTTCCTCATTTCCATTTGATAGATACATCATCACTGCAAAACATTAAGCAATACATACTGAGGTCATTTCCGCCGCGGCCGCCACCTAGTAGTTCCGACTCTTCCGGCGGTAGCCAATGGCCAGATAAAACCGTCCTTAAATCGCCTCCACCTCCTTTTTAGTAACACATCTTTTTACATCCACAACCTTGTGATATTATGTTGTAGAGTTAAAAGGCCTTAGCTTTTTATATTATATGGAACATTTAATTATGTTTAGTTTATTTTTATTTTTATATTCGAGCCAGTTTATGTAAGCCTTGAAACTTCTAGCATGCCTTTTTTTATTGTAATTTGGGATTGTTTTATTTTGTATTTTTTGCTTAGTATTACAAAATTAAAAGATGGCAAGAAGATGGAATTTAATTTATTTTTCAAAGTCAACGTGTGTGTATCAATTTGATTACTTCATTTGTCTTTCCTTTTTTTGGGAAAAAAACGGTATGGTTTTAAAAAATATATATGTATATTTAGATTCGTAGAGCTATGAGTACTACATGAAAGGTTCTAATTTAGAGCAATACAAGAGAGAGAGAGTAATCGATATATAGAATAAATTTAGAGGACCATGTTATAAAATAATATTCCTAGAACGCTATTATATGGTTTTTGAAAGTTGTTGAAGATAGAATCATTTTGCTCGAACCATATATGAATAGCTAAAAAGAGATCAAAGTAAGTTTAGCTTAATGGTAATTGACAATATTCTTCCTCTCCTAAAGGTCAGAGGTTCAATTCATTCGTCTACCTAACGGTTATTGTACTAAAAAAGAACAGCTAGCGAAGAGTAATTTTAGAGAAGTATTGCTCATAGAACAACTTTACTTTATTTGTATTGGACTATTCTTCTTATCCAATGATAAACGATACCCTTACCCATAAATTATAATTTGGTACGAATTCTGAAAAATTAAAGTGTGGATCTAACACAAAATACAAATGTCAAGCACTATGTATTGGTAACAAGATAACTGACAAACAAAATAACTTAAAATCAAACAATAATAATAGAGATAGTGAGACATAGATATTGGGAAGCTAGTTCGGTGCAATATCACTTACATGATGTGGGAGGCTTTGTGCTTAGTGGAAAGAAACTTTATTGTATAAAAAGTTTAGGCCAACCATTTGATTTTTTGTTTTTGTTTTTGAAAATTAGCAATTACAAATACAATTTACTCTTTAGTTTCAACTTAGGCTCCTTAAGTTTGAGCTCCCCTCACTTACATGATCTGGAAGGCTTTGTATGAGATCCTCTCAATACAATGTACTTAGGCTAAGTGAGATCCCATGAGATTCTCAAAAATTTCCTCTCCAATTAATATTTATTTTTTGACATTCTAAAAAATTTCGAACCCAGATGTAAAGGAGGTTGTTAAATTACTAAATTTACTGTAAAACTCATAATCAATATAACAATTGATTAAATACGAAAATATCTCAAACAGATTTAGAATCCATCTTGCTATAGGATGGGGGAAAGATTATGAATAGGGCTTCAATGCTTCTCTAATTTTGAAGATGATAGACGACCACCATTAATAAGAAGAAGATGACTTGACTTCCCTCAAAACTAACAATGGGGTTTGTAGTATTGGCCTCTTATCTTTTCTCCTTCTCATTGCATTTTCCTCCTTAGATCTCTCCCTCAAAATTAACTACACATTACATTCACTCATCTTCATCCACCAACCCCGATGAATATCAACCTCCGCCACCGCCAATCGTCGCTGCCATCTACAAAGCTCATCTATCCATCTACAAAACGCTATCATAAGGTTTTTTAGAGTTTTTGAAGATATAATCATTTCTTTGACGTCGTATGTGTAACAGAGTTTAGCTTAACTATAATTGACATGGTCTTCTTTCTTAAAAATTGGAGGTTAAATTCTTACTTAGTGGTTAAAAATAAAAAGAAAAGCTAAGAAGAGATGTTAATTCGCAAAGAGCAATTTTAGAGAAGATATTTTAGAGAAGATATTTCTTGACCCTAATTGATATATTCAGGGCCATCGACCTCTCTGTCGGTCTGAACTGGTACTATACAAAGCCACCAACCTCTTATTGGCCCAACCGACTCCACTAAGGACCATTGGCATTCTCAAGAATTCTATTATTTTCCATTCTAGACTCATAACACCAACCTTAACTAAACAAAGACCATCAATACTAATATAAAATCATGCTTCATGCTTAAAACCACATAAAACAACATTATACAAATATTTCTTTGACATCTCAATGAGCATGCTTATGTTCACAGAGACACATAAAAATACCATAACATATTATTCATCCTACGAGTCAATATAAAGAGCATCCAAACATGCTTAATCATATTAGAACACAACACAAATATCGTGATAACATAAATCATGATTATACATAATTATATTTAAAGCATACATCATGCTAGCACACAAACAAACAAATCCAACAAGTAAAATTCTACTAATGTAAGTGTTTTAGAGCTCGTCTAAATTAACATAAAGGCTCTTGAAATAATAAAACACAATTCTAAAGATTAGAACTTCATTCGAAACGTTATTTAAAATCTCAACTAATATTCAAACTAAGTAATCATACCTAAAACGGCCTTAAACCTCAATATAAGCCTCACATATCAAGTTTTAACTATAAATAAAGTATGTCATGAGTTAGAAACTAATTTTGAATCTAGTTACAAACTAATTAGATTTATCTAAGGGACATTTATAAATATAGACATTAGACCTAAACTATTACCATATATAACATAATGTAAAAAAATTTTTATAAATATGGTCAGATTTAAGTAGTCTATCAGTGATAGACCATATTATTGGTGGGAGTCTATCAGTGGACCATATTACTGATAAGAGTCTATCAACGATAGAAGTCCATCGCTGATACATTTGACTATATTTGCAATTTTTTCTAATGATGTTATACACTTGGTTGTTATTCCTAAAAATGCTACCAATTACAATTACCTTTTATCTAATAGGTTAAAAGTTTAACATTTTCGCACAGCAAATTTTTACTGCGATAATCTAAAGTGAACCCTTAGAATGTTAGAATTGGGGATGGGAGAGATTCAAAAGTTAAATGACCCCAACATTGATTTAGTCAATAAATTTAAAATAGCAATATTTCTTTGCATCGTTTTTGTGCTTCCCAATTTAACCATACCTAACAAAAGAATTTTTTTAAAATATTTTAAAAATAAAGTATAAAGATTTGTCAAGTAATAAACTATAATTGAATAATTGAATAATATGAAAAAATAATGGTGTGTAGCTTAAATAGTCTAAATAATTTTCAAACAAACATTTGTAGTTCTGATCCTGAATTTATCAACCGTTGTTGGGCCAAGCTATTCGTTGATTTGGAAGAATTTAAAACTTAACGCAGTCAACATTTGGACATAATATTTTACAAACCAAACAAATTCATATGGAGTGGGAGATCATGCAATGAATAATTGTCAAAATGGACCAAAATTTTCAATATTGGAGGCACCTAATTATTTGGGACCAAATTGACCAAATTGACTTTTGAATTATGATATATATTAGGGTTATATATTACATCTTTAGTATCTAATTAAACTTTTAAATTTGTATTTTATTTTATCTATGAATTTTCAATCTTGTGTCAAATACGTCATTGAACTTTAAAAGATATTCTATACATTTTTAAACTTTCAATTTTATGTAACTTAAAAAATTGTCTAATAGATTCTTGAACTTTCAATTCTATATCTAATAGAGGTCTTTGTTTTGTTTTTTTTTAATTTTTTTAATTTTGGTGTTAATATAACTCTTATCATATTTGGTATTTATATTTAATATTTACATATCTATTAAACATATAATTGAAATTTTAGGGTTACATTTGAATATAAAATTCAATTCTATATCTAAGATCAATTATCAATTAAGAACTTATTAGATAAAAATAAAATATTCAGAAACTTTTTAAACGTTGATCAAATAGATACATGAATGTAAAAGTTGTTAGATATTAAATAATAATATGTTTAATTAAAGTATGGGCTATGTATATGAATTAATAATTTATCACATTGGTTATTTTATTAGATTGGATCATACTATGTGATCTAATTAATTAACATCCTAGATTCCTAATTGAGTATGGACTTAATGGGTAGAACCTCATTTCTAGTTAATTAGGGTTTAATGGAAACTCTAATTTCACTATTATATAAAGAGATCTTAGCCTATAGTCCCCAATATACCAAAACAACAAACATTCAGTCTTTGAAGACCATAGTCGTCTATCATCATTGAAGTTATCATTAGTTTCTCAATGGAATCCGATATGTTATTATTCTTGACGATTTGGTATGAATGATCCTAGGATTTATCTATTCTATATAGATTTAAAGTATTTATGCTAACAAGTGTATCAAAGCATGAATTTTATGTTAGATTGTTGGTTTATATTGCGTTACCATTGATCTTGATCCAATTTTCCGTAAAGAAATTTAAAGAATTTAAGTTTTTCAAAATAAAGAAGGGCGTATTGCACTGATTTCCCAACCTCTGCCGGTGATACTCATGTGAATATTGAATCCTACGGTGGTTTTGTGTGTTTCAAATGAAAAAAGAAAAAAAAAATAATGGAATCTGAATCATTAGGAACTTCTAGTTTGTTTTAATCACGTTGACACTAGAAGGTGCAGTTTCCAAATTTTCACTCACAATTTGACTCAAATAATTTTTTTTTTTGGGTGGGTATAATGTTCTTTTCGATTTGGGGATGAGCACTTTAGTATTCCTGGGTAAACATGTGGCCTATCTTAGTTTTATACTAGGTCTTTGGACAATGGTTTTTCGTTGACTAACAATTAAATTGTCCGTGGCTAGTACTAAACGAGGGATTTAAGGGAATAAATCAATCCGTTTGTTATTGTCGGTGTTTCTTGTTTGATCTTGTTGATCGTTCTTGGTTCTTAATGGATAATATTGAGAATTTGAATCTAATATTGATAATTCAAGTTTAAATTAAATTAATTATATTGTGAATCCGGTTTAATTTGATTAGTCATGTTGTGGATTCAAAATTGTGGATTAAATTTAAATTTGATTGATATTTTGGTTAATTTAAATTTAAATTTGATTAATGATATTTGGTGATATTCACATGTTTATGTTGCTTTAATTGTATTATGTGTATGCAGTTATTGGGTTGTATCACAAGTTCATTATTATTATTAGGAAAAATTTTATTATTAAGGAAGGGAAAATTTTGTTAGGGACGGAGGGGTTGTGCACGCAATCATGCGTTAGACATGGCTTATGCATTTACGCCCATGCGTCTGAGGTCATGCGTCAGAATGAAAATGCGTTAATCTAGTATGCAATGACCATGTGTTCCTATCACAAGTTTTCTTACGCTCGCGCCAAGTATAATGCAAACACAAGTTTCTCGAATAATCTGAGGTCGAACACAGGGACTTGTCACTCAATAATGCTTATGAAGAAATGCGTTTGAGGTGATGAAAAGAAAAATAAAAAGAAGAAGTTTAATGGATTTACAAACTACTCCTACTCCTATCTAAATAGATTGAGCAATGGAAGACTTGCGATGAGAATAGATAGATACATGATAACCATTAACGCATAATAATGTTTATTATCTTAAATCGCTTGAGTATTCACAGCTCGTCACACTAACGAATTGCACACCTCTCGGTGGTCAGCTGCATGACTATATCTCTATAATGCATGGTTGTGTCGAGCATAAGATTGTGCCTATCTCTAGAAATAATGCATACTTTACTTTAGTGCGTTTCATCTCTTACCTTCTCAGACAGTTAGACGCGGCTATTTAACTTATAGTCAAGCATTGCAACATCCCATAGACAAGCATTGCTACAGCCTTTCACCATGCAAAGAGGATTAACTCACTAAACTCGCACAACGCACACCTCTCGGTGGGTTGCTATATGTGTCCCATCTCTAGGCTACACGATTAAGTATGCGATCGCCTTTGATAAATAAACGATGAAGATAAACAATGATAGAGATAAAGGTGATGAAGATGACGAAAATGAAGGAATCAAGATATGCATTGATTACAAAATGTCTTGATAACTTATGTTAAAATGTAATATAATACAGGGATTAGAAGAGAAATGAAGGACGCTGAGTCAAGGCTGCCGGTGGTGCCATGGATGAATGGTGGAGATGTCTCTCTCGAGCTCTATCTCCGACGCAATCTCCGGTCATCACTCGGTCTGGTTTGTGGAGGTGAAGAATTCTCACTGAAAATCTTCAACCTCTCATCTGTGATCGCAAACCTCCGCCTTGAGGCAGAAGTTCGGATGTCTTGAAATGAAGGTCCAAAAGGCTATTTATAGAGTTTAAATGCTGGAAGCTATCATGATTGCATTATGGCTCACTGCTACTTTTGCTGCGGTATGGGCAATGTCACATCGTCTTATCTCGTTGATACTCCCAAGGTATGCGTCCGAGCTTGATTCAGCTGAAGCATCAATGCGTCCTTCCCATCTTGCAATCATCCTTCTAGTATGGTTATCACTTCGTGGCCGCAATTTCCAAATGATCACTGCATCCACTTGATCACCGCAATTTTCGTGCGATAGACGCATTCGATCACTGCAACTTCTATGCGATGGGCGCATTCGATCACCGCAACTTCCATGCGATAGACGCATGTGATCCAACTTTCAGTGTATGTGTTTGTCTTTGCGATTGCCTGGCTTCAGCGCATGCGTTTGCCTGCGATTGCTTATTTCAAACGCATGCGTTTGATTCCTGTGATAGCTACAAAAATAGACACTTTGGCTTGAAGTAACGCATAATATTAGGGTCAGTGAGAATTTACGTGCTAATCGACGCAAAACTCAATTTTTCACAAATTCTAAGTATTATCACCGCGTTTTCTACTTGTTAACCCTCATAATTTTAAATAAAAGGCTTATAATAACTGGCATTTCTGCCAGTTATCACCCCCTAAACTTAGAATCATGCTTGTCCTCAAGCATGCGTTATACTCAAGAAATTCTTAACTCGCCTTCCGACATCTCTTTGCGATGACCATCTTCTCATAATATAATTTATTCGTGCCTCTAACTATGGACACAATGCTCTCCTCCATTTTGGCTGCTTCTTTAAAGAAATCTTTTCCAAGTTAAATTCAGCAAGCCTTTGCTCAAAAACTTTTTTATTCATTCACCGCAACTTTTCATTCAACTCTTGAGAATGCGTTCGTTCAAAACAATTCCAGATTATGCAATTACTTATTCGAATGCGGCGTTGAACCTGGTTACGCTCTTCGTTTTGGCTTACCCTCACATGTGTCATGCGGGCATCCAATCTCGGTTGCGTTCCATATTCAATTCAACTTATGTCTTGCTTAATTTGGCTTGCGCCATGCAGAGAATTGTGCTTATGCGTTGATCCTGGCGACTTATCTTTGTTTTGGCTTGCCCCCATGGGTGTCATGCGGACATCCAACTATGGGTAAGTGCCTTTCACAACTCAACTCTTGTCAACATGGGTTTCCCCATTGCGTTGGTAGTGGAGTTGTTATTTTCAAAAGTTTTGTTTTTGAAGGAATGATCGCAACGTGATGAACGTAATTCTCCAAGACCGCTGCAACCCCCAAACTTAGAGGGTGGCAGCATTCTCACTGTAAGCTAAAAACAAACTCAACAGGAATGTGATAACAAATGTTTGAGCAAGGGTTTGCACACAATAAAACTATGGACTTTCTCAATTTGAAGAAGCTATTAAAAGTATGGAGACCCTTGCGATACCAGTTAGAGGACGGTGAATTATTTGTATCATTATAGATACATCGCAAAGAGACGCAGTCAGACAAATAGATTTTCAAAATGATAAGGCATAAAAGATAACAAGAACAGAACCTTAAACAGAATAACGCATGCGACAATGCGTCAGAATTCATGCGATTGAAGCCATGCGTTGAAGGATGTGGAGGATTCTTTCATTGTAACTGCATACCAAGGAGAGTTATTATTGCACCTATAAGAAGCAAACACACCACAACCAAGGAAGCAGCCGCATATCCAAAATAACAATAAATAATAAAAAAAATAATACTAAATTAAACTAAGAAAGCAATGTAAAAGATAAAGTAGAAGATGTCCTTGGAGAAATTGGAGTGTTGTCACCGCAAGGAGTTTCCCATGGAAGAGATGGCTCTCAATTGCTTGGGTCAAGGAGCTCGCCTTGACCATTGGAGCTTCCAGCAATTGTTGGACGCATGATGGTTGACATGCGCCAAAAACTGCTTCCAGCACATACGACAGATAGCCTTTCTATTTCGGGATCAATATTTGACTTTCGACGCATCGCCTATACTTCAAATATTGTTTGCAGCTTGATCACACAATCTACAATACGCCTAAGATTGAAAGGGTGCCTGCGAAAACACAAAAACTTCACAAAACATTAGCTGCCAAGTTCCCGGCAACGACGCCAAAAACTTGTTGTGCAGGAAAATTTATTTATTTAGGAAAAGGGAAAATTTATTAAGGACGGATGGGGTTGTGCACGCAATCATGCGTTAGACATGGCTTATTCGTTTACACCCATGCGTCTGAGGTCATGCGTCGGAATGAAAATGCGTTAATCTAGTATGCAATGACCATGCATTCCTATCACAAGTTTTCTTACGCTCGCGCAACGTATAACACGAACGCAAGTTTCTCGGGTAATTCGAGGTCGAACACAAGGACTTGTCACTCAATAATGCTTGTGAAGCAATGCGTTTGAGGCGATGAAAAGAAAAATAAAAAGAAGAAGTTTAATGGATTTACACACTACTCCTACTTCTATCTAAACAGATTGAGCAATAGAAGACTTGCGATGAGAATAGATAGATACACAACAACCATTAACGCATAGTAATGTTTATTATCTTAAATCGCTTGAGTAATCACAGCTCGTCACACTAATGCATCGCACACCTCTCGGTGGTCAGCTACATGACTATATCTCTATAGTGCATGGTTGCATCGATCATAAGATTGTGGCTATCTCTAGAAATAATGAATACTTTGCTTTAGTGCATTCCATCTCTTACCTTCTAAGGCAGTTAGACGCGACATTTAACTTATAGACAAGCATTGCAACATCCTATAGACAAGCGTTGCTACAGCCTTTCACTAAGCAAGGAGGATTAACTCACTAAACTCGCACAACGCACACCTCTCGGTGGGTTGCTACATGCGCCCCATCTCTAGGCTACACGATTAAGTATGCGATCACCTTTGATAAATAAACGATGAAGATAAACAATGATAGAGATAAAGGTGATGAAGATGACGGCAATAAAGGAATCAAGATATGCATTAATTACAAAATGTCTTAATAACTTAAGCTAAAATGTAATACAATACAGAGATTAGAAGAGAAATGAAGGACTTTGCGTCAAGGCTGTCGATGGTACCATGGATGAATGGTGGAGATGTCTCTCTCGAGCTCTATCTCTAGTGCAAGCTCCGGTCGTCACTCGGTCTGGTTTGTGGAGGTTTAGGATTCTCACTGAAAATCTTGCTCAAGCTCTCATCTGTGATCGCAAACCTCCGTCTTGAGGCAGAAGTTCGGATGTCTTGAAATGAAGGTCCAAAAGGCTACTTATAGGTTTAAACGCCGACAACTATCATGATTGCGTTATAGCTCACTGCTGCTTTTGTCGCAGTATGGGCAATGTCACATCGTCTTATCTCGTTGTTACTCCCAAGGTATGCGTCCAAGCTTGATTCAGCTGAAGCATCAACGCATCCTTCCCATCTTGCGATCGTCCTTCTATTATGGTTGTCACTTCGTGGCCGTAATTTCCAAATGATCACCACATCCACTTAACCACCGCAACTTTCGTGCGATGGACGTATTTGATCACCGCAACTTCCATGCGATGGGCGCATTCGATCACCGCAACTTCCATGCGATGGGCGCATTCGATCACCGCAACTTCCATGCGATGGGCGCATTCGATCCCGCAACTTCCATGCGTTGGACGCATGCGATCCAACTTTCAGCGTATGCATTTGTCTTTGCGATCGCCTGGCTTCAGCACATTCGTTTGTCTACAATTGCTTATTTCAAATGCATGCATTTGATCCCTGTGATAGCTACAAAAATAGACACTTTGGCTTGAAGTAATGCATAATATTGGGGTCAGTGAGGATTTAGGTGCTAATCGACGCAAAACTCAATTTTTCACAAATTCTAAGTATTATCACTACGTTTTCTACTTGTTAACCTTCATAATTCTAAATAAAATGCTTATAATAACTGACATTTCTGCCAATTATCACCATAATATGTTTATATTATTGTGTTTAAAATATAGCCTCTGTTATCTAGATTAATTTAATTATGAAATATAACATGTGCATATTAATGAATTTATGCGGATAATTATTGGTCCAAAAGGAAGATAATTATTTGGCCAAATTGTGTGTATGCATGTGGTAATGAGTATGTGACAATTATAATGATTATTGATGTGAGAAATAGTCGGTCTAAAGAAAGATTATTTTTTTCCAGAGTTTATTGTCAGTATTTTGATTAGTACATTGAGAGTACCATTTATAGTTGTTTTTGCCCAATGGCTAAACATTGATGTTATACTAGGTATCTTATTAAAGGGGTCCACCACATATGTGAAATTATTTTGTTTATGTTTTAATTGTAAGTATATGTTTGGTTGTTTATTGTCTCGGATGATCTTACTCAAATTTTTGAAATTCTGAGTTCAATCACTAAGTTGAATGGATCAAACTTCAAGATTTGGAAGGAAAGTCTAGAGATACTTCTCGAGTGTATGGATTTGGACCTTACATTGAGGACCAATAAACCTACTTTTACTGAGCAACAGCCAAATACGACTTATATAAAAAAGTGGGAACGGTCAAATTGCATGTGTCTAATGATCATGAAGTTCCTTGGTCAAATTGAGAATAACCAAATACCATTTCGAAGTCTTTTCGGGGCTCTATCATGGAAAGTGAAAATGCCAATAAGTTCCTTGGTCAAATTGAAAAATATTTTGCTAAAAATGAAAAAGGGAAAGCATATAGTTTTTTGACTTCTTTAATTTCTCTGAGGTATGAGGACAATGGAAACATAAGAGAGTACATATAGAAATGTCCAATCTCGTAGGTAAATTAAAGACAATTGATATCGAGATAAATGAAAATTTACTTCTACATCTAGTACATATCTCTCTTCTTGCACAATTTACTTAGTTTAAAATAAGCTATAATACTCAGAAGGATAAATGGAGTATTAATGAGCTTATCCCACAATGTGTGCAAGAAGAATATAGGATTAAGAGAGAAATGAGAGAAAGTGCTCATTTGGCAACTGACTCTCGTGATAAGAAGAAAAGAAAATCTATGGGTGCTGCAGAAGGGACATATCAGCAGAATAAGAGTAAGAAAAAGGCTATTGAAAATCCTTGTTTTTTCTACAAAAAGAAATGACTCTTCAGGAAAGATTGTCCCAAGTACACCAATTGGTATGTAAAGAAGGGTAAACTTCTTACTTTTGTTTGTTCTAAAGTTAATTTAGCATCTGTACCTACAGATACTTGATTGGTAGATTCTGGTGCTACTACTCACATAAGTATACCAATCTATTTTGTTTTCATTTCCAGTTTGGACAAATTTGGTTTTTTCTTATTCTTTTGGAAATAATAAAGTTAGCATTTTTCAAGATTCCAAGCTTATTGGTACCGGTTCTTTAATTAATAATCTATATATGTTTGATTCTTTTGCTTCATTTAACAAGTTCCTGTTATCTAATTCATGTGGTACAAAGCAAAAATTAAATGAGAATTCCGCTATGTTATGGAACAAGTGTTTAGGTCACATCTCTAAACAGAGAATTCAGAAACTTGTGTTAGATGCAATTCTTAATTCCCTTAATTTAAGTAACTTCGACGTTTGTGTGGAATGTATTAAGGGAATATAGGCGAACATAAGAAAATTAGGTATCAACAGATGCTTAGATGTCTTAAAATTAATATATACAGACATTTGTGGTCCATGCCCTATGACTTCTTTGAATGAATAACAATATTTTATTACGTTCATAGACGAATATTCAAGATATGGTTATCGATATTTAATTCATGAGAAGTCTATATCTTTGGACGTTTTCAAGTCTTTCAAAGATGAAGTTGAACTTCGACTTGGAAAGAAAATTAAGGTTGTCAAATTGGACTCAAGAACTATTAGCTGCTATTTTGTTGGGTATTCTAAGCGCTCTCGTAGTTTCAAGTTTTATGATCCCACTTCTAGATCATTGTTTGAGATGGGAAATGTTAGATTATTTGAGGATGTTGAGTTAGGGGGAAGAGAACATAAGGAAAGTTATATTTGAAGAGAAATTAGTTTCTTTTTCTTATGTGGTTATAAATGATGTTCATGCTCTAATTCCCGATTTCATTATTGAACCAATAATAGAACAAGACAACATTGAAGTCCCCGTTATTGAACCTTAAGTTCAAACTCAACAACCGCAAGACGTGCCACTAAGGAGATCTACTAGAGAGAGGAGAAATGAAATTGCAGACGATTATATTGTGTTTCTTCAAGAACATCGGGATGATATGGCGTAATGGAAGATGATCCAATCAACTTCCAACAAGCTCTACAAAGTTCTAACTCTCAAAAGTGGACAAATGCTATGGAAGATGAAATAAAATTCATGAAAGACAATGACGTTTGGGAACTTGTCAAATTACCATTAGGAGTGAAATCCATAGGTTGTAAATGGATATTTAAAACGAAAAGGGGTTCACATGGTAATATCGAAAGATATAAAGCTCTTTTTGTTACAAATGGTTTTACTAAAAAAGAAGACATTGATTACAAAGAGACTTTCTCTCCAGTTTCATCGAAAAACTCTTTTAGGGTAATCATGGCACTGGTAACTCACTTTGATTTAGAGCTACACTAGATGGATGTAAAGACTGTGTTTCTCAATGGAACATTGATGTGACAATTTATATGGTGCAACCAGAAAACTTTGTGTCTGGTAATTCAAAGTGTATGGTGTGCAAATTGAAGAAATCCATCTACGGTCTCAAGCAAACCTCTCGTCATTAGTATCACAAATTTCATGAAGTGATAACCTTTGGTTTTAAGGTGAATATTGTTGAAGATTGTATATATCACAAGTTTAATGGTAGTAAATCAATCTTTCTGGTGTTATACGTCAATGACATACTCATAGCAAGTAATGATATAGGCTTATTGCATGACACTAAGAGATTTCTCAAAAACAATTTTGACATGAAGGATCTTGGTGATACTTCTTATGTATTAGGAATTGAAATACTGCAAGATCATTCTCAAGGTATTTTGAGATTGTCACAAAAGAACTACATTAAAAAGATTTTGAGTAGATTTGGCATGAAAGATTGTGCATCAAGAGATACCCTGGTTGATAAAGATGATAAATTTCATTTAGGTCAATACCCTAAGATCATATTCAAGACTAAAGAGATACAGGGGTTCAATATGTATCGATTGTTGGAAGTCTAATGTATGCTCAAGTATGTATGCGTCCAGATATTGCTTTCATAGTTGGAGTGTTAGGTAGATATTTGAGCAACCCGGGATTGGAAAACAACCAAATGGGTTATGAGATATTTATAGAGAATAAAAGATTATATACTCACTTATCGGAGGTCAGAAGTTTTGGAGATCATTGGGTATTCTGATTTTGATTATGCTGGATTCGAAGAGGCTTACAATCCACTTCAGGCTATATCTTCATGTTGGCTGGAGGAGTTGTATCCTTGAAAACTGTTAAACAAACACTTATGGATTTTTCTACCATGACTGTAGAGTTTTTAGCATGTTATGGGGCATCCAATCATGGAATATGGTTGCAAAATTTTTTCATTGGGCTGTGGATAATGGTGTTGGGTTTTATGTCCTAAAAACTCGAAATTTGTAAAATAATAAACATTTTTTATTATCAATATACTTGTTATTGATCTCATAAATTGTATGAAAGTCTAAATCCAATAAACTAAGACCCGTGACTATTGTATGAGTACTTAAACTTTATGTGGAGACATAAGAGTGGATCAGGTTCGAATAAATAGTAAAAATGATTTATGGTACATGAATGAGGTTGGGTACCTTATTTTGGTAACACCATTGGATGCGACCTACTCTATAGTTGTTACAAAGAGTTGTAAAGTGCTACATACGATGTGATCGTAATTCGTACATGTTATGACATGAGGAGTGGGGGCGTTCTATGCAATGAGTTTGCATAAGATCAGGACCAAGAAATAAGTCATTCTTACTTTATCGACTGTTTACTGTTTAAGACGGACTTTTTCACCTAGATAACCTAGGTTAACTCGATTTTAATCCTGAGCTAGCTATAAACTCCTGTTTGTTTAGGATTATCCTTTGATCTGCAAAGGGTGAGAGTAGTTCAACATCACTGCTCAATAAGCTTACCATTTTGGGGATAAGACCAGATGAATAACTGGGGAAATAGGCTTGCAAGATGGAGTTCACACCTACTTAATTTAGGGAGAGGAGAAAGGTTGTTCTCTCAAGTACTAAATCTAGGTCTTGAATAAGGGGCCCCATCCTCTCACTGGGTTGAGAGAGTTTGGTTTAGTGATTGGATCACAAACCAGTTGTTCATTAGAGAATCAGTAGGGACTTGAGAAATAAGACATAATCTCAGGGGTAAAATAGATATTTGACCCAACCGTTATTACGAACAACTTGTGAAGGGTCGACTTGCTGATTATGGTTAAATCATGTGGACATAATATATCTACAGTGAGGGGAGTGCAACTATAAGCTTTAGTGGAGTGACCCATTAGCTAACAAATAGAGATTAATTTGGTCTAATGAGTTTAGCCAATTAATCTCGGATCATTGGAGCCCATGATCTATAGGTCCGCGAGGTCCCCCTACTAGCTCATAATGGACTAGCTCTAGAATAGCATGATAAGTTAATTTGAAACGTTCAAATTAGAATTAAGGGATTTAGTAATTATATGAGATATAATTATATGTTTAATTTTAGAATTAAATAGAATAGGAGAATTTATATATTTAAATATAATTTAAATATATAAAGATGGATATGTGTTAAAATTAATTTAATATTCGATATTAAATTAATTAAGTTTTATTTAATGATTAATTTATGAAATTAATTAAATTTTCATTTTTTAAAATCAAAATTTTATTTTTAGATAAAATTGAAAAATTGGAAAACCAAAAACATACAAAATGGAAAAAAGAGTTTTTCCATTATCCATCACCTAAGTAGCTCACACATGAAGCAATATCTTGGCCTTGTCTTCTCCAAGCACGAGCTGCAACTCATGCAACTCTTCTCTTTGCATGTTGATCTGCAATATAATGAAGAGATTGGAGTGAAAATCAGGCATGCAATCCATAGAGAATTTTAGAGAAAATTCGGTTTGAAGAAAGGTTCTTCAACAAGGTTGTTGCAGTGAGCATTTCTCCTTGTACCCTTGATTCAAGCTTATTTTGAGTCCCACAACTCAATCTAGAGTACCAAAAGAATAGTGGGGAAGATCTGGAGGTGGTCTACAACAAGATTTGGAGAAGATAGCAGCTGGTGAAGGAGCTTTGAATAAGTTCTATAAGAGGTATGTTTTGAAACTCATTTTTTTTTCTGCAAAAGCTTGCTTTATATTTTGCCAAAATTAGTGAATTTGAGTGCTTAGATGATCCTTGTGCTTCGGCTACTGTTGATACAATCCTACAAGTGGTTGGCATAGAAGGAGCACTAAAGTTATTTTATGACAATAAGTCAACAATAATGTATTCCAACAACAACATAAGTAATACGAAGTCAAAACATGTAAATGTAAAATTTCTGGTTGTTAAAGAAAGAGTTCAGAATGGTCAAATTTCGATAGAACACATAGGAACAAACTCTATGGTGGCAGATCCATTGACTAAAGGTTTACCACCTAAAGTTTTTCATGAGCATGTTGTTCACATGGGTGTTAGTCACTTTTCTGATTCCATGGTTTAGTGAGAGTTTGTTATTGAGGACGTTCTTTGACCTTATTTTATTTATTTTCTATATAGAATAAAGTTGATGGTTTATGTTTTTATTATTTGAATTTATTTATCATTCATGTGGTTTAGCATAAAGTTTTAAAGAATGTTCTCACTAAGGAATTTGGACCAGTTGGAAACAAACATGATCTAGATCACTTTGCATGTAGTTTCCATGCTATCCATCCATACTTGATCTATGTCATGAATGAATTAGAATTACTGATCAATATAAGGGTAGTGACGAAAGCCACCTTGATTCTGTGCTAATACAAGAGATGGACCAGATTGAACTAAAGGGGAATTCTATTATTGAAATAACCTGTTTATGCACGCTTAAAGTTTATGTGATTTAATTATATCGAGTATACAAACATAGCCCAAGTGGGAGATTGTTAGATATATTTAAATAATAATATGTTTGATTAAAGTATGGGTTATGTATGTAGATTAATAATTTATCACATTTGGTTATTTTATTAGATTGGGTCGTATTATGTGATCTAATTAATTAAGACCCTAGACTCCTTATTGTGTATGGACTTAATGAGTAGAAGCCCATTTCTAGTTAATTAGGGTTTAATGGGAACCCTAATTTAACTAGTATATAAAGAGACATTAGGCTATGGTCTCCAATATACCAAAACAATAAGCACTCAGTCTTTGAAGACCATAGTCATCTATCATCATCTTGAAGCTATCATTAGTTTCTCTATAGAATATGGTGAAGGATTTCAAAACGAGAATTCCATGAGTGGGTTTAGATCGCTCCGATTTTCACAATGACCGAAATATAAACGATATACGTTCTAAATTAACAGTTATGCATAATAAAACTCAACTACTACATGCTCAGTAAAGAATAAAACATAAAGAAGGGGTTCATTACCAGAGGAAGACGATCTTTACATTCTGAACCCAATGCAGCGGAAAAGCTCCAACGATCTACTAGCACCCGACGAGTCTCTCGTCAGTTACTGCACGATTCGAATGTACATGAACAAGAAGTCGGGGACAACACCACCACCAGAGAGACCCAAGTATCATCGACGTTAAAAACCCAGAGAGTGGGCTCTGGTGAGTTTGGTAGAAAATGGAGGAGAGAAAATCATGTAGACGACAAGCGCGCACGGAAGGAACTTTACTATCGTATAGCAGGGACGTTTATCGTATAGTCAAACTACACGATCGTTTAGGAAAAACTGGATGATCGTTTAGGAAACTGGTACACAATCGTTTAGGGAATGCACGAGTTAGACGATCGTTTAGACAACTGAGAATCTATCGTATAGGCTCTCGGCGATCAATCTTTCACGATCTCTTTAGGGCGTGGGATTTTGATTGCATGAATGAATTATATATCAATTGAAAATGATTTTTCAACTTTTAATCCCGCCGGTTACCTTAATGCTCGCTTCCCATGTTCCTACGTTCAAATGTGAAAATGGTTAATTATTAAATAATTAATCAATTAATTTATTTAATAAATAAACTATATTATATTTATATCATATAGTTTGATATCATATATCTACTATAGTATTTTTCCTAAACTTAATATAAATCATATTTATATCTAATTTCCTCCAAAATAATGTATCTCATACATTTAGCCAATTATATCATATATAATTAGTCAGTCCAATTATATCATATATAATTGAACTTCCTCTTGTCAATTTGAACATTTCAAATTAACTCAAACACTAGTTCTCGACTTTATCCAAGCTACCTAGGTGACCTAATGGACTTGTGGCTCGAAGCTCCAACGGTACATGAATAGCTGACTAAACTCTTTAGACACGAGATCCACCATCCGTTAACTGTCAGTGATTCCACTAAAGACCAACAACTAAACTCTTCTTACCACAGATATATTTCTGTGTCCATCGGATATAATCAATCATGAGTACGATGACCCTTCACAGATGCTCGTAAGTACAGCTGGGCCAATTTACCGTTTTTCCCCTGTAGTTACATCTCACTTCATAAGTACCACTGATTCCTATAATGAACAATACAACATAGTCAAACTATGTGTGAACACCTCTTGAGCTAGGAGAAGATGTGAGGCGCCACATTGTTCAAGCCCCGGAATTAGCCCTTAAGGGAACCATATATCTACTTACCCCTACCTCGGGGAATGAGTGAATTCCATCTTGTATAGTTGAGTTCCCAGCTCCCAAATCAGACGAATCCCCAAAATGGTAGGTTTGAATCGGCGAACTGGCCACTCGCACCCATACAAATCAAAGGACCACCCTCAATGGCAGGAGTTCCCAACTCACTCAGGATTGAGGTCATGTTACCTATGGTCATCCTAGTGAAGTGAAGTCTCTATCATGAACAGTGTTATATAACGAGACATTAACACTTCGTGGTCAGGTCTTATACAAACTCTTTGTATAGGACGCCCCCACTCGCATGTCCCCAACACGAATGATCAGGATCAGATCATCTGTGGCAAGTCACAAAACTTGTGACCATTCCACAAATTGGGCCGCGTCCGTAGCGTTACAAGGATAAGGTTTCCCTCCTTTGTATATATACTACAGACCATTTTGGTTATCACTCAATACATGATCCACTTGTATATCACCACATACATGCTTGAGTCACATACAGATAACCAGGGATTTTATGTTTATTGGGTTGTGGAAAAGCAAATAAAACAAATAATCAAATCAATAAGATGTGAAGTAAATATCATATATTAACAATCACCGGTGTTCGTATATACTGTTTACAAACTATAGGACACGAGACTTTAGGGCATCAAGCCTAACATATGGTATGTTATTATTCTTGACGATTTGGCATGAATGATCTTAGGGTTTATCTATTCAATATAGATTTAAAGTATTTATGCTAATAAAAGTTTGAAGACTAAACTTATATTTTACCCTACAAAGTAGTTGCCAACTAATATATGTTTTTCAAAAACAGATATCTCACATCATATAATACGAAGCAATACCACAAATTTTTTACATGTGCAAGTATTTATGATATCATGGGACCCATGGTTTTAAAAACATAGAAATATTTTCTTATAGAAATATAACCTAGGAGAATTGGCTCCAATGTGCATATATAATTAAAAGTAATCCTTTGTTGCAAAGTAAAGGCTAGAACTATTGTATATTCCTTTGTTGCAAAGTAAAGGCTAGAGCTATTGTATATTTCATTCTTCGAATAACATAAATTTAGTAAAAACCCATTTAATTTGAAGTAGTCAAACAATTTCAATCTCAATTCCCTTCATCATAGAAGAAAAAGGATTTAAATACTAGTCTAGTCCCTTCATCATTCAAGAAAAAGGGTTTAAATACTATTTAATTTTAACTCATTTTAGTGTTATAGTTTCAACTTTTATTTATTTTAATCCCCATGTTTTTTATTTTTGTTCATTTTGGTCCTTACACTTTTAAGAAGTGATCATTTTAATTCCTTCATTTTTTTTAAGAGAAGGAAATATAGGGTCAGGGAGTTCACCCGAACATCTGCACTAGGTAGACATCTTTTTAGCACCCTTATCATCTCTCATTAAGATATATCATTAAGATCAAGAGGCATTACAGCAAAGTTGAACAAAGAGCCCATGGCTAAAGGATAGCCCATTGGGCATAGCAAAGAAAATTACACTTGATAGAAAGCATGTAAATTTAATGCAATTTGAGCAGGGGTGAATTCCTTGAAGAGCTTGTTTCTATGAGTCTGCATACCAATATAATAGATGTAATCTCATCTCAGAGATTATTTGAGCTTTTATATGGTCTTTAAAAGTTCTACTATTTCTTTTATTCCAGATATTTCAGAGAACCGTGACCAGCATAATGTTCTTTCTCCCCTTGTATGAAGTTCTGTAAAAGGAAAAAACAAGATCCTTTGTAGTAGCACTTCTATTTTGCCACCAAACATACTTATACACCATTCCCCACAAGTTTCTTGCATATTCACAGGAGATAAAGAGATGGTCCATAGTTTCCACATCATTTTTGAAAAGGACGCACCAATTTGGATTTAGAATATGCATACAAAGCTTACGTTGAAGAATCTCCATTGTATTGATACTTTGGTGTGATAGAGACCAAATGAAGAATTTGACCTTTTTTGGTATGTTAGTTTTCCAAAATAACTTGTATAAACTACTGCCTATAGGGGAAGCTACATTAGTGGTTTGAGAGTGTAGGAACTCTTTTATAGAGGATACTTAAAAAACTCCATCACTACAAAGCTTCCAAACTGGTCTGTCAGTACCTTTGTCTATTTAAGGAACATTTAGAATCGACTTCAGGTTATTCCATTGTTCAAGATGTCTCTCTCTAAAGGGCCTTCTAGGTTGAATGTCCCAATCCATGAGGTCACTGTTCTATGCATCCTTTATAGAACCATTTTGAATTTGGGATATAGCAATGAGTCTGGGATAAGTATTTGCAAGGGGGCCTCTTTCAATCCAATGACCTTTCCAAAAGGAGAGTCTTTCACAATTATTAACTTTTCAAGAAATATATGTATTGAACCAATCTATTTCTTTCATGATAGAAGTCCAAGGGGACTTTGAACCGCTGTATCTGCCATATGAAGGCAGATCTCCCAGAAAGGATTAGTTGTATTTGGCTTTAATCAGTCTTTTTTAAAGAGGTTCATCCTCATTGTATTAGCATCACAATCATTTGTAAAGTAAAGCACAATTGGTATTTTCCATACTGTTTTGCCCAAACCTCCCTTTTCTTCTGAAGAAGTAACCGTCTTCCAATTGATTAAATGTGTGTTGGAACCCCTGTTGTTTTTTTCTCCACCGTTTTTCAATATCTTTGTAAACAGCTTTAGGATCTTTGAACACCGAGAGCACATATGTAGGGAGACTTGTGAGGGAGGACTGAATAAGAGTTAGTTTGCCCCTCCTTTGAAATGTATGAGTATTTCCAGCTACTAAGTTTTTTTTTAATGTTCTCAGTAACTCGATCCCAACATGAAGAATTTTGAGGTTTACCTCTCAAAGACGCACAAGTAATCAATTTGGAAGGAAATGATTTTGGATACCCCATCTGCTTGCAATATTTTCAACTTTGTCCCTGTTTACATTCATGGCTGACATGGAAGATTTGTTGAGAATAACATTAAGGCTTGTAGCAAGCTCGAATGCTTTTATAACAAACTTGATGTTTTCCAAATAATTATCATTGTCTTCCACAAAAATTAAAATGTCATCTGCAAAAAAATAATGAGTAACATGGAAAGTCTCAGAGAATAAACTCCTTTAATTTGGCCATGGAGTTCAAATTTTTGTAATAGCCTACTGAAGTAATCCATAGCAATAACAAAAAATGAAAGGATACAGAGAATTACAATTCCTTTGTTTGGTTTGATACGACCCCGAGGTTTTCCATTGATGAGGAAGGAGAATTGGACACTTGATATGCAAGCATTGATCCACTTCCTCCATTTGGGTAATTCTTTGAAAAGCATGTAGTCAATAAATCTCCAGCTTATTTTATCAAAAGCATTTTCAATATCTAGCTTTAATACAAAACCTCTTTCCTTCTTTTTCCTCCAATAATCAATGGTTTCATTTTCCATTATGATAGCATCAATTATCTGTCTTTCCTTGACAAAAGCCAACTAATTTTCAACAATTGTGTTAGGGAGAGTCTGATTTAGCCTCTTAGCAAGGGTTTTTGCAAGTATTTTGTAATGGGAGGTGATGAGGCTTAGAGGTCTATAATCCGTAGCCCTACAACACTTATTTTTTTTTGGGCAATGAGAGAAATATAAGTATTGTTTACATTATTGTTCACTACGCTATTTTCAAAGAAGTCTTGGATCACCTCCATAATATTGTCTTTGAAGATGTTCCCTGAGTTTTTAAAAAAATTCAATAGTGAATCCATCCGAGCGAGGCACTTTGTTTTTACCACCAAAATTGAGGGCTTCACAAATTTCAACTTCACTGAAAAGGACACAGAGCTGCTCTTGTTGAAGTTGGCTTATAGATTGCCAGTCATGATTTTCAATCAACCAATTTTACTTGTACTCTCCCATATATGTATCTTTGAAATATTCAGTGAGCACCTCTTCAATCTGACTACTTGTAATGCATATGGATCCATTTTTTTCATTGATTTCTGTTATACAGCTTTTTCTTTGTTTAGTAGTATAAGCTTTGTGGAAGAAAGTTGTATTTTCATCTCCTTCAAAAAGTAACTTATTCTTAGATCTTCGTGCCCAATAACGAGCCTCTTTGATTGTAGCTTCACTGAGATCAGCTTTGAGGGCAGTACGATGAATGCTATCAATTTCGTTAATTTGATTTCTTGCTTCTAAATTATCAATTCCTTCAATCTCCTTAAGCCAAGCCTGGCCTGTTTATCTTCTTCCAAAACTACTTTATGTCTACTTTGCCAATTAGCTATGGTATGAGACAACTGTTTGAGCCTTCTAAAGAAAGAAAAATCAGGATAGTCATTCTGACATGTGTTATTCCACCAATCCGTTACAGATCTGTTGAAATTAGCATTTTCCAGATTTACATTGTTAAATCAGAAAGGGCAAGGTCCCCATTTGAGATGCATTGATTCCAGAACCAAGAGCAAATGATCAGATGTGACTCTAGTAAACTTTCTAATGGATTGCATTGAGAAACGGTCTTCCCACTGCGGTGTGTATAGAGAGTGATCGAGTTTGTAAAGCACAACATGAGTGCGAAGGTTTGACCAGGTGTACTTTCCATTAGACAGAGGAGGGTCAATGAGAGAATTGTTGTTGATAAAGTCATTAAACTTTTTCATACTGTATTTAGCTGGTTTTGTAGCCGAGGTTTCATCTGTCCATCTAACGACATTGAAGTCATCACTAATAAGCCAATTTTGTTTGCATATATTCTGTAAATCAATCAACTCGTCCCAGAAGTTATTTCTGTGCTTCCATTTTGCAGGGCCACAGACAGCCGTGATCCACAAACTAAAACCATCAGGCAAAACCACATTTGAAGATAAGGTAAAATTCCTTTCAATTTGGTTTGTAATAGAGTATTTTTGTTCATCCCCACATGAGTAATATCCCTCTTGATTTACCCACTGCATTAATAGAAAGCCATTTTATACTAATGGAACTCCAAACGGATTTGATCAATTCCTTTGAAACAGATTTGAGCATTGTTTCAGACAGTAAGACAACGTCAGGATCGTAACTAGAAGTAATATTTTTTAGCCTGAGGTTGTGCTTTTTTAGCCAAACAATAAGCTCCCTTTTGAACTTTTCTTTTAAAATGTCACCATGCTTTTGGTCATCCATCTCATTCTCTGTATTCATCAAGCTATTGAGGCTACCTTCCACAATTTCTGTCCTTGAGGGCGTATGCTGAGTTTCACTTGCCAAAGTAGTCTTTGGACTTGATATCATAGTATCTGAATATGGTGAGAGAGGGCCTATGTCTATCGTTAGTGAGATTTCCAATTCATTAGGCCTATGCCAATTTCTTATCTGATTTGGTTCTGTTTCAGTGCTACAGGCTTCAATACTTTGTGGGCTTTTGACTCTATAAACCAGGTTCTTTGTTTTCTTTTTTTTTGAATGGCTTTTGGGCCCATTAGGCTGTGTTTCTTCACTGACCTTGCTGGAGCATATTAATGATTAAAATAGTATCTATAAGGAGGGAAAAGAGACTTTTCTCTTTATGACTGGACATCCTCTTTCATCATTTAGTTTTTGTTTCCCTTTTTCCTGTGCCGTTAGAAAATTTCTTTTTTCCACAAGCATCCCATTGTTGGCTTTTCCACTGTCATCGTCATGATTCTCAGATTTTAAAAATTTTCTTGGATTTTGCATAATCGATGGTTGGCTTCATCGTCGGACTTTGCGACAATTTTTGGATGCGTTATAGAATTTTCTGGAAATCCGTTGGCACAGTTGCTACGTTTCCAATGAAATGGCAGCTTTCCTATTCAGGATCGAACTCATTGAATTCGATTGTAGTTTGTCTGGAGAAAGTGCCATGTATCTTCTGATTTCTTTCAATTAACCATCTCCCTTCATATTGTGCAACCGTTTGTATCAGAAAAATGTTCCCATTTTCATCCCTTATATTGATTGCAGATAGAATGAAAGCTGTGTAGTTATCCGTGACTTTAATCTTTTCCTCAATAAAATTAGCTTTCACCCACGTTTCTTTCGATACTTCAATGAAACCTCCGCATGCATCGCCGATTTGCATAAAAGTATTCATATTCCAAGCATGAAATGGGATTCATCTGATCTTTGTCCATCCTCCATAGGAGAAGCAGTTTTGGGATTGCATGTATAGAGATCATCCACTTTTCGATTTTGAGTTCTTTCCACCCAAAGGCAGTAATCAGGAAAGCACTTGTCTAGGAAAAAGCGATTAGTCCTTGGTGTGGATATCAGAGTTATCATAGTGGTTCTCAGCCAGTCAAGGGAATCTGGGGTCAAAGATAAAGAGAGAGATTTATAATGGCCCACCTCTGTTACTAAAAGGATAGTGCTTCTAGAATACTTATCTTGGAAGTTGGTTTTTGAAATCATTTGTAAAACGAGGAAATAGAGGTAGAGAAAGTGAGAGATTAAGGAGCTTGTGGGGGTAGAAATAGATTATAGAGGGCCAAAAGCAATTATTGCAAACTGTTTAAGTTAGTTGTGCAAGTAAATGCTTCTGGTTGGTGAGGAAGATGAAGTGGGTTTCTATTCAGCCGTAGAGAGAAAACGAAACTACTGTAGCAGACTCTCATTGAAACTACTGCATGATTTGCATCTTTCTTTTTTTCCCTTCCTTTTCATTCACTTCTTGATAGTTGAAACACCAAAATGAATCAAAATTGAAAGTATAGAGGTCAAGATGGACATTTAGGTCCAGAGAATAAAATAAACAAAATTTATCTTTCGAACATTTTAAAAGTTCAAAAACCAAAATGTACTTTTAACTTTTGTTCATTTTGGTTCTTATACTTTTAAAAAGTGATTAATTTTATACCTCCATTTTTATTTTTATTTCACTTTTAGGGTATGTTTGGAATATATTTTCAAGTGTTTAATTTTTTTAAAAATAAATCATTTTGGAAGAAATTGGAGTATAATCGCTGAAAATAGTTTTTCAAGTGTATTTTTATAAATTTTATTAGAAGTGTTTAAATAAAAATGAGTTTTTTTAAAAACACTTTTTCTCAAATCAATCCAAACAGACTGTAAATAGATAAAAATAATCACTTTTGAAAGTTCAATAATCAAAATGAATCAAAATCGAAAATATAAGGACTAAAATGAACATTATAAAAGTCGAGAGATCAAAATGAACAAGAATTAAAAGATATTCTTTATTCTCCTTGATCTTCAAAATGACCATTATTATTTGATAAGAATCAAAATGAACAATTTAAAAATAGATGGACTAAAATGAACTGAAGCTAAAAGTACAATTATCAAATAATATTCTTTCTTTATGTTTTTCCTTTTCTTTCTTCTTCTCCAGCAATCAAATGTCCATTGAAAACAGACATCCTCAATATCATGTTCCTGTAGAGCTTCACTTTTCATCTCAGCCACCTCCTTCTTCTCCCTGATCTTAAAAATCCAAATCATTTTCTTATCATTAAATTAACACCGATGAAGTAATCAAAATAGAAAGCTGTAGAATTTGGAATGATGTCGCACCAGAGTAAGCTAACAAAATATTTGGATTTCTTCTTCACATTGAAAACTTCAAGTTATTTTTCAATCTATTGAGGTTGTTGTGGTGTGAAAAGGAGAAAAAAAATAGAAAAAGAAAGAGAAGTGAAATAGAGTGAACAAGAAGTTAGACCATGAAAATGGGGAAAACGAGAGGATTGGGGACGGGAAAAGAGAAAAAAAATTAATGGAATTGAAAAAGATTAGTGTATGCGCATATAGAAAGGCAAAGAGAGAAATAACTCATTTCACCTTTCTTGTGTGCACGGAAGGAAAAAAAGAAAGAAAAAATTTAGGTGCATCCTTCTTTTGTAGTCTGACTAGTACCCAATAGAAATGTGTCACGTGACACTTCACTACAAGAATTTTGATTTTTTCTGAAGAAATTTGTGCTCATTTTTTCCGACGCTTTTTTGTGGCATCAGGAAAAATAATCTCCCATGAAAATTTCAATCGCGTTGGATAAATCGGCTCTCCAGACGTCGTTCTCTTGGACCGTCGACATCTACAGCATCCTGGAGAGCCAATGCGTCTATTTTCCACCCTTGTTCTGTTCGTTCAGCTTTCTCTTCAAGGCATAGCAGTCCTTTTTCATGTGCCCCATTTTGTGACAAAAATGACACTTTATCTTGGATTTATCACAACCGTTTTGTTTCCCGTTCCCATTATTCTTGTTTTTTCCCTTTGAAAACAAGTCTTCACCTCATTGTTGATCTTTCTTACTCATTCGTAACTCTAATTCTCTGACTCTTACTGTTGATATGATTGCTTCTATTGTTATTCTTTCTCTATCGTACTTCATGGTTATCTTGACATCTTTGAATGATTCTGGTAGAGAATTTAGTAATATGAAAGCCTTATTCTCTTCTTCAATGTTGTCTTCTATTGATATGAATTCAGAAGACAGTTTCTTGAACTCATTCAAATTATCTGTGAGGGTCTTTGCAGCATCCATCTTGTAGGTAAAAAATCTTTCCATCAAGAAAACTTTATTAGGCAGGTCTTTGTTGAGATATATCTTATTTAGTTTTTTCTAGAGGGCATAGGCAGTAGACTGGTCTACAATCTACCTCAAAACACTATTTGTGACATTCAAGACAATGGTTCCATATGCGTTTACCTTAATTGTCTCTTTCTCTGCCTCGATGAGTGTTTCAGGATACTTTGCAGTGTCCGTAATGACCAGTAGAGCCTTTTGTTGTCCCAAGACTGCTTTAATCTTCACTTTCCATAGTTCAAAGTCAGTCTTACCATCAAATTTCTCAATTTCATATCTGGTTGTTGCCATTCTTGATCTTCAAGATTGACTAATCTAATTCAAAGTATGCAATAATTCAAATCTTTGATCTGTCTTGAACTGTTCATTGAGCTCTGATACCAATTGTTGTCCCAGATGACTATGATCTTCTTGTTCACAATTACAAATTACTCAGAATTAACAGACATGTACAATTCAAGAGTCAGGGGAGGTTGTATGCTCGAGGCTTGAAACTCTTCTGTCGTTTACCTGATGGCAGCTCAATCGTGTAGATGAAGCACATAGAATTAAACGATAGTTCAATTATGTAAACGATATGATGAAGCGCTAGAGGATCGTGTAAACGACAGTTGACTACAGCTAAATAATTGTATAGAGGCAGCTAAAGAGCTAGACGATTGCACATGGAGCTAAATGATCGTGTACACGATGCGATAGGAACTACACGATCGTGTAAACGATACTTTAGTAAATGTTAAATGATCGTAGAGTTAGAAAGAAAGAACATAGGAGTTTAATTGATCGGCCAAAGGCCTACGTTCACTATGCAAATCAGGAGGATCTCTTTTATTACTTCATCTTCAAAGTTATTCTAGAATAAATGCCTTATTCTCTCTCATTTTCATACTATCATTCTCACATTCGTTTTCCTTTATATACACAGCAATAGTCAACGATGAAGCTTTGGTAGTTACAACACATAACAAAAAGAAGTCGACAACGGTTCAACTGTCTGCAACGTTGTTTTTCTTGTCTTCGGTTCATTCTATAACAGTCTGGTATGACTCACTTCACTCACTTGCTTAAGACCGGAGGCTTCAGAGATGCATCTTCAAAATCAAATGCGAAACATTCACCGATGCTTCTTCAAATTCATGTGTGGAGGATTCGCCATTGCTTCATCATGCTTAAGTTTAGAGGATTCATTGATGCTTCATCTTCATGCTCATGTTTGGAGCATCTTCATGCTTAAGTTGCAAAGTCAAGCTTAATGCAGAAGATGAAAAGTCAAGTCCGATGTGGAGGGTGGAAAATCAAGTCTGATGCAACTAGCAGAAAGATAAGTTTGATGCGACTTTGCTTCGTCTGTAAGATCGTGTATGGTCTATCTAGCTCCGCCTCATAGACGAGATCAAGTTTGATCTACCCAGCTCCGCCTCATATGAAAGATCAAGTATGATCCTCATGGCTCCGCCTAATATGCAAGATCAAGTTCGGATTGTCTGGCTCCACCTCATATGGGAAATCAAGTTTAGTCAACCTAGCTCCGTTTCATCTGCAAGATCGTGTCTGGTCTGCCTGGCTCCACCTCAAATGCGATATCCTGTCTAGTTTTCCTGGCTTCTCCTCATATGTGAGATCAAAGTTGGTCCATCTTGCTCTGTCTCATATGCGAGATCAGTCCCGTTAGCCTGGGTCCGCCTCATCTTCAAGATCGCATCTGGTCTGCCCGGCTACGCCTTTTATGCGACATCAAGTTTGGTCCTTCTAGCTTCGCCTTATATGCGAGATCAAGTCTAGTCCTCCTGGCTTTGCCTCATATGCGAGGTCAAGTACGGTCTTCCTGGCTCCACAACATATGCAAGATTAAGTTTGGTTTTCATGTCTCCGCCTCATATGCGAGATCAAGTTTGGGTTGTCTAGCTCCACCTCATATACGAGGTGGTCCTCCTTGTTTCGTCTCATACACGTGTTCAACTCCAGTTCTTCTGGATTCGCCTCATCTTCGAGATCGAGTCTGATCTTCCTTGCTCTGCCTCATAAGTGAGATCAAGCTCAGCCTGGTTGGCTCTGCTTCATACGCGAGATCAACTCCGGTTCTAACTCATATGCGAGATCAACTTTAGTCTGCTTGGCTCCATCTCATCTGCAAGATCAAGTCCAGTTCGCCTGATTCTTCCTCATATGCAAGATCAACTTCAGTTCTTCTGGCTTCACCTCATATGCAAGATCAAGTTTGGTCTGTCTGGCTTTGCCTCATATACAAAATCAACTTCGGTCTGCTAGGCTCTGCCTCATCTACAAGATTAAGTCTAGTTCGCCTTACTCCGTCTCATACATAAGGTCAACTTTAGTTTGCTTGGCTTTGCCTCATATTCGAGATCAAGTCTGGCCCACCTAGCTTCGCCTCATATGCAAGATCGACTTCGGTCTGCCTTATTCTACCTTGTATGCGAGATCAACTCCGGTCCTCTTGGCTCTACCTCATATGCAAGATCAAGTTTGGTCCTCATGGCTCCGCCTCATATGCTAGATTATGTTCGGGCTATCTTGCTTTGCCTCGTATACGATAACAAGTTCGGTCTGCCTAGCTTTGCCTCATCTACAAGATTGTGTTTGGTCTGCTTGGATCTTCCTCATATGCAGGATCAAGTTCAATCTACCTGGCTCCGCCTCATATGTGAGATCAATTTCGGTTCTCCTAGCTCTGCCTCATCTGTGAGATTGAGTCTTGTTTGCCTAAATCTGTATCAAATGCACAATACGGTCCGATTTGCCTTGCTTCGCTTCATCTGCGTGATCAAGTCCAATCTACAAGGCCCCGCGTCCAGTCTGCCAACCTTTGCCTTATATGCAAGATAAGGTCTAGTTTTCTTTGCTTCATCACATCTGCAAAATCGAAACCAACGAAACGATATGATAGAGCCGGTGAAGCACTAAGCTTAAAACCAACGGAACGCTCAAGTTAAAGACTCAAGCCAAGACAACGGAATCCTCAGGTCGCACACTAAGATTGAAGCCAATAGGAACACTAGGGTCATACCTAGTAGAACCTTGAGCTTGAAACCGATAGAGCACTCAAGTCAAGGACTCAAGCCAAATCCGACGGAATCCTCAGTTCATGCACTAAGATTGAAACCATAAATTTTGAAACGGGGCATTTGTTAACAATAAATACTTTTAGAGAATATTTAATTTTTATCGAAACTTATTGAAATCTTTAAAAAAGATACCATATTTATCGAATGATACATTAAAAATATTCTTTATGGAAGGGCTTTAAAAAATCTATAAAAATACATACTTTATGAAAAGATTATTAAAAACACATTAGAAAAGGATATAGGTGCATCCAAGTGTTCAATCAACAAGTTATTATTTGGCATATTTTTCTCTTTGTGGTTAGAAGGATGCTTGAGATGAAGTGTAATCTAAGCAACACCCAACTCCTATGTTGGCCATGTTTTTAAAATGGTTTTTTCTACTTCTACGACCACCCCTCTTCTTGTATTTTAGCAAAAGTGATTCCCGTAGTAGCGGCGAGTAAAATGGGAGCAACCTAAACCGTGAAAACGGTGTTGTGGGAGAGCAATACAAACGTCGTGCTGCTAGGCGAAGCGGTAGAGTGTTGCACCCTATATGGCAAGAGTCCAGTAGCCAAAAACATCACTAGCTTACACTCTGACCCGAGTAGCATGGGCCACGTGGAATCTCATGTGAATCAGCAAGGACCACCTTGCAAGGCTAAATACTCCTGGGTGACCAATAGTGAAGTAGTACTGTGAGGGAAGGGTGAAAAGAACCCTCATCGGGGAGTGAAATAGAACATAAAACCGTAAGCTTCCAAGCAGTGGGAGAAGAGCAGGACTCTGACCGCGTGCCTGTTGAAGAATGAGTCGGCGACTCATAGGAAGTGGCTTGGTTAAGGGAACCCACCGGAGCCGTAGTGAAAGCGAGTCTTCATGGAGAAATTGTCACTGCTTATGGACCCGAACCTGGGTGATTTATCCACGACCAGGATGAAGCTTGGGTGAAACTAAGTGGAAGTCTGAACCGACTGATGTTGAAGAATCAGCGGATGAGTTGTGGTTAGGGGTGAAATGCCACTCGAACCCATAGCTATCTGGTTCTTCCCGAAATGCGTTAAGGCGCAACAGTTGACTGGACATCTAGGGGTAAAGCACTATTTCGGTGCGAGCTGCAAGAGCGGTACTAAATCGAGGCAAACTCTGAATACTAGATATGATCTCAAAATAACATGGGTCAAGGTCGGCCAGTGAGACGATGGGGGATAAGCTTCATCGTCGAGAGGGAAACAGCCTGGATCACCAGCTAAGCCCCCTAAATGAATGCTCAGTGATAAAGGAGGTAGGGGTGCAGAGACAGCTCAGTGAAGATGTTATTGACTGTGAACCAATATTGGGTTATTTATCAGACCATTGATTGCCTATTTAACTTTTCCCTGAACGACTACCACCCATTACAATCCCGAGGTAACCAGTGGGGGCTTAAAATGGGTTGGTCAATTGTTCAAAAAATAAATTGCAAGAAAAATTAATAAAGAATGAATTCAATGATTAAACAGTCTAGCCTAGGCTTTCAAGTTATTTCCTGAATTGCAATTTGATCTTATATTCATCCAATTAATCTTTGTATCGTCTAAACTTAGCAAACTCACCTAGAAAACTAGGTGAGTGTACAAATTATCAAATTAGTCAATTTAACTAGATGAAAAGAATCCTAATTAATTTGAACTAACCACATTACGAATTAAGATTATGCTAAGGTGAATATAAACTAGGAAATAGCCTAAATCAATATTCAACATAATTCTTCTTAGGTTGATTAGAACAATACTTACCATTATTAATCCACAAGCTAACCTAACCTTTTACTACTTTAGATCGAATCACAATTATATGTCACGTATTACAATTCAATACTTAGCTAATATCATACAATCTTAAAGCAGAAATATAATCATAAACATTCAAAGACAGAAAAAGAATCCAAAGGCAAATCATGAAATTATAAATAAATGATTAAAATCTCACAAGTTACAATATTGGAGAAAGTTTACTCTAAGTCTAAGCTAGAATGAGTACTTTAGCCCATAATTGGCATGAAGATTGACGATGTAGAGTTTGGATACACTTAATACACTTGATATACACTTGATACACACTTTATACAATTGACACATCTGATATACTTGATACATCCGATACACCAAATACACTTGGTACACTTATACACACTTGATACATACTTGTTACATGCTTAAATCAGATACACTTGATATCCCTTGATACATTTAAATTATAATGATACACTTTGAATTAAAAAAATTAAAAAAATAAAAAAAAATTGAACTTCTCCTTCAAAGCAGTAGGCGCCTCCCTCCTCCCCCAACATCTCTCTTCAAACAACCAGCATTGCTCCACAAGCTCTGCCATTGGCCACTGCTCCACCTTCCCGTCCCTTATCTCTGTCGACCGCCGCATGTCCGACCACCGATCGCCAGTCGTCAGTCGTCAGTTTTCTCTCTCTTTCTCTCTCTCTATCTTTCTTTCCCCCAACATCTCTCTTTCAATAACTCCACACCATTTGTCGCCGACCACCACTCCATCTCTCCGTTGCTTACCTCCGTCGACCATTGCACGTTCGGTCACTGATCGTCAGTTGTCACTTTTCTCCCTTTCTCTCTATCTTTCTTTCTCCCTCTATCAATTAATTGTTTAGGAATTTATGTAATAAAGAATAATTAGAAATTCATAATTGCTAAATGGAAAAACTATATAGGGATTACATATTGCCATATTTACGATGTTTGAAAAGTGAAACTCATAATCGCTAAACCCTAAACTTAATTTTCTACTCAATACAATTTTTCATATATATATATATATATAGGTTAGTACCCGTTTGGATTGATTAGAGATTTTTCTTTTCAAACAAGTCATTTTTAGTTAAACTCTTTTGATAAAAACTATTTAAAAAGTTATTTTAAGTAGTTACCAAACACTTCAATTTTTTCCACAATGAATTATTTTCAAAATTAAATATAAGACACTTTAGGTTCCATTTGGTAACTATTTAGTTTTTGTTTTTCAAAATTAAGCCTATTTTCTTCTAATTTCTTACCGTAATTGCATTTTTCTTAAGTACCATGGTTGAATTCTTAGCCAAATTCAAAAAAAAAAAATAAATTAAAAGCTACTTTTCTTAGTTTTTAAATTTTGTCTTCGTTTTCTAAATTATTGGTAAAAAGTAGATAACGAAGAAAAAAATTGGAAGCGAATGAAAGTGTATATACTTAATTTTAAAAAATAAAAAACCAAAAAATAAAATGGTTATCAAATGAAGCTGTAATTCTAAATTTTGAAAAAGAAATAATTTTCACCCTCTGTAACTCTAAAAATTAAAAATAAAGAAACAAAATGGTAGTAGTTGGGACCAAAATAAAGAAAAAAAATGACAAAAAATAGATGTTGGCAACGGAATTATTTAGGCGCCGATGATATTTTTCTTCATATGTTTTTATGGTACAGTTTTTCAACTACTAATGTATTGTATTTTCAAAGTACTCTCATTTATTAAATTTTACTTTAGAGAAATAAAATAATCTATTCTAGATAATGAAAGAAAAAATGACCCAAAAAAAATAGTAGATGTACGTGTGTGCACACGAACGTGCGAGTGGGTGTGTACGTGTACGTGGGTGTGTGCGTGCGCATGCGTGTGTGAGTGGGTGTGTGTGTATGTGGGTGTGTGTATGTGTGCGTGCGTGCACATGCATGTGTGTGCACGTGTGCGTGTTCGTGAACGTATACGTGCGTGTGTGCATGTGCGTGTGGGATCTAAATACTTTGTGTGTGCGTGTAAAAAAAATAGATACTTGATTGTTATAATAGAGTTTAAATTATTATACATTTCAAGACATTTAATTAATAATAAAATTTAGAAACTAAATTTTTACGAATAATTAAAGTTTCAAAATTAAATATTTAGTTCCATAATACTTGTTTAGAGGCTAAAAAAGTTTCAAGAAAAAAAAGGTTGAAACTTAGGTAAGTTTTGAAGTATGCTATAGTCTCCATTCTTTTTTTTTTTTTGGTAGCTTGACTAGTGTTTTTCATATATATATATATATATATATATATATATAATGAAGATGTGAGATTCCAAAGCTTTCAATTTTCAAAGAGATCTAAACTCTACCTTCCTAAAGTTGAAGAGAGATTGAGAACAATGGAGTCTCATAACCCCCATTTTGTGTTCTTCCTCCTCCTCATCATACCATTGCTTTCTTTAAATTTGCAATCAAATTTTGCTGCACACTATATTCACCCTTCTCCACCATCGTTGCCACCGCCGCCATCTCCGACCACAAGACCTATAGTTCCTTATTATCCTTTTATATTCCCTCCTCCTCCATTTAAGAAGACATATAAACACACACCGTCGCCGCCACCGGAGGGATTAGGGAGGCCAATAGTTCCTTATTATCCCTTTAAATTTCCACCACCTCCATCAAGAAAACGCCCCAATAATCCTCCTCCGAGCTACCATGTCTTTCCCCCACCGGCCTCACCATTGCCAGCCAAAAAGCTTTACATGTCTGAGGCAAGGCGGTCAGTGCCACCGCCGCCACCCAAGAAGCCATATCAATGGCCAAAAGGAACCATCCGTAAATCGCCCCCACCTCCTTTCTAATACTACGTTTTTCAGATGTATGTTTGGGATTATGTATTGTGGTTGAATTTTCATTATCCTTGTATCATGGAATAAAGAGTGAACGGGAAGATTCTACAATACCTCACCATTTTACTTTGTTCTGTTCTTTTAGAAATCACCATTTTATTTTTTATCCTCCATAATTAAAAATAGATGCACTTAACTTTTTTTCATGCACCAAACTCAACTTTACCTTTACCGGAGTTGTCTTCGTCATTGTTATATATAATATTAAAAAAAATTAGAAGTTTAAATTTTTTTTGAAAAATACTGATATGCATTTCTGACTGGCTTATCTTTATCCAACTTACCATAATATTTAATTACAAATTGTTACGTGATAAATTTTTAATTTCTTTTTTTCAGATTCAGAAAAATAAGAGTTCAGGTTATGGTACTATTTATCACGAAAAGAAATAAATGAAGAAAATTAAAAACTCATTTATTGATGAGCTTTTAATTCGATAGTCAATATTGGTGGGTAGACAAAACTAAACAGTGTCTTTTATCAATCAACTAGGCTTTGAAAAACCAATTTTTTCAATAGTCTATGGTTTGTGTGCCAACACCAACATGGTCCTACATCAATATAAAGTACACAAAATTGATGATAATTGGTTTTTTTTTAAATTGTATAAAAATGTTACCAATATAAAATTTTAGAGAGGCAAAGATAAATTTTGAGAGAGAGAGAGAATATTTTTAGAGAGGTTGAGAGAGCTCTCCAAATTTTATAAAATAAAACTTTATAAAGATGAAGATTTCATAGAGAAAAATAAATTTAAGATTATTTTTTCGGTAACATATTTGGACTATGTAATATTCCCCTCACTAATTATATTTGAGTATTTAAACCATGTGTACTTCTATTTAGTTTTACAAGTCCCATTAATTTTATTGTTTATTCCAAAAAACAAAACCCAATTTGAACTATTTTAGCCATTTGAATGCAATCATATTTTTCATTAAATTTAAACCATGTATATTTCTATTTAGTTTTTCATTAAAGTTCTATTTTTAAACCTTAGCATTTCATGATGTGTTCTTACCTATCTTCTTATCCACCAACTCTCAAGGGTACCAACCTTTGTCGATGCTTAACGTATAGTTTTAGTATGAATCTCATTCATATTATTGATCATTTAAATCTTATTCAAATGCATTAAATCTTCTTTTATTATATTGTCTGATTTTGAATCTTATTCAAAATCAATTTTATATTATAATACATCTATATACATTATATTAATGTATCATATACAATTAACATTATTCCCTTAATTAATTTGAACAATTCAAATTCTTTTAGAGTTATTGGTCCTTGTTTACATGTTGTGAGCTAGTAGGGAGACCTAATGAACCTACAAATTATAAGCTTCAATGATCTGAAGTTAATTAATTAAACTCCTTAATTAAATTAACCAACATTCATTAACTATGAGTCACTCTACTAAAGACTCATAGTTTCACTCTTCGCACTATAGAACATGTTGTGTCCATAAATTTAACCATTATAATTTAGTTGATTATTCACGAGTTGTTCGTAATTATAGTTGGGTCAAATTATTGTTTTACCACTGTAACTACCTCTTACTTTTTAAATTGCACTGATCCCTCTAATGAACAATTTGTTTGTGGTCCTACAATAAACCAAGTCTCTCTCAGGCCAATAAGAGGGTGGATACCCTTTGTTCAAGACCCAAAATCAACATTTAAGGGAACAAATCATCTACTTACCCAAAAGGGGGGAATGAGTGAATTTCATCTTGTGTAGTTATATTCCCAGCTCCCTATTCGATCTCATCCCCAAAATGGCAGGCTTATTAAGTCGGCGACTAGGGCTATTCTCACCCGCAAAAATCAAAGCACATCTCTCATAAATAGAAGTTCATAACTCATTCGGGATTGAGATCGAGTTACACATGGTTATTCTATGAAATATTAATCTCTTTAGTCAACGACGTTAGAAAAAGATTAAGTATTACGTGGCCGTGTCTTATACAATTTACCTCCACTCGCATGTTTCCGCATGAATGATTTGCATCACATTGTCTGTAAATACTTACAAAGTGGGTCGTATCCATAGTGTTACTAGGATAAAGCACCCAACCTAATCTATATACTATAGACCCTTTAAGTTATTTCTTGAATATGATCCAACTGTATGTTTGTTACATATTGTTAAAGTCTCATGATTCTTGGATTTTTTTGTAATGCATAACTACTTATTGCATATTTAAAATAATCAATTATTATATCAAATAACTAATTAACTACGAGGCCTTAGGGTATAAATCCTAACACGTACAAGCATCAATACATTCTCATAACTAATGATGACTTTGAATCCAGAGAAGAATGTGACAGATCTCCCCCTCCTCCCTCCTCCCTCCCCAAACTTAAGGTAGGCAATGTCCTCATTGACTAAAAGCAAGAAAAGGGGTACAAGAACAACATGGCAACCTTGGCTAGGCTCTCCTAGTGGCCTAAATTCTTTAAACATGCAGAAGACTAGCCTAAGAATATTTTTCACATGCAGGCAAATGAAAACTCTTGGTTTTGGACATTTTAGGGTTGATAGCAAGACATAATAAAAAGAGATAAGCTTTAATTATCATCATCAATGACTACTTTGAACAAAAAAGAAAAGCATGCTAAAAACTATTAAGGGTAAAAAACCAATCTATCAAATCCATTTCCAATAAACTAAACGTAACCTAATAAAAAATTTAAATTTTAACTCAACCAAAGCATACTAAAAATGGAAACTAAAGCAAACTATGCATCAATCTTAAATAACTGAGTACAGAAGAAACAAGGAGTAGGAACATGATACTCCGCTAACTCTTAGCAGGTGCATCATCATCAACTTCATTTTCTTGCTTTTAATCCAAAGGATCATAAAGAATATGTTTGGTAAAGGTAGGACCACGAGTTAATAGTGTGGCCTAATCAAGATTGTGGCATAAACCTCTCTAACCTCTGGACCATATAGTCTACCACAGTCGTGGCATGCATAGAAAGAGCAATGGCTCCAGATGATTGTTGTGGGCCTGATGTTATTGTAGTGGCAGGCGCACCAGTAGATACAAAGGAAGGTATTTGTTCTGTTCAATTAGGGCCTTGGCTTTCTTGCCTTGGGGTCTCTTGTTCAAGCTCAGTAAAATATAAAGTTGAAGGAACTCTTATCAAAGAGTACCTCTGAGCAGAAGTAAGATCATTCCAAACTCATTGTGACAGAATTACCGCATTCACAATCAAACAGACTAGTTATGCATAAACAACAAATTACAGGCATGCTTTGAAACTTTAAACAACAAAAAGAGAAGATACATCCAGTAAAAAGAACCTTTCTTCATAGAAATCTCACTCTCGTCAAATGGACTGCACCTCTCGCTTTCATTGAGATCGTCCAAACCAGTCATCCATCAAATCGTTGCGTCGTCTACCCACGAACAGACTCCTCACGAACAAGGCAGCAAAGAAGACACCACTATTTGGAACCCTCGATATTCTCGGAGTGAGAATTTAGGAGGTGTAGGCTATGTTGAATTTGGTAGAGGGAAGGAGGAAGAGACAATCGTTTACCACGACCAAGCAAGTGGGAGAAATTAGGTGTCTATCGTATAGACGATGCTTGATCGTTTAGGTAAAGGTAGACGATCGTGTAGTAAAAGGGGCGACATCGTCCTACTATATATGGACACCTCTCGGGCAATGAGAAGGTGTGTGGCACCACATCGTTCAAGCACTGGAATCAACTCTTAATGGGGCAATATATCTACTTACCCTCACTTCGAAGAATGAATGAATTTCATCTTGTGTAGCTGAGTTCCCAGCTCCCAAATCAGACGAATCCCCAAATTGATAGGTTTGAGTCGGTGATCTGGCACTTGCACCCATGTAAATCAAAGGACCACCCTCAAAGGCAAGAGTTTCCAACTTACTCCGGATTGAGGTCATGTTACCTATGGTCATTCTAGTGAAGTAAAGTCTTTATCATGAACGTCATTATATAACGAGACTATAACACTTCGTGGTCCGGTCTTATACAAACTCCTTTGTATAGGACGCCCCCGCTCGCATGTCTCCACATGAATGATTAGGATCAGACCATCTGTAGCAAGTCACAATACTTATAACTATTCTACAAAGCGAGCCACATTTGTAGCGTTACAAGGATAAGGTATCCCTCCTATGTCCATATACTACAGACCATTTTGGTTATCACTTGAGACATGATCCACCTGTATTTCTCCACATACATGCTTAAGTTATAAACGACAACTAGGGTTCTTAGTTTATTAGTTTGTGGTAAAGCAATTAAAACATCCAATATTCCATAGACAAAAGTGAAGAAAATATCATATATTATTACATCACAAGGGTTTGTTCAAAACTGTGTTTACAAACTACAGAACCCAACGAGAGTTTAGGACATCATCCCCAACAAAAGTGGCATCCGTTAAAAGTGTCTAAGTCATTTGAGTAGGAGAAGATATCATAGACAACAATTTGTTGGCAGATGACTTTACCTTGCACCATTACTTATTATCATTTTCTACTACTGTCGCTTGGGCACAAAGTTAAGTGATAAGCGAGGGGAAAACTAAACATTTTGGAGTCCTTAGTCCGCACTCGACCATTTCCTGGCAGATGATGCCTCCTAGATTTATATATTGTATAATAATGACTCATTCTAACAAGATGGTGGTTTTGAGGGATGGGGAAACTTTCTCTCATACCATCATTTATTAGGGCTTTTCCCATCGCTAGATCACGTATGAGTGTTTCTAGTAACTCAGTTTGTTGTTATCCTTCTTATGGTGGATTAACTGATTCAAGGAACTCCATCGACCAAATAACATCTCAATTTGTACCATCCATCCTATGGTCCATTATCATAAGCTTAACTCTATCTAAGCATGAGGCGACTATTTCACCTTAGTTCTTCTTGAGCAATAGTCCTTATCAAAATGGATAGAAGCAATAGTAAGTACATGAAATGACGTATGATAAATAGTCATCATGGGACCCTTCCCTCCTTAATTCAACAATGTAAACATCCTAACTGGCAGTTGGCTATGTCTCAAAATGGATTGAAGCAATAGCAACTAAAATGACACTACAGTTCGTGAAAAAATTATTAATCGAGAACATATTCAGTAGATATGGAATTTCTTTAGCTTTAACGAGTGATGAAGGAACCCACTTGGTTAACAGAGTGATGGTTAGCTTATTGCAATAGTATGATATAAAGTATCGTATTGCTACATTTGGTCTTCGCAGGTTTTGTCACCTAAATTCGAACCAAATAATTTTATCGTATCTATTCAAAACTAATGTATTGTTGGGTTTTATGTCCTAAAACTCGTGGTTTTATAAACATTAGAACTTATTCTAAGAATTCGATAAAGTTGTTTGAAAATATTGTTTTTTAGAAATTCAATAAACCTAAGTCCTTTGACTATTCTATATGTACTTGAACATTATGTGGAGACATACAAGTGGATCAAGTTCGAGTAAATAGTCTAAATGATCTATAGTATATGAATAAGGTTGGGTACCTTATTCTGGTAACACTATTTGATGCGGCTTACTCTGTAGTTATTATAAAGAGTTGTAAAGTGCTACATACGAAGTGATCCTAGTTCGTGCTGAATGATCTCATATCTAAGAGTTCCATGATCACGTTCGGACTACTTGGATCTCACCGTGACTGAAATACACATGATACATTCATACGAACAGTTATGCAAACATACACTAATTATCAGCATGCTAAGAATAACAAAATCATAAGGGAAAGAGTGTCATACCGGTTGAGACATTCTTCAAACTTCAGCACTCCAAGCAGCGGAACCCTCCAAGCGATCTACCAATGCCTAGCAGTAGTGTCAACAAAAACAACACGAACAACTGCACGAACACGAACGCCGCGGGGAAACACCACCACTAAAGAGCCCCGGGTATTCACGGAGTGAAAACCCAAAGGGTGGACTTCGGTGAATTTCGTAGAGGAAGGAGGAAACACGAATCATGTAGGCGATAAGCAAGTGGGAGAGGAAAAGACGCTATCGCATAGCAAACTACTTACGTTTAGGAGGAGCTACACGATCGTATAGGATTTACAGAACGATCGTTTAGGAAAAGGTACACGATCGTTTAGTAAAATCAGCATACTATACGATCGTTTAGAGAAGCTATCTGATCGTGTAGGAAATAGCGTGCGATCGTTTAGGTGCGAGGTAGACGGCCGTTTAGGCGAAGAGTGCTATCGTATAGGCTCTCGATTTTCTTTAAGCAATCGTTTTCTAATTCTACGACGCGCATTTGCGAATTCTCTTGGGCGATCGATTGAATGATTCAAAATGAAAAATATTTTCATTTTAACTCATCGTTTACAATAACCGACGTTGCCCCACTAACTCACGCCCGAATGTGAATTTTGGATTAGTTATAATATAATTTATCAACTAATTAATTAATAAATATAATCATACTATTTTTTTATCCTATAGTTTGATATCACATATCTTTTATAGTATTTTCTCCTCTACTTGATATAAATCATATTTATATCTAATTTCTTCCAAAATAACGTATCTCATACATTTAGCCAATTATATCATACATATTTAACCAGTCCAATTATATCATATATAATCGAACTTCCTCTTGTCAATTTGAACATTTCAAATTGACCCAAATACTGGTTCTCGACTTTATCCAAGCTACCCAGGGGACCTAATGAACCTGTGGCTCGAAGCTCCAACAGTTCGTGAATAGCTAACTAAACTCTTTAGCCATGAGATCCGCCATCTGTTAACTGTCAAGCATTCTACTAAAGACCAAGAACTGAACTCTTCTTACCACAGATATATTTCTGTGTCCATCGGATATAACCAATCATGAGTAAGATGACCCTTCATAGATGCTCGTAAGTATAGCTGAGCCAAATTACCGTTTTGCCCCTGTAGTTACATCTCACTTCTTGAGTACTACTGATTCCTCTAATGAACAATATAACATAGTACAAATATGTGTGAACACCTTTCGGGCAAAGAGAATGTGTGTGGCGCCACATCGTTCAAGCCCCGAAATTAGCCCATAAGGGAGCTATCTATCTACTTACCCCTGCCTCGGGGAAGGAGTGAATTCTATCTTGTGTAGCTGAGTTCCCAACTCCCAACTCAGATGAATCCCAAAAATGATAAGTTTTAATCGGCGACCTAGCCACTCACACCCATACAAATCAAAAGACCACTCTTAACAGCAGAAGTTCCCAACTCACTCAGGATGGAGGTCATGTTACCTATGTCATCCTAGTGAAGTGAAGTATCTGTCATGAACGGTATTATATAATGAGACGTTAACACTTCATGATCAGGTTCTATACAAACTCTTTGTATAGGACGCCCCCGCTCGTATGTCTCTAACACGAATGATCAAGATCAGACCATCTGTGACAAGTCGCAACACTTGTGACCATTCCACAAAGCGGGCCACGTCCGTAGCATTACTTGGATAAGGTTTCCCTTCTATATCCATACACTACAGAGCATTTGGGTTATCACTCAAGACATGATCAACTTGTATGTCACCACATACATGCTTGAGTCACATACAGATAACCAGGAAATTTATGTTTATTGGTTTGTGGTAAAACAAATAAAATAAGCAACTGAGAAAAATACAAGATGTGATGTAAATATCATATATTAACAACACAAGTGTTCGTACAAACTGTTTACAAGCTACAGGACACGAAACTTTAGGACGTCCACCCCAACATGAATGATCAGGATCAGACCATCTGTGACAAGTCACAACACTTGTGACCATTCCACAAAGTGGGCCATGTCTATAGCGTACCAGGATAAGGTTTCCCTTCTATATCCATATACTACAAACCATTTTGGTTATCACTCAAGACATGAACCACTTGTATGTCACCACATACATGCTTGAGTCACTAGGGATTTTATGTCTATTGGTTTGTGGTAAAGCAAATAAAACAAGCAACGGAGCAAAAATACAAGATGTGAAGTAAATATCATATATTAACAACACAAGTGTTCGTACAAACTGTTTACAAACTACAGGACATGAGACTTTAGGGCATCAACCCCAACAATCTCCCACTTCTCCTAAAGCGAAGTGGGGTATACAAAAAACTTAGTACAAAACAATAAACTAGGGCATAAAAGCCCAGTACAAGAAAATCTCCCAATTTTCCTAGTCCAGTTGCGGGCGATCCTGTAGACCCATGCTTCGTAGGTGACCCTCAAACACAGTAGTCGTGAGAGCCTTCGTAAACGGGTCAGCAACATTAAAATGGCCTGGGTTAGACTGATCCGTCTCATGTCCTCAACCTCTTAAAGCATCTTAGGACACATTTTCTTAGACAAAATGACTTCATGCTTGAACAGCAGTAGGCCCCTCCTGGATTCCTGCATCGAGTACTTGAGCAACATCTTGTCAATGTACAATGCCTGAGACAGTGCTAGCACTTTGTTCTTACGATCCCGAAAGATTAGAACAAACTGAGCCTCTCCCAAATCTTTCATTTGGAATTGGGTCGCTAGCCAATTCTTAACTGCAGTCAGTAGACCTACATCATTCCCAATGAGTAGAATATCGGCTACGTACAACACTAAGAAGACTACTGAAGCGTTGATGATCTTCTTGTAGACATAAGGTTCATCAACGTCGCTATCCCGGTCAACATTCCTTATTGCCTTCTTATAAGACAACGGATCCTTAACGTCGCCATCTGCTACCATAGCAAGGATTTTCGTGAAACCTAGATAGCGAACGGTTGGGTTCGCACCCCTCCCACTACGTCGAGGTTACCTAAACTCTTGAGGTGAAACTAAAATACTGGATGAACTCCCATCAACAACTCTTGCTAATGTAGCAAGCTCTTCAACAACTCTTGTTGAAGTCTCAATAGTTTCATTGGAAAGCTAACATAACACGACTTTGCTTCGTAGACTGTGCTCCCTTAATATGATCCTCCTCTAAGAATGCAGCGTTTGTTGAAATAAACACCCTATTTTCCATCGGATCATAAAAATAACCCCCTCGTGTACCTTTTGGTAGCTTACAAAGAGGCATAACCTCGACCATGGTTCCAACTTCTTGGGATTAGCCTCATGCACATGTGCAGAGCAACCCTAAATGCAGAAGTCATGTAAACTAGCTTTACACCCATTCCACAACTCTAGACGTGTTCTTGCAACACTCTTGGAGGGAACGCAGTTGAGTATGTATACCACAGTCTCCACTGCGAAACCCCAAAACGAGTCCGGTAAGGAAGCTTAACTCATAATCGAGCGAACCATGTCTAACAAGATCCTATTTCTCCTCTCTGCTACACCATTCTGCTGAGGTGTACTTGGTGTTGAGAGTTAGGATACGATTACATGTTCTATCAAATAGTCTTAGAATGCCGAGTCCAAAAATTCTCAACCTCGATCCGATCGAAGTGTTTTAATCCATCTATCTAATGCATTTTCAACTTCAGCCTTGAATTCTTTGAACTTTTCAAAGGATTCAGACTTCCGTTGCATAAGATAAACATACCCATACCTGGAGTAATCATTAGTGAAACTGATAAAATAATCATAGCCACCTCGGGCTCGCACATTCATAGGACCAAAAAGGTTAGAATGTACTAACACAAGAGGAACCTTAGCTCTATAACCTTTTCCAGTAAAAGGTCATTTAGTCATCTTACCCTCAAGGCAAGATTCGGACATTGGTAATGAATTTTCGTCTAACTCACTTAGAAGTACATTCTTCACCATTCTCTCAATCCTATTGAGATTGATGTACCCTAAATGAAGATGCCAAAGTTGGGCATTTTCCTTTGGAGAAATCCGTCGATGTTTTGATTGAGTTACGGTAGTTCTAACCTATTCAATATTATGGAGGGAATTAATGGCTAACGGCCTTAGCACATATAAATTCGATTTAGATTTGCTGTGTAAATAAAAACACCATCTTTATGACTAAACTCTTTATCCACATTAAACGAGATAGTATATTTACATTGCAATAAACAGTTTACAAAAATAAGGTTTCTCTTAAGTTCGAGAACAATATATACATCATGTAAAATAAGAAACTTATTTTGTAAAGCTAACTGAAGTCCTCCCACTACCACAGCTGAGATAACGTACCCGGTGCCTACTCGACTCGTCATCTCACCACCCTCCAGTTGTCGCCAAGATCTATTCCCTTGAAAAGAAGAAAAAACAGGGTTAGTATTGCCTGAATCGATTATTTAGGCAGAATCATCACTTTCCACTAAAAAAGTTTCAGGCACAAGTAAATTACATTTACCTTTATCGACCTTGGCCTTAGCCTTGGCTGCTTTCTTCTCTTTCAGATATCGAGGACAGTTCCTCTTCCAATGTCCATCTTGGTTGTAGTGGAAACACTTTCCCTTAGCAACTTGTGGACACCTACTTGGGGCGACAGACAGTGAGTTAGCAGATGTCTTCCCTTTACCCTCACCACCCTTCTTTTTCTTCCCCTTTGTAGAGTTAGAAGTAGAAGGTGCAGACTTCGTTCCTAAGGTCGAACCTCTATGGAACGTCTTGGAGGATGAAGTAATATTTGCCTCACCCTTCTGCCTCTCCTTACTTTTTAGTAAAGATTGCTATGTATGCAACTCGTTGAGGAAAGTTGTAAGGTTATATTTCACTTTGTTAAGAATCACATTGCTAGCAAAGTGCAGGAAGTTCTCCGACAAATAATGCAGGATTATGCTAACCTGGCTGCCTTCATCGATGGTAGACCCATTCAACTCCGCCACATTAAAGTGGACCATCATGTTTAGCACATGTTATTAAACAGAGGTACCTTCTTCCATTTTGGAGTTGAATATGTATTTAAGAGCCTCATGCATAAGTTGTTCAGACGGTTGTCCAAACATCCCCCGTAGGGACTCCATGATCTCACATGCTGAGACCATAGGCTCATGTTTCTTGGCCAAGGCTTTAGAAAGACTTGCTAAGATGTAGGCTCGGGCCTTCTCATTCGTCCTTGTCCATCGCTCGTATGCCTCTCGAATATTTTGAGTGGCATTCGAAGCTGGAATAGGAGGACAAGCCTTCATGAGAGCGAACATGAGATCCTCGATGATTAGAATTGTCGTGCTCATATGTTTCCATGTTACGAAATTATTGCCAGTAAGTTTTTCGGTGCTTAGTAATGCCAACGTGGCTGTTGCCATTTTGAAAAAGTTGCTGAAAATACAAACAAAACTTTTATTAGAATTTGCTAAATCACTTTTAAACCAATCAGTTTTACAAAACAGTATCAAGTACCCTAAGTTATAGACTTCTATTTTGCAATGATGCCCCAGTGAGGCAGGACAAACGTCACCGGTGGGGTGATCAGTTGCCCCTTCACTGGGATGAGACATTCTCAATCATTAGGCAGAACCAACTCTTGGAACTAAACCTAATAGCCACCATTTTTGGGTCCAAAATAGTTAACCTTTAACTATTTCGCGTAAGTGTAACCCCTCGCTTTCGGTGCCAGAGTCCTGCCCTAATGAGCCCACCTTAAGAAAGAAGCATATTAGGACAAGAGACTAAGTTAGCTTATCCTCTTATAGAAGATCAAATAAAGAAACGCACAAAACTGCCATCCCTTAGGGGCACAATCCCAGGGTGCCTCGAGGCGATACGCAATATCTTTATTCAACCTAACGAGGGAGACCGAGGGATATGCTGTCGCACTTCCCGCTCCCACTTACTATGAACACTCTCTCCACCCACCTTGATATTGACCTACCCAAACACCATCCGTTGGGGGGACACGCCAAAGGTACCGCGAGGCTAAGGGTAGATCTCATGGTGTGGACTATTTAGGAGAAACGTTAAAGGTTTAAATGAAGCATCTAATGGCCCAAGTACCTCCCACTGAATGTTCTACCTAGGGATTTATTAGCCTAGACAATTCAGCTACTGACTAAGTCGTCTTTTTAAACTCTGCTCATAAACAACGTTTGTCTATGAAATACGAATAAGTTCAAGTAGTCACATTTAAACACTTTAATGGACTTTCCTTAACTTACATGCATGCATCAAATCTATCTAATTTACCTTTCCAGGTAAGTTCCCAGGTAGGGGTGTTACGTTTCCGTCAACTTAAATACCCCAGCCTAGACAAAACCCGCCTTAGACAAAAGGTCCCTTATAGATAGATTTGCTACACTTTAACCTTTTATTAGTCAATTTAATCCTATTAAACTGATTAAAAGATTAAATTCTTAGGGTTGCTTATCGTATTAGAACCGTGATCTTAGGTCTATGTGATCCAAGTTTTAAACACTTTAAAATCATGAATTAAACCTAAGTGAGCATGCTTGTCTTTCTTATTTATTGCGCACAACGAGGCGTTTATAACATTTATAAAGTAACCTATGTGTCATGCTTCATGCAATGTTCGGTCATTAATATATATAACTTTTATATTATAAAGTAACCTATGTGTCATGCTTCATACAATGTTCGGTCATTACTATATATAACTTTTGTATAACGCGTAACAACCAAGCAAACATGCTATCATTCACCCTTATACTATAACAATTATAATATAAAGATGATGTCTGTCAATGATTTTTATGCATGCATAAATATAACTCTCATATTATATGATGCATGAGCATGCTCTTACATAATTAAAATTATGCTTCTCTAAATTATAACAATTACAATAAAAAGATGATGCATGACCATTGCATAACCTAAGGTGGGATTTACTATATATGCATATCATATGACATATAAAAAACATACATCGCATGTAATAAATAAAGGATTAATGGATCGAGATGAGCCTTTACAAAAAAAGGGGGAATGAAAAACCCTATCTATTACATTTTTCATCGAGCAAACCGGTTCACAGGCAAATTGGGTCTTGAATCGCCAGAAGGACTTCATCGTGTAGTAAACTTCAGTAGGTAGACGATAGTTCAACATGCACTAGACGATAGAAGCATAAGATAACTATCGTGTAGATGACGACGAGGCTGCAAAGCCTGATCGTCTATGTGATGTGTAGCACGACGACGGGAAACGATTTACCTCACGTTACTAAGCGATCGTTTAGTCAGTTACTAAGCGATGAAGTGTACTGACCTAAATGATCGTCTAGCACGCTTTAAATGATACGTGAGCTTCTCATCGTCTACACGATGAGTGCAACAAAGTAAATGATTTACCTTGCGATGCTAAGCCAGTTACTAAGCGATGAAGCTTGCTGAGCTAAAAGATCGTCTAGCACGCATGCTTTTTAAACAATCCGCTAGCATCTCATCGTCTACTTAATGCGATATTCAGCGATCACGTACTCGATTGTCTAAACGATACGATCAACTCTATCACATACCCCATTGTTTAACCGATGCGTTCAACCGTGATCGAGTACTCCTCCATCTTTACGATGCGATCAACCCTAGATCACCTCCTTCTTTGAAGAACCACAACACTTGCCTAGATCGCGTACCACTCTTATGCAATGCTTGCACAGATCTGCTTCTTCGACAAATGACTCAAAACTTCAAACAAACTTTGAATACAGACTCGATAACGATTATTAATGCCAAAAAACGCAGGGCCTTTACAAACAATCGCAAATGTAAAAGGATCTAAATCAAACCGAGGCTAATCATACCAAAAGCATTCATTAATCCTACACATCCACAACATATTTAACAATTAAACAACGTAGAAATGAACCCATCATGAATGTAATTGTCATTTTATTGCAACAGATGAAATCAGAGTATCAAAACCTGTCTCTGATACTAATTGAAGGATCTCATATCTAAGAGTTCCATGAGAGCATTCTGATAAATCCGATCTCACCATGACCAAAATACACCTGATACATTCATACGAACAGTTATGCAAATAAACACTAATTATCGGCATGCTAAGAACAACAAAATCATAAGGGAAAAAGTACCATACTAGTTGAAGACGTTCTTCAAACTTCAACACTCCAAGCAGCAAAACCCTCCAAGCGATCTACCAACGCCCAACAACAGCGTCAACAAAAACAGCACGAACACGAATGCCGCGGGGATGACACCACCACTAAAGAGCCCCGGGTATTCTCGGAGTGAAAATCCAAGGGTGGTCTTTGGTGAATTTAGTAGAGGAAGAAGGAAACACGAATCGTGTAGGCGATAAGCAAGTGGGAGGGAAAAATGCGCTATCACATAGCAGACTGCTTATCGTTTAGGAGGAGCTACACGATCGTGTAGGATTTACTGAACGATCGTTTAGGAAAAGGTACACGATCATTTAGTAAAATCGGCACACTATACGATTGTCTAGAGAATCTATCCGATCGTGTAGGAAATAGCGTGCGATCGTTTAGAAGCGAGGTAGACGATCGTTTAGGCGGAGAGTGCTATCGTATAGGCTCACGATTTTCTTTAGGCGATCATTTTCTAATTCTCTGACGCGCGCGTGCGAATTATCTTGGGCGATCGATTGAACGATTCAAAATGAAAACTATTTTCATTTTAACTCATCGGTTACTATAACCGACATTGCCCCACTAACCCATGTCTGAACGTGAATTTTGGATTAATTATCATATAATTAATCATCTAATTAATTAATAAATATAATCATATTATATTTTTATCCTATAGTTTGATATCACATATCTACTATAATATTTTCTCCTCTACTTGATATAAATCATATTTATATCTAATTTCCTCCAAAATAATGTATCTTACACATTTAGCCAATTATATCATATATAATTAACCAATCCAATTATATCATATATAATCAAACTTCCTCTTGTCAATTTGAACATTTCAAATTAACCCAAATATTAGTTCTCGACTTTATCCAAACTACCCAGGGGACCTAATGGACCTGTGGCCCGAAGCTTTAACGGTCCGTGAATAGCTGACTAAACTCTTTAGCCACGAGATCCACCATCCATTAACTGTCAGGCATTCCATAAAAGACCAACAACTAAACTCTTCTTACCACATATATATTTCTGTGTCCATCGGATATAACCAATCATGAGTACGATGATCCTTCACAGATGCTCGTAAGTACAGCTGAGCCAAATTACCATTTTGCCCCTATAGTTACATCTCACTCCTTAAGTACCACTAATTTCTCTAATGAACGATACAACATAGTCCAACTATGTGTGAACACCTCTCAGGCTAAGAGAAGGTGTGTGGCGCCACATTGTTCAAGCCCTGGAATCAGCTCTTAAGGGAGCCATCTATCTAGTTACCCTTGCCTCGGGAAAAAAGTGAATTCCATATTGTGTAGCTGAGTTCCCAGCTCCCAAATTAGATGAATCCCCAAAAGGATAGGTTTGAATTGGAGACCTGGCCACTCGCACCCATACAAATCAAAGGACCGCCCTCAATGGCATGAGTTCCCAACTCACTCAAGATTGAGGTCATGTTACCTATGCTCATCCTAGTGAAGTGAAGTCTCTGTCACGAATGGTGTTATATAACGAGATGTTAACACTTCGTGGTCAAGTCCTATACAAACTCTTTGTATAGGATGCCCCCGCTCGCATGTCTCTAACAAGAATGATCAGGATTAGACCATCTGTGACAAGTCGCAACACTTGTGACCATTCCACAAAGCGGGTCGCGTCCGTAGCGTAACTTGGATAAGGTTTCCCTGGGGATTATAACCGAATAGTTGAGTGTTGGTAATGGGTTTTATGAGCATTCATGAGTGGTGTGAGGTAATACAAATGATTTATCACCTAGACATCGTAGGTTTAAAATCCATTTATAAGTGTTATATTTGGATAAACCACTTAGAATTAGGTTGTATGAAATTAGCTGTTATGACTAAGTAAACTACCCAAACATTTAGAAAACTTCAATGGAAGATTAACTATATATTTGATATATAGTTATTAGCTCTCATGTCCTCAAGAGTTCACACCGTGAGATCCATGCTCGACTTCTTGTCAATTTTAATTAACTCGTTCAATTATATCATATATAATCGAACTCCCTCTTTTCAATTTCAATATTTCAAACTGACCCAAAAGTTGATTCTCAACTTGTATCTAAGCTACGAAGGGAACCTTATGGACCTATGGCTCGAAGCTTCAAGATGCGTGAATAGCTGACTAAACTCTTTAGTCACGATATCCACCATCTGTTAACTGTCAGGCATTCCGCTAAAGACCGACAGTTGAACTCTTCTTGCCAAAGATATATTTCTATGTCCATTGGATATAACCAATCATCAATACGATGACCCTTCACAGATGCTCGTAATTACAGCAGGCCAATTTATTGTTTTGCCCCTGTAATTACATCTTCCTCCTTAAGTACCACTGATCCCTCTAATGAACAATACTACATAGTCCTACTATATGTAAACACCTCTCGGACCATGAGAAGGTGCATGGCGTCACATCGTTCAAGCCCTGGGATCAACCCTTAAGAGAGCAATCTATCTACTTACCCCTACTTTGGGGAATGAGTGGACTCCATCTTGTGAAGCCGAGTTCTCAGCTCCCAAATCAGACGAATCCCCAAAATGGTAGGTTTGAGTTGGCGCTCTGGCCACTTGCACCCATGCAAATCAAAGGACCGCCCTCAATGGCAGAAGTTCTCAACTTACTAAGGATTGAGTTCATGCTACCTATGGTCATCCTAGTGAAGTGAAGTCTCAGTCATGAAAAAATTATATGACAAGATATTAACACTTTGAGGTCAAGTCTTATACAAACTCTTTGTATAGGACACCCCCGCTCGCATGTCTATTACACGAATGATCAGGATCAGACCATCTGTGACAAGTCATAAAATGTCACACCCCCTCCCAGATTACCCTTTTTTCTAGAAGGGGATATGACCGTGGTGGTTATTAGCCCTACTGCCAGAACTCACCACCCAAGCCTTCTAATCTAAATACCAACCTATTTGAAACATTAGTAATATATGCAAACAGCAAACGTCCCTTAAGGTTCTACAAAGATTCCATAAATACATGCATACAACCAAGACATTACATTTATAGAAACATATTCACAGGTGACCCAAACATTCCTACAGAAGCCCTAGTCCCTCTCAAAATATGTGTACATAAATAGATCATCAACCTAAGTATTTTAATAAGCCGAGTCTTTCGGTGGCAAGTAGCAGTAGGATCAATCTTGAGGAAACTGATCGCTACCTGAAAAGGGAAAACACAAAAATTCTGTGAGCTAAAAGCCCAGTGAGTGACTATAGAATCGTAAAGCAACAAACATAGTGTCACTATAAACATGTAAATATACCAATGAGTAAACTCAAGCAATTTTCTCTAGATGTAGCTTTAAACCATTCTCAAACATCATTAGTCATTATTATTCCCTAGTTTAGAACGAGCCTAAACGCTCTAGCTCCCAAATGTTTATTACCGACCAAGAGACCCATACTTCGGTCTCCCATTCATAACTGCCTACGTGCACGTGGCCATACTAAGTACCATCATATTTTAGGTACTTCTGTTCAGATACCTTCTCAAATTTGTCCTTCAGTATCCAGCTACTATGATACCTTCTCATATGTCCTTCGGTATCAAATTGGCCAGATACCTTCTCAAATATCCTTCAGTATCAAATTGGACAGGTACCTTCTCAAATGTCCTTCAGTATCAAATTGGTTAGATACCTTCTCAAACGTCCTTCGATATCAGTTGAATATTTTGTAACGTCAAATTAATTTCCATTGCCTAGTATTTACACACGAACTCATTCTTTCATATCCTTACCCCTAGGAAGCATATATCAAAATCAGAAACATAGCTTTTGTAATGGTTACACGACATACCTTGGCCTGTGTTACACATATACAAGCCGGGAAACATGCATTAAGTTATTCTCCAACCATTTGTTGCTTGAGGAAGTATAAATTCACCATTAATGTCACTGTGCTTTACTTGATCATATATGCATGAGTATTGGAAATCTTAAGTTTACTTAGTCACTCACCGTTCATCAGGCTCTTAATGGTTTATACGCTTCCCCTAGCTCTTCTTGGCCTGAAAAGATATAATTTCCTATTAAACTACTTAGAATTCCTAGTAAAATACCTTAAATAATTCATTTATTAAAGGAACTTCTATTAATACAAACAGCCTTACTAGCGAGATCCCCATGAGCGAGATCCTCATGAGCGAGATCCTCATGGGTGAGATCAGCGAGAACCTCTAGAGCGAGATCAAGCTTTTCTTGTCAAATTTTCATCTTAGCGATACTCACCTTACCAGCGATACTCAGCCACATTCCTAGCGAGATTTTCCCCTAGAGCGAGATCCTTTTTACAAAATCAGCGAGATTTCCTTTATAAGTGAGATCCTCATGCCCACATCTCGCTATAATTCTCCATGATGAACTGCTTGCTTGTTCTTCACAAGCAGCTGTCTGCTTATGTACCAATTCCCTGTTATAATTTCAAAAATTCATAACTCAGAATCCAGAGCTCTTTTCAAGAAATTTCCTTCTACAAACTTGTTTAGAATTGAGTTAACTTTCATATCTTTATTTTAGCCCAGAATTCCTTATAGTTTGGCTTGGAACTTCCAATCTTCACCTCGACCCTGCTTAAATCCGAGATTCTACCTTCTCTTTATTTTCTTCACTCCTTGTTCTTCTCCTCCTGAAATTTTCTTCCGGCAAGACAATCTCACAACTTAGATTCTCTCAGTTTCAAATGGCACCAAATTCACTAAAATTTTTCATATCAACTGCTAAAACCAAGCTTTTGAAGTTCTTCTTCCAAAAACACTTCCCACCGCCTCCCAAGTTCAAGGATTAACCGCCACGTTACCCCCACTTAATATGTTTTTCCTTCCCTTCCATCATATTTCCTATAAATAACCATGAATTACTACTTTAATATAAATAAGAAAGAAAATATATAATATAACATTCCTTTGGCTAAACATGCTTATCTAGGAACCTAGTGTTCGGGGTTTACAATCATCCCCTCCTTAAAACAAATTTCGTCCTCGAAATTTACCTGATATGTCATTTGAAAAGTTGAGGATATCTCTTCCTCATTTGCTCTTTAGGTTCCCACGTAGCTTCCTCGATTTCATGATTACACCATAGCACCTTCACCAAAGGAATCGTCTTATTTCTGAGTACCTAGTCTTTCTTGTCCAAGATCTCGATGGCCTCCTCCTCGTAAGATAAATCTTCTCTAAGCTGTACCGATTGTATTGCTAGTATGTGCATGGGATCAGGCACGTATTTCCTTAGTAGTGACACATGAAATACGTCGTGGATACGAGCTAGCTCCACCGACAACTGCAACCAATAAGCTGCTGGACCAACCCATTCTACAATTTCATATGGTCCAATGTAACGTGGACTTAACTTCCCTTTTCTCCCAAACCGGAGAATTCCTTTCCATGGGGATAGCTGAAGAAATACCGTTCTCCGACTTCAAATTCTAGTTCTCTTCTTCACTTATCAGCGTAGCTCTTCTGTCTATCACGGGCCACCTTAAAATTATCCCTGATAAGTTTCACATTCTCTATTCTTTGTTGAACTAATTCTGAACCCAATAATTGTCGTTCTCCAACTTCATTCCAGCATACTGGGGTCCTGCAAGGTCGACTGTACAATACTTCATAGGGAGCCATTCCGATACTAGAATGGTAGCTATTGTTGTAGGCAAATTCAATCAACGATAAGTGTGTATCCCCATTTCCTTTGAATTGTAGTACACAAGCTCTTAACATATCTTCCAGTGTTTGTATAGTTCTTTTCGGCTGTCTATTTATTTGTGGATGAAAAGTCGTACTGAAATGCAATTTAGTGCCCATAGCCTTCTGTAAACTAGGCAAAAATTTTGAAGTGAACCTCGAGTCTCGATCCAACATTATCGACACTAGGGCTCTATATTGGCTGATTATCCTATCCACATAAATCTTAGCTAGACGGTCTAGTGTAAAAGTAACTTTTACTGGTATGAACTTGGCCATCTTAGTTAGTCTATCCACTATTACCCAAATGCCATAAAATCCTGAGGGTGTTTTAGGCAATCCAAATAGAAAGTCCATTGTCACATATTCCCACTTCCACTCAGGCACTGGAAGTGGATTGAGTAATCCTGCTGGTCTTTGTCTCTCAGGTTTTTACTTGTTGACAGATTTTACATAGGTCCACATATTCTGCTATGTCTCTCTTCATCCCAGGCCACTAGTAAGATTTCTTCAAAGTTCTATACATCTTGGTGCTACCTGGATGCATGGCATAAGCGGAACTATGTGCTTCCTCTAGAATAGCTTGTTTAAGTTGTAGATTGTTAGGGACACACATTCTCCCCTCCTTTTCTAGAACATTGTCTGCTCTTAGTTGAAAGTCAACCTTGATGCCCTTACTTACATCATCAGCAATCTTCCGAAGATCAGGGTCTTCCAACTGATCCTGCTTAAGGTTTTATACTAAGGTAGGCCTTAGCTGGAAAGTAGCTATCATTCCTCCTGACAATTCCACTGATATGGCGATTCTAGAATTCCTGAACTTATGCAATAGCGTACCTCTTATTGAACCAATAATGGCCTTGGGTCCCGAGGATTTCCTACTTAGTGCATCTACTACAACATTAGCCTTACCAGGGTGGTACTCGATGGAACAGTCGTAATCTTTAATCAATTCAATCCATCTTCATTGTCTTAGATTCAACTTCTTTTGATCAAAGATACATTTTAAGCTTTTGTGATCTGTAAATATTCTGCAGCACTCTCCAAATAGGTAATGCCTCCACAACTTCAGAGCCAAAACAACTACTGCCAACTCCAGATCATGCGTGGGATAAATGCCCTCATGTTTCTTAAGTTGACGAAAGGCATATGCAATCACCTTTCCATCCTGCATCAACACACATCCCAATCCTTGTCGAGATGCATCGCAATAAATCTCAAATTCCTTACCTGAAATAGGCAAGGTAAGCATTGGTGCTGATACTAGTTTTCGGTTCAACTCTGGAAACTATGTTCACATTTTAATGACCATTGAAACCTCATGCCTTTCTTGGTCAGGTTCTTCAACGAAAGAGCTATCTTAGAGAAACCCTCCACAAACCTCCGATAATAACCTGCCAACCCTAGGAAACTATGTATTTCTGAAACGGTCGTGGGTTATTCCCAATTAACTATTGCTTCCATCTTCTGGGTATCTACACTAATGCTCTCTGCTAAAACAACATGCCCAAGAAATACTACCCGATCTAACTAAAAATCGCATTTACTGAATTTAGAATACAACTGCCTATCTCGCAATATCTGCAATACTATCCTCAGGTGGGTAATATGATCCTCCTTACTACCAGAATACACCAGTATATCATCAATGAATACTATCACGAACTGGTCCAAGTAGTGATGAAATATCCTGTTCATGAGATCCATGAATACCGCAAGGGCTTTTGTCAATTCGAATGGCATTATTAAGAATTCATAATGTCCATATCTCGTTCTAAATGCGGTTTTAGGAATATCGGCTTTCCTCACTTTCAGTTGATGACAACCCGAACTCAGATCTATCTTTGAAAACACCGTGGCTCCTCTTAGCTAAATAAATCATCAATGCGTGGTAACGGATATCTGTTCTTAATCGTTACCTTATTCAACTGCCTATAATCGATACATAATCTAAGTGTACCATCCTTCTTCCTCACAAATAATACCGGAGCTCCCCAAGGCAATACACTAGGTCGAATGTATCCCTTGTCAATTAACTCTTGCAGTTGAACCTTTAATTCTTTCAACTCGGTTGGCACCATTCTATACGGTGCCTGTGATATAGGAGTTGTTCCTAGAATTAGTTGATAGTAAACTCCACCTTCCTGTCGGGTGGTAATCCCGATAGTTCTTCAGGAAATACATCCCGAAACCCATTTACCACTAGGACATCTTCTGGGTTCAGCTCTTTCCCTTGAGCAACCACTACATGAGCCAGATAGGCTTTACATCCCTTGCTCAACAGCTTCCAAGCTTTTACTGCCGATATCAAATTCCTCGCGACTAATCGTTTGCTTCCTGTCAGCAATTGCATCCTGGCCATTTGATTTTTTAAGCACTACCTCTTTCTTGTAACAGTCTACTGAAGCATGATACTTACTTAGAAAATCCATCCCCAGGATAGCATCAAACTCCAACAGTTCTAAGGGAAGTAAATCAGCATAGAAGTTTTGACCATTGATCAGTACCTCACAATGATTATAGCATCTATCTACTACTATCACATCCCCCAAAGGGGTAGAGATAAATAACTTTTCAGGCAAAAGTTCAACAAACCTATCTATATAGGTGTATACATGCTAGATATAAATGAATGTGTGGCATTAGGATCAAACAAAACATAAGTAGACTGCCCACATAACATAACATTACCGATCACAACATTTGGAGACTTTGCTGCTTCCTGGTGTGTCACGGCATACACATTCCTCTGCCACTATAGCATGCCCCAAAATGCCTCTTGCCATAACTAGGGCACGTCGATCTCTTGTTTGTGCTAGCTACCGACTCACCAGCTCGTGGCATATCTGGTCGGCTAACTGCACTGGCCGAGGGTCTCGTTTTCCTTTTCTTGGATCCCTGCCAACTGGTTCCCCTGAAATGACTTCCACTAGTCTAGGTTGCAACTGGAGATCGGAATCCCCTGTCTCTAGACCCTACTACAGCCTCACTGCCACTTGACAACTGCTCATCATCTGCCAAACTCCGCTCGACTGGTGTTATTGTTTCTACTAACTGGTTAAAATCTAGCCAATTAGCCATAGACGTCACCGGAGTTTTGATTTCCTTCTGCAAACCTTGTTCAAATTTCCTGCATCTATCTCTTTCCTCAGTAATAATTAGCAGAGCATACTGTGATAACTCTGTAAATTTCTGCTCATATTCCGCCACTGACATTGTTCCCTGTGTTAATCTGAGGAACTCGTCCCTTTTTACATCCCGGAACGAGCTGGGGTAATACTTGTCCTCAAAGGCCTTCCTGAACTCAGGCCATAACATCACATCTGTGCTTGCTCGTCTGGCAGATATCACTTTCCACCATTTCTCTGCTTTTTTATGTAGTAGAAAGGTGGCTAGCCCTACTTTTCTGTCCTCTAGACAACTCATAATATTGAAACATTTTTCAACTACATCCAGCCATAACTCAGCTTTAGCTTTACCCTACCTTAAGGTGTTATTCATCGAGAAGGGAGTTCTCAAAACTTAGAGGAGCCTAAGTTCTCATGTGAAGGGAGTTCACAAGTTAAAAGAAAGATATCATCAAGTGAGAGGGAGTCTCACACACTTAGGGGAGCCTAAGTGTTTCAACACTAATATTCATATACTTAGGGGGAGCCTAAGTTCGAGAGAAAGAAATCTCACGTCTAGGGGAGCCTAGGTGATCAGCTAAGTTGGGTTGTACGGACATTACTGTAATTCTTGTTATTTACAAATAAGTACAATATTGTAATTGTTTGACTTTATATATCAGTGTTATATCTTTTATAGGCACACTACCCCAGATGTAGGTGGGTTATCATCGAACTGGGTTACTAATCTTAGTGTATTTATTTTGATTCACTTTCTGTTGTTTTACTTTTCTAAAATTTCCAGGACGTTTTGTGAGACAAGCGTATTAAGTGCAAGTGACCACTTCCAAAATTTCAATTAGTATTAGAGCAAGTCACTTTTATCTTAGGTGTTTCAATCGTGAAAGGCATTAAGGAAGGTAGTTCCACTATGTGTCCTCCTGTTCTTGATGGAACAAACTACTCCTACAGGAAAGTCGGGATGACAACCTTCTTGAAGTTAATCGACAATGAAACCTGGAAATCAATAGACATAGGATGGTCTCATCCAGCTATAAAGAGTGCTGATAACAAAGAATTCTTGAACCAGAGATTTAATGGTCTGAAGTTGATGATGAAGCTTCTCTGAGAACATCATGTGCGTTAAATGCTATATCTAATGGTGTTCATTGCAATATATTCCATTTAATTAATACGCACCTCAGCTAAAGAAGCTTTGGATATCCTATTAGTTTCTCATGAAGGAACTTCAAAAGTCAAGCTATCTAGACTGTAACTGCTTATGTCAAATATTGAGAGTCTTAAAATGCAGGAAGATGAATTGATTGTAGAATCTAATGTTTGATTACTTGACATAGCCAATGAGTCATTTGCACTATAAAAGAAATTTCTGAAAAAAAGTTGGTCAAGAAAGTACTTAGGTCATTACCTAAGAAATTTGATATGAAAGTTACAACAATCGATGAGGCTCAAGACATCTCCATTATGAAGGTTGATGAATTATTTTGCTCCGTGTTAACTTTTGAGATGACTTTAGATGGAAGACCAGAAAAATGAAAGAAAGGGATTTCTTCGCAATCTTAAGTAGAAGAAGAGCATGACGATTCTAATGAGTCTGATGAGTCTCTTGCTGAATGTATATCTTGATGGAACACGAGACAAATGCAGTGAAATTGAGATCTAATTACACTCAAAATGCTTTTAATTCAAAGGAAACTAGCATGCAAATCAAGGGGCAAACAATAAATAAAAGTGTATAGAAAACAACCTTTGTAGCTCCTGAACACCTTTTTTCCTCGTTGAATCTCGACCCGAACTCTTCCGGACCACCACTAGAGTTGACCTACTATCCTCTGGACTCAAAACCGAGTTGTGGGACCCGGTGGATGAAGAAAATCGAGAGAGAGAAAAGAGAAGGAAAATAAGATGGAATTTGGGTAGGGTTTGGATTTTTTTTTCCAGCCCGATTTTGAAAACAAAATTGCCAAATTGTCAAAAGTTCATTTTATAGAAAAAAACCATGCAACAATTGCATGAACCAAATCCATAAAAACCCAACACCTATAATCCACTATCTTAATGGGCTTAATATCACTACTATAAGCCAACACCTAGTCCGCTATTTTGTTAGTAGAATTATCCAACAAAAGTTTGGATTTTCCCACTAACTTTAGTCAAAGGGCAAAATAGTCATTTGGTCAAAGTCAAACTTTGACCAAAAAGTCAACATTTTGACTTTTTATGATTTTTTCATGTTGACTAATTTTGATCTCCCGAGCATGAATCCACATTCATTTTCTCAAAATTCAGATCACATTTGAATATAAGGTCAATCAAAGTTTGACTTTTCAAAGTCAAAAGTCAACTCTTTGACTTTTTACATCTTCAACCATTTCCATCATTTCCGAGCTTCCGAATATGAACATATTCATATTCTTGATATTTAAATCAAATTTAAATATTAAAGTTGTATCTCTAAATTGAAAAACCCGACCATTATATCACATATACTTATCGGTTTCTCTCTCTTCTCCTAATTCGAACAATTCGAATTGTTCTATCATACTGTTCTAAGTTTATTCCATATGAGCTAGTAGGAGAACCTAATGGACCTATAGATCATGGGCTCCAAAGATCTGAGATTAGCTAGCTAAACTCTTTAGACAAAGCTAATCAACATTCGTTAACTAACGGATCATTCCACTATAGTTCCGTAGTTGCATTCCCCTCAATATAGATATATTTGTGTCCATTTGTTATAACCATGATCAGTAAGCTAATCCTTCACAGGTTGTTCGTCATCTCGGCTGGGTCATAAAAACCGTTTTACCCACAAGACTACATCTTGTTCTCTAAGTTCCACTGATCCTCTAATGAACAATTGGTTTAAGGTCCAACCTATAAACCAAATCATCTCAGGCCAAGGAGAGGGTAAGGCCCCTTGTTCAAGACTTGGATTCAGTACTAAAGGGAACAACCTATCTACTATCCCTATAACGGGTAGGAGTGAATTCCGTCTTGCACTCTATGTTCCCAACTATCCACCTGATCTTACCCCTGAAATGGGAGGCTTATTGGGCCAGCGATATTGAACTGCCCTCACCTATGCAGATCTAAGGATAATTCCGAGTGTACAGGAGTTCATAGTTAGCTCAAGATTAAGATTAAGTTACCAAGGTCATTAATTAACGAAATAGACAGTTTTATACATAAAACGGTATTTAGAATGTAAAAAAGGACTATTTCATGGTTCAGTCTTATGTAAACTCTTTACATAGGCTGCCTCCACTCACATATCTCTATATGAACGATTCGGGATCACATCGTTTGTATTAACTACAAAGTGGGCCGCATCCATAGTGTCCCCAGAATAGGTGCCCAACCTTATTCATATACTATAGACCATTTTGGCTATATATTTGAACTTGATCCACCTTTATGCCATTACATAAAGTTCAAACTACATTAAATAGCCTCAGGACCTTAGTTTATTGGATTCAAGATTACAATTTCAATAACAACTTTATCGAAAAACAAAACAGAATATGTTTATTAATTTACAAACTACGAGTTTTAGGACATAAAATCCAACATATCTTACCTATTCAAATAATTCCATCGTGTTGCCAAATGATTTGAGAAGAAGATAGGAAATCAAAGTGGCCGGAGTTCTAGATCTGGACAAAATTCCACTCCTAAATAGTTTAAACCTAAAAAATTTTGAAAGGAAACTCACAAAGCTGGTTCTACATGTTATCAAAATGTGGAGAATACCTTCAAGTGCAGAGAATGTGAAGGGTATGGTCATTTTAAAGCTGAACGTCTAGATTTTCTGAAAAAGTATAATAGAAGTTACATCTTGACATGGTCTAGTGAAGGGATCGAATCCCGAGCAGAAACATGAACGCCTTGCATTTTGATTTTTTGTATAAAAAAAACAAAATCAACACAAAAAACTGAACCAAGAGGGGATAAAGATTCAGTTCAACATGCTTAGAAGAGAGAAAAGAAAAGGAGAAGAAGAATATCATATACTTTCGTCAATTCCCTCATGAGGATAAGGGAATCAAACCTCTAACCATGAGGTCAATGGTACAAGCACTATGCCAGGTGAGCTATTCTAGTGTTCGCAATTAGTCCATTTATTAAATAATCATATTAAATACAATTTAATGCATTTAATTAATTAATAAACATCATATATTTATTTGCTTTCACCTCTCAAAATTAATTAATTAATTCTTTATGAATCAAATTCATATGAATTTAATATTTGAATCCTATCGAAATATTTCTCTCTTAATTAAAGATCAAATCTATAATTAACCATATCATATTAATCTCATTAATATGTTTTTCCATCAATTGATTTAAACAATTCAAATCATTCATCTTTTCTCATTTAATGAGCTAACAAAGGAACCTTATGAACCTACATATTAGAAGCTCCAGTGATGTGACATTAATTAACTAAACTATTTAATTAATTGAGTTAATTAGCTTTAAGGCTCGAAGCAAGTTCAAAAGCTGTGACAACCTGATGCAAATTTTTAAAATATTCAATACTGGCAGCCGAGAAGAAGAGGATATCATATACAAATAAGGGATGGGAAATGTGCAGCTTATTGGTTCTAACCACAAAGCCCTTTGTCAATATATTTGTTGGGCATCCTTGATCAAGCTAGATAGATAGTCCATGGCAAGCACAAATAAGAAGAGGGATAAGAGGTCTCCTTGTCTTATGCCTCTTGTGGCTTGTATATATATCCCCTTGGTCCATTAATGAGGATAGAATGATTGATAGCAGAGATGCAAGCGTGAGTCTAGCTAATCCATTTGTCATTCAAGCCTTTAAATATCATCATGACAAGAGATAGCTCAAATGATTTTATTGAATTCCTTTTCAATATCGAGTTTAATGATAAAGCCCTTGGTTTTACTACATCGCTAGTAATCCACAATTTAATTTGCAATAAGGATTGGGTCAATGATTTGTCTTCCATGTACAATAGCAGATTGATGGGTAGATATGGTTGTAAGGAGAACTTTCTTAAGCCGCTCTACAAGGACTTTGGCCAAATGTTTATAGATATTACGGTAAGGGGTTGCATTGAGAATGGTTTGGGGATTTAATGAATCTATAATTACCTGATGTCGTGCCATAATTGATAAATGTGATGAATGATCTATGTTAAACACAATGTTTTCTTTACTTAGGCCCAAGTGTAAATCCAAATAGAGTTCTTGGTGAGTCTAAGATCAAAAATAGGAATTATAGACTAAAAATGTGTGTGAGCTTGATGAATGACGTTAATGCGATGAATTTTCAATTAATGCGTCAAATGAGTTCTATACAACTAAAGTAATGAGTTACTTACAAATGTTGGTTAAGCGTCGATGATGGTGAACAGTGAAAGAGGTGGTGAGTGATGATGCATCGAGTGTGTTGTGGTGCATGGAATGATAGAAGTGATGTTGACAATGAAAAATAAAAACACAATTAAGCAGTGTGTGTGAAAGCGAATAAAAAATCAATTGATAAAACAAAGTTGAGAACGGTTACTAATATAAGTGATTCATAAGTTATGTGTTCATGTCATTAGCTCCTAAAATGAAGAACTCACCTCTTAGTATTTTTTAGCCACATCTACCTTATCTCTAGGATTCATGCTCAAGTTCAATTTTAGACAGAAGGTTAACTTTATTTCTAAAGCAACTTCTTTCCTTGTTTAGTGATATCATCACTTACTCTCTTCAACAGTTGATTATGTTTACTCAAACCGATTTTGTGGATGAATTCAAGCAATATTATTAATCACACTTTAAAGAAGATGAACTTTAACTATTCAAGACTTGTGAAAATGTTAGTTTAACCTCCTCAACAAACTAAAAATTTAGTTATGCATGATAGAGGAAAGATAAGACATGGATAGATGAAAGATGATAGAAATCATATTTATATTAAGGATTGGAAGTTTTTAAATCTCAAATATGTTAATACAAACTGAAAGAACAAGAAAATTGGAACAAAGAATAGAGATGAAATGTGCCAAGCTTCGGGTTGTAATGTTTTGCTTCCTTTGGCTTGGATGGTAGCCATTTCAATGGTGGTTGTTGTGGAGATTGTGGTGCTCTCTCTTACTTTTTCTAAGAAGAAGACTGAGCTCTCACTTAGAATTTCTTAAAGAGAAGCTTGATGTTAAAGACAATAGTTGAAATGAGGATAAAGTAGGATAGAATTTCAGCCAATCTCTTGGTAGAAAGTCTCATCTTATTCTTGAATTTCTACGGTTATTTATAGGCGTCAAAGGAAGCTTCTTAGCCTCTAATAATGATCTGATACCTTGTACTTAATTCCTTGCCCTATGCCGAATACTTGCATCACAAATTCATTTATTCTTGCGTGAATTTCTCAAATCAGCTACAACCTTACATTTTGACGTGAATTCCATTGCCCATGTATTTGTCGTTTTCTTCTCTTCATGTTTCTTCTCAAATGCATGGTTTTTTGCATTTAAGATTGAAATTGATCTAATCTATTTATGCGTCCACGACTACAACTTTTGTTTACTTTTCTGATTTTCGGTTCTTTTCATAAGAACCTTACGTTCAAAGATGTTAGATTTTACTTTCCAAGGTAATGAGTTTTGTAAACGCATGAACGCAAAGCTTTTTTTATTTATTTATTTACATTAGTTTCTTCTCAAAGTGGGGAGATTGAGTTTGATTCAGCATGCTAATCCTTCAGCTCTTTATCTTCTATTGACATGCTTTGTTGTTTGGTTTGTTTTGCCTTAAAAAATATTAGCCAAAAGGGAAGCTTGTTAGAGATTTGATTGATTGGTTGTATATTTTTCTAAAGCATTGCATTCTATAGTTGTCTCAGATAAATTCTTAATATCTATTTGTGACATCAAAGTATTTTCCTATAGAATATGATAACTATGATCCACTTGTTTGCAGGCCAAAACTACTCAACTTAACGGTCAAGTTAACTTTTAAGACTTAGGAAAGATTGTATGCTTCAAGATTCAAAACCCTTCAATCGTTTATCTGAATGCTGCTCAATCATGTAGATGAAGCTGCAAAGAACTAGACATAGTTCAATTATGTAAACGATATTAAGAAGCACTAGACGATAGTTAAGAAGCACTGTTCTGTTTAATCTTTCAACAACTCCATTTTGTAGAGATGTATACCTCACTGTTCTGTGACTCACAATGCCATTTTCCCTACAAAATAAGTTAAACTCCTCTCTACTAAACTCTAAACCATTGTCAGTTCTCAAATGTTTAATATGGTTAGAGGTTTGTTTTTCAATCAAGGTTTTCCATTCATCGAATCCCCCAAACACTTCATCTTTGGTTTTTAGGAAATAAACCCAACTCTTCCTTGAATAATCATCAACAAAAGAAAGAAAGTATCTTGCTCCACTTAGTGAATGAGAGTGTGCTGCCCCCCCTAGGTCAGAATGTACATATTCAAGTATCTCTTTGGAAGTATGTTGTCTTTTAGGGAAGTCCAACCTTGTTGCCTCGCCAAGGATGCAATGTTCACAAAACTTCAAGCTATCTTCAATACCTTTAAGAAGAATCCCTAATTTTGAGAGAACTTGTAGCCCTTTTACACTAATATGAGATAGCCTCTTGTGCCATAGCTCATCTTCTGTGGGTTCTTCATTTATAGCCATCAAGGCTGAATTGCCATTTGCACAACTTTAATGACATACAAGCCATTAACTTTGGTTGCCACCAACACTACTTTCGAGTCTTTAATTATCTCAAAGGTGTCTCCAACTCCTCTGTATTCACAGCCAATAGAGTCAAACATCCCCAATGATAGGAGATTTATCTTCAATATAGGAACATGCCTCACATTCCTAATCAACTTCATTGAACCATCTTGCATCTTCAAGGAAACAAACCCAATTCCAATAGCCCTACAGGTATTGTTATTTCCCATGTAGATCAGCCCTCCATCCCACTTCTTGTAGGTACAAAACCACCCTTTAGATGGTGTCATATGGTTAATAATCTGCTTTAAAACACTATCTATAACATTCAAGACAATAGTTCCATAGGCATTTACCTCTATTGTCTCTTTCCCTGCATTTGTGAGTGTTTCAGGGTATTTTGTGGGGTCTGTGATGGCCAGAAGTACCTTCTGCTGTCCCAAAACTACCTTGATCTTTGCTTTCCATAATTCAAAGTAAGTCTTTCCATCAAACTTCTCGATTTCATACCTATTTATAGCCATTATTGAACTTCAAGATTGACTTATCTTAATCTTTGTATGCAAGAATTCAAATCTTGGATCTTTTTTGAATTGTATTATAAGCTTTGATACCACCTATTGCCCCATATAACTATGATCCACTTATTTGTAGGCCAAAACTACTCAGCTTAGCAGTCAAGTTAACTTCAAGACTTAGGAAAGACTGTACGCTTCAAGCTTCAAAACTCTTTAATCGTTTACCTGAATACTGCTCAGTCATGTACAAGAAGCTCCAAAGAACTAGACGATAGTTCAATTATGTAAACTATATTAAGAAGTACTAGATGATCGTGTAGACGATAGTTGAGTAGAACTAAACGATCATATAGAAGATAGCTGAGGAACTAGACGATCATATAGATGATGCAATGCAGAGCTAAATGATCGTGTAGACAATATAAGAGGAACTAAACGATCGTGTACACGATACTTAAGTAAAAGCTAGACGGTCGTAGAGAATGAAAGAAAGAACACAAGTATTTAAGTGGTTTAGCCAAAGACCTACATCCACTGTGCAAATCGGTAGGGTATCTTTTATTACTACTTCTTTAAACTTCTTACAGAATGAATGCCTTGCTCTTTCTCTCTCGTTCTCGTCATTCTCTCATTCGTTTTCTTTTTATATAATCGCTCATTGTCAACGAATAAGCTCTGGTGGTTACAAAAAACTTAACAGAAAGAAGACAACAATGATAAAATGCCTGCAACTTCATTTCTTGTCTTCGGTTCTTTCTGTAACATTTTCCTTATCCGAAAATATTCGCCTATAATATTTCATCTGATATTTTTTTTTATTATCATGACCTTCCTATTTCAGATGGGGATTTGTTTCCTTTCTTGGATTCTATTGTTTACGGAGATTTTAGCTGAACTTTTAGGGTTGTCGCTTTTGTTAATGAAGCGAGATGGGTTTTGCTTTACGACCATTTTTGTGCATCGTTGTGCTCTTGCTTGTTGCTCACCATTCCACTATGTAAGTTCATCATCTGTTGAAGGGCAAGAATTTGAAGTAAATCAAGGCTTTAGGGGGATCCTAGGGCATTGATACCAGAGAAAGGATTCTCAATCTTAGGGGAGCCTAAGATTTAGCTTTGGAGAAGTTCTCCATCTTAGGGGGATCCTAAAATTCATCAGTAAAGGTAGTTCACTGACATAAGAAAAGATAACATCGTGAGAGGAGTCTCACTCATCGTCGAAAGCCGAAGTGGTTAGCACTAATATTGTGAAACTTAGGGGAAGCCTAAGTACACTTCAGAGGGGGTCTCACATCTATAGGAGCCTAGGTGATAGTGAGTTGAACTCTATGTGAGTCACTGTAGTTGTCTTGTATTCCAGATAAGTATTGCGTTGTAAACTACTTAACTCTTTACCATTAGTGAATTATCTTTTCTAGGTACACTGCCCCCCAAACGTAGAACGATTATCACCAAACTAGATTACCAATTTCTGTGTGCCTTTTTTGGTTATTATAGTACTTGTCAGTGCTTTCCATTTAACTATCAAGTGGTGAGTTATGCTTGCACTTTTTCAATAATTACATGAGACCTATAGTTTTGAAAACTTGTAAATATTTTCTTACAGAAATGTTGACGCCAAGTGCATATAACTAATAACTGGTTGCAAAGTAAAGGCTTAGCATAAATTTAATCACCGAATAGCATAAATTTAGTGAAGGCCATTTATTTTGAAGTGGGCCAAAAATTCCACCTCAATTCCCAAAAGGGAGGATGTTTTCTCTTTTAGATTTTTCTTTTTTCTCATTTCTTTTATCATTAAAATTATTTGGTATGAAAGGCTGGTACTCATTGAAGAGAAAAATGTAATCATTTTGAACGTTCAAATACGGGAAAATGAGCTAATTTATTTAAAAATATAGTAGAATATCTTTATCTATTAGCGATAGATATTGATAGACATTGACATTTAACTATATTTGAAAATATTTCTAGATATTTGAAAATAATAAAACTAGAGACATCTAGTAAAAATTTTATTAAAACCCAAATTTGTAATATAACCTTTGTATAATTATATTGTTATTTATGAGAATATTTTCACATGATATAATAAGTTGCTAGGAGATCAGAAATTGCAGAACCCTTTTGTTGGAATAATTGAAGAGAAAAACAATGGGGTGCAGGAAATTGTGTCCCTTTATTTTCTCTCTTCTCATTGCATTCATCTTCTTAAATCTGCCATCAAACTTTACCGCACAAAACGTGCATTACCAACCACCTCGACCCATAGTTCCTCATTTGCGTTCAATATATACATCACCGCCACGGCCACGGCCACCGCCTAACAATATGCAATACACTGTCAACTCATGGCGGAGCCTGCTGCGGCCGCTATCAAGGCCAGGATCCGATCACCAATGGCCAAATCACCCCATCCGTAAATGTCCTCCACCTCCTTTCTATTAATACAACTATTTTCATCCAAACCTGATGATATTATATTATAAAGGTACGTTTTTTTTTTATATTATAAGGTATATATATGTATATATATAATATACATTCAGTTATTTTTAGTTTTATATTTGTGAATGTTTAGACCAGCATATGTGCACCTCGACAACTTTTATCTGCGTCTTTTATCTGTGATTTGGGATTTAATTTGGGCAGTTCTGTTGTTTTGGTTTTATTTTGTATTTTCTCTAGTATATATTACAAATTTGATTTCCTCTAGAATACCTTGCTTATATAGGTCAACAATGTGTGCATAGATTTTATTACTTTGTTTGTATATATTGATAATGTTCGGGAGGAACTGAAGAATCGTCCTAGAGAATCTCACGTTGGTGTGATACTTGGCCACTGATATTCCGATAATCAAGCTTGTAATTATTTAGAAGAGAGCTAGAGAACGGAGAATTGAGATTTTTTCTGCATATATATCAAATGTCTCGAATCCTTTTGATTATATAGGAAAATAGTTTCGTAATGATCACTTGACTAATTAATGTTTTGAATAATTAATTTGATTACCTTTAACTTAATCTAACCATTACATTACAAATAGATCGTACCCAATTACAAGTAGTTGGCTTAATAGATGAACGTTTGGTCGTAATTTGTCTATAATACACAGACTCAAGCACAACAAATTCTGAAGGTCTTTGTCGCTAACAGCAAGGTGAGATGGAAAACAAAGAGAAATGGGATAGAGATCATGGCTATCCTATTCATTTCTCATGAAAAGAACAAAACAAAGAAAATTAAGGACTCATTTATTGATGAGCTTTGATTTTTGTCGGTCAATATTGGTGTGTACATAAATGATTAAACTGACCTTTACTCATCAACTAGGCTTTAAAAAGCCTCCTTTTCCCCTAGTTGGTGGTTCTGCATCAATTGAAAGTGTAAACAAAGTATTAACACAAACTTGTACAATTATTTTAGAGAGAGGATGGAGAGAGAATAGATGGAAAGCAAGTTATAAGTTAAAAAGACAAATTTGTACATGATGTTATGACTTTTAGCATCCTTTCAGAATTGTTCTTTGATTTGGAAAGATGCTTTTTCAGATTACGTTCTTCCTCCTTTCATTCTTGATGAGCGGTGAGGATGTAACTAGCTTGACTGTTTTTACCGCATACGTTTTCCTCCTTTCATATTGTCATTGTGTGTCATCCAAATGAAAAATATGTTGTATGTACAATAAATGAAGATGACGTTTAAGATTTGAGAACTTATTTTTTTATTTGGAGCGAAGGAGGAGACCTCTCCCTTTTGTTCTGGACAATCTGAGAGGTGATGTATTAAATAATCGATTGACCAAAAAACTTAATTAGATGGTTGAATGTAAATTTAATATTATATCAATACTTTAATACGAGGATGACATGAGAGGGCAAGGAGAGGATAAAATGTCCAGTCACCTAAAAAAATTATATTAAATGCTAATTGTTAATCAATTAGGACAATGGAGTTTAATTATGAAGGATTTAAAAAAAAAAAATTAGAGTAAGATATCATAGGTTTATAGGCACAATGAAATATCTCAACTCAATTGATACATTCTTATATCTCTCATCATACCTACGCTTTAAAGATGTCATTAATATATAAAGATCAGTAAAGTGTGGAGCTGAAGGATAACTCATTTAGAACCATTTAGAACAATTATTTCTTAAATCTTAAGGATTGAGAGTATCCGTTTTGAAATTTTATAAGGATGAAATAGACATCGTCAACTCTAAACCTTAGAAATCAAAATGTATTTCACTAAAAAATTAATCTCATATTTCGGGTTTGTTTTATTATTTTAGAGAACTATGTTAAGAAAATCTAACCATTAATGTATTTATCTTTAGTTGACAATAATCACCACTATTTTTATTGTTTATTCTGAAAAACCAAATTTGAACCATTTTTTAAATTAAGATATAATTTCAATAGGTAAATTGTAATTTGAATATGATATTTTATACGTGTCAACCATATTTGATATTTTACAAATATGACAAACTTCAAATCAAGATTTCTAATTATTTTTTATTCTATATTCACCCTAAACAATCAATTGATTGAGAGAAAAAGAAAGCGAGAGGTAGAATAGCAACGACAAACATGTAGTAATTAATCAATAAAGGTAAGTGATCGAGAGGTGGAGTGGTGGTCAATGGCAGATGGTGTGGAGTTGGTCAAAGAGTGATTTTGAGGGAAAAGAAAGAGAGAGAGAGAAAAGCGATGACCGGCGATTGGTGACCGAACGTGCGACGGTTGATGGAAGTAAGTAGCAGGGAGGTGGAGAGGTGCTCGATAGTGGTACTGGTCGATGAAAGAAAAAAGTTGGAATGGAGGGGGATTATTGCATGCAATGAATAAGATGTTCAAGCTTTTTTTTTTTTTTTTTTTTTTTTAAAAAAAAAAAACCAATTGTATCATTATAAACTAACTACGAGAAAAAGACGATCACTCGATGCTAAAAACCATCGTTGGGAGTATGATCATCGAGAGATATTACATCTTTGGACACCGTACAACAATCATCGAGAGTTATAAGTAACTCCCGACGAAGTTAACCCAATGTCGAGAGTTTAGTTGCAATATAACCTAACTCCGGATGGGTTAATTAACCCATCGTGAGTTATGCATAACCCCCGACAGCTCTTCCTCATCGTCGAGAGATACGTGTGGGAATTTATTTTGAATATTGAATAACTCCCAATGCTAATTTTACATCGTTGAGAGATATGCTTCATGAGACATCCAGCTTGAAGATAAGTATCTCTCAATGCAAACCATTAAATAAAGTCGTTGGGAGTTATGCATATCTCCTGATGTGTAAATTTAGGCGTCGGGAGTTATTACTAACTCCCGATGGTTACATAATACCTGTTGGGAGTTAGTAACCCTAATATCATATCTGAAGTCGCCTTCTTCTTCCCCGAAATCCCCTTTCTTCTTCTGCCTCTCCCCTTCTTCCGAACATCGTTCCCCTCAGAACGTCGATTAGTGTCGGGTCGTCGAACGTCACGCCATCATCGATCAGCGTTAGGTAATCTCTCTGTCTTAATTATTGTGTTTAATGTACTTTGATGATGAAATTAGGGTTTCTTTAGGGATTGGTGAAATCAGGATTTGTTTGTTCTCTTTTCATGGCTGTGTTTGATGGATTCTGCCAAGGATAATTTCATTGAGCTTTTACAAATGGAAAATTATGTCCATAACTGATCTTTGCTCCTAGGTTTATGAAATCTTTGGTTTCTTACCCATCTTGTGGTGGATTTGTCTGTGAAAAATACACAAAATATGTAATTTCTTAGAGTTAAATATTATTACACCAATCAAAATTAATTAGGATATTAGCCATCTTTTTTAAAATTTAAAAGATTCTTTTTCTTATTTTGTAAACATTTAGGTTTGGAATCATGTTTTCCTTTTTTTCCAAACTTCAAAATATATTAATTTTGCATTTAAAAAAACATTTGAAAGAAAAACATGACCTAATCTGTTTCATTTGCGTTTTTTTTTTTTTTTCTTTCTTCTCTCTTTTGAATCAACTCCGTAAGTGCTTTATTATCAAGTTCATCAACAATTATATCAATCAAGTGTATTGGCATTGCAAAAAAGTGCATAATTATCAAGTTTATCAACAATATAATCAATTAAGTACATTAGTATCAAGTCTATCAGTTAAGTGTATCAAGTTTATCAACAGTATAAATGAGAGAATGATTGACTAATTAATTATCCGCAGTTTATTAGTCGAGGACATCATTATAAAGTATATCAGTCAAGTTTATCAACACTATGAGCGAGTGCATATAATTGACAATTATGTCAACTATATTAGTAAAGTGCGTCTCATTATAAAGTATATCATCAAGTGTATCAACTGTATATAAATAGTGAAGTCATTTGCGACATTTTTACGTCTATTATATATGGGTTGAGTATCGTTTTAGCCATTTTTACAAATAACAAAAACTGCGGGTTATGACCCAATTAGTGTAACTTGTTTTGCTCTTTTTGCAAATTTTTAAATTTAGAACCAAACACATCTAAAAACACTGAAATGATAATTTTCATTAAATTCATTCTTTAAATTTCTATTTTAGTTCAATACCCAAATGCCCTCATCATGTGTTCTCATTTATCTTTTCATTAAAAGCTTGTCCCAACGCAAATATCTATCAACGTACCAATTTGGCATTATTGCTAGACTAAAAATTCGACTGTATTTTTATTAAAGAATATGTGGGTCAGAGCAATTAAACAAATTAAACAACCAACAACTTATTGTTAACTGTTGGGAGGGTAGTCTACGCGCTTAAGCCCATAGAGTACCACGAGAAAGTATATAGGGGAGAGTGCGTCCAAAAATGAAAATGTCGACATCTCAAGGTTTGGATCAGCAACCAATCAAGAAATAATTAAGTCAGACTCAAACTGACACCCTGCAGTAACGAGCGCTACAAACTTCCTTGGTTCTACCATTGTTACACGTAACCAACGACAAGTGTCAGAAGATAGACTTATAATAGCTCTATTTCACAACCTCAAGGGGAAGGGTAATTAATCTTTATTACTTCTATTGTGTTTAATATAATTACTCATTCCTTGTACTAACTTAAGCCTTAGATTACAGTAGGTTCGACACCACACTAATGTGAAGATTACTTATACTTATACAATTCAATTCAGAATATCTCGAAATCAGATTAGAGAGAAACGGGCTAGAGCAAGCCACCAAAGGCCCCCAGCAAATTGAATTATAGTTCCTCTCCAACTCCAAGTTCATTTTTTCATTACTTAATATTATTTTTGTTGAGTTTTTATTTTAAAGTGTCCATGTGAGAGGGCAAGTTTATTTAAAAGCCACACCAAAAACCATTCTTGATAAAGGAAAAAGAACAATGGGGTATGTAATATTGACCTGCTATCTTTTCTCCCTTTTCATTGCATTTTTCTCTTTAGATCTTCCCTCAAAACTGACTGCACAACGCATTCATTCATCTTCCTCCACCAACCCTTATGAATGTCAACCTCCGCCGCCGCCACGGCCACTACCGGTCTGCAGGCAGGGCGCACCACCGCCGGCCAAGAAAAAATACAAAAGGCCAGAGCCACCCAGGTTTCAATGGCCACGAAGGTTCAACCGTAAATCGCCTCCACCTCCTTTTTAACGCAGTAATTAAGAACCAGTGTTTGCTTAGAGAGGTAAAGTTAATTAGTTTTTTTGTTGTAATGTGGTTTACCTTGTGGAGGCTACTTATTTACCTCTCGGCCTACTCTACCTTATTTTTGTTGTTAAATCAAAACTCAACAATTTATTTTCCCATCTTTTATTATTACTATTTCAGCACATCTAAAATGGAAGATTTAATTCCACTCTCCATTTCCTTGTATGAAATGGAAATCTACCATCTTTCAAGCTTGTGCTTTTGAATGAAATATATTATTTAGGCTGTTTGATTAACCATTTTGTTTTTTATTTTTTATTTTTGAAGATTAAGCATATAGTTAGATAGACTACTATCTGTTGCTTTATGTGGTTTGTTGTGGTTTGGTATCTAGATTATAAGAGTGTATCAAAATCGAAACCAAATTATGAAAACTAAAAAAAGTAGTTTTAAAAATTTTGTTTTTTTTTTTTGTTGAAAATTTGCTAAGAATTTAAATGCTTAGAATATATGAAAATTGTGAGAAAATAAACACTAAGGGAGAATGTATTAAATAGAATAAGTGAAATTGTAAGCAATGCACTCGGCTTTATATCTCATATCCCCCTCTTTTTGTAGATAATTATCACTAGTGTGTTTGTATGAAGAACCTGGAACAGGTTTCAGTTAGCATTTTAATAGAAGTGCATTTTCCCACTTTTTCTACAAAATTACATCTAGAATTTCTTTCTTCTTATATTGATATCAAATTTAGATGTTCTTGTGGTGAGAATGAATAAAAAGAAGCGAAACTCAGATTTTAACTTTATAGTTTCACGAAATTAGCCACCAAAGCACGATAGTATTTGCCTCTGTTCTTTCGTGCTCATTATTAGAATAAATCTGTAAAATTAGTGATCTCGTTAAATTTGAGAATATGGTGTTGGGATTCGTTTACCAATTGTTCAATTAGAAAAATGGATGTTTGTATCTAATTTTTCTTCTTTTAATGCATAACAGAAGAGGCGCAATCAAATATGCATGACAAATTAGTTGACAAAAACAATAATACTTGAGCTACAAAGTCCTAGGTCAAATCTATATATTTCTATATGTTTTTCCAATTAACATATGTTTTCCTAATTAACAACACTGGGGCTTACCCTTTGAGAGAAATGTATGTGTAATTCAGGTATTGAACCAACTTAGAAAGTAAGAAATGTTGAAAAGTTTGTCATTATTAAACTTTATTTGTGAGATTTAGTGTGACTCGTTTTTTGACTTTTAGTTTTTTGTAACCAATAGTGATTTTTGAGTTATAGGAGTTATGTGAGTTATGAGTATTTGATGGCAATTATAGCTTTAAACCATTGGCATTCCTATGGTTATAATTGTAAGCCTATATAGAGGCGTGCTTAGTTGAATGGACTCTAATTTTTCATATTTATCCTCCATGTTTTTTTTCTAACATAGTTAGTAGAAATTATTGAGAGAAGAATGGCCAACAGTGGGATAGGTTTACTTCAACTACCAATGCTTACCAGGCTCAAGTATGACAATTGGAGCATCAAGATAAAAGCGTCACTAGGAGCACAAGACGTGTGGGAGATTGTGGAGAATAGTTTCCAAGAGGCAGAAGCTGGAGTTGATCAAGTGCAAAGAGATGCGTTAAAGGAGACAAGAAAGAAGGACAAGAAGGCCATTTATATCTTCTATCAATCAGTGGACAAAGATACGTTTGAGACTATCGCCAATGCGGAGACGTCAAAGGCACCATGGGAAAAGCTCCAATCAACTCATAGAGGAGCCAATCGTGTGAAAAAGGTACGGTTGCAAACCTTACGTGGTGAGTTTGAATCTTTACAAATGAAGAAGACAGAGGTGATAGCGGAATATCATACAAAAGTAATGGCTGTCGTCAACCAATTGAGACGGAATGGTGAAGAAAGCACCGATGTTCGTGTCATAGAGAAGGTTCTACGAAGCCTAAATACAAAGTTTGAGATTATCGTCACGACGATCGAGGAGACACAAGATCTCGACAACATGACAATTGAACAATTTATAGGCTCGTTACAAGCCTATGAGGAGAAAAAGAAAAGGATGATGGAGTAAACAGAGATCGTTGAACAACTTCTCCAACTCAAAATCAAGGAGGAGAATAGTCGTGGATGTGGAAGAGATCGTGGTGGTCGAGGCCATGGTGGAAGAGGTGAAGCCAACATCGATGTTTCTCAAAACTCGTATGAATCCTCAAGAGGAAGAGGAGGTCGAGGTCGTAAAAGACGTGGTGGAAGGTCCAGGAGAGAGAAATCTCAAGTAAGATGTTATAATTGTAACAAATATGGATATTATGTGAATGAGTGTTATTCATCTCAAACAGAGTCGATTGATCGAAAGCATCAGGACCGATCAACCGGTAGCACATCAAAAGCCCATCAAGGACAATTCAATTATGCAGAGGAGAATGGAACCTTATTTATGGTTTCAAAGGGAGAAGAAGAGAGTCAAGATAGTATGTGGTATCTTGACACAGGAGCCTCAACTCACATGTGTGGAAAACACGAGATGTTTATGGAGTTGAACAAGATGGAGAAAGGTAATATTGCCTTTGGAGACAATTTTTTGGCCGCCATCAAAGGAATAGGTAAAAATCTCGTTTGGTTAAAAAATGGAGAAAATCAATATATCACAAATGTTTATTACATTCCCAATGTAAAAAATAATATATTGAGTGTAGGACAATTGTTAGATAAAGGTTTTGAAATTCAAATGAAAAACAATTGTTTGTATTTGAAGGCTAATCATGAGAGACTTATTGCTAAAGACTACATGACAAAAAACCGAATGTTTCCTTTGAATATATGTAATGATATTCCAAAATGCTTGAAGATGTGTTATGAATCTCTTGGCTATGGCATCTACGGCTCGGGCACCTCAATTTTGGAAGTCTAGAAGATTTATCGAAGAAGAAGATGGTGCAAGGTTTACCATATATTCACAAGGCAAACCAAGTGTGTGAAGGGTGTTTGCTTGGCAAACATCATCGAAGTAGTTTTCCGAAGGAATCTATGACAAGTGCAAAGAAGCCTATAGAACTCATCCATGCCGATGTGTGTGGAATGATCAAACCAGAGTCTCATGGTAAAAGTAAATATTTTCTTCTCTTTATTGATGATTTTTCTAGAAAAACATGGGTGTACTTTTTGAAGGAAAAATTAGAAGTATTTGAAATCTTCAAGAGATTTAAGGCATGTGTGGAGAATGAAAGCAACCTTACAATCAAGACCATGAGAACTGATCGAGGTGGTGAATTCACATCAAATGAGTTCAAACAATTTTGTGATGAAAAAGGCATCTGACGTCCGTTAATAGTCCCAAGGACACCGCAACAAAATGGTATGGTGGAGAGGAAGAATCGGACAATCTTGAACATGGCAAGAAGCATGCTAAAAACAAAGAAGATGCTAAGGGAATTTTGGGCGGAGGCTGTTGCTTGTGCGGTTTATTTGAAAAATCGAGCACCAACCAAAAGTGTGCTTGACAAGACATCTCAAGAAGCATGGAACGGAAGAAAGCCTGGGATTGGTCACTTCAAGGTGTTTGGGAGTATTGCATATGCTCATGTGTTGGATGAAAAAAGGACCAAGCTCGATGATCGAAGTGAGAAACTCATCTTCATCAGCTATGATGCAAGTTCAAAGGGTTATCGTCTTTACAATCCTTTGAATGGGAAGGTAATTATTAGTCGTGATGTTGTTTTTGATGAGGAAGCCTATTGGGATTGGAATATACAAGAGGAGGAGTATGATTTCCTTCCATATTTTGAAGAAGACGATGAAAATGAGTCGACCAGGGAAGAAATGGGTGAAGGTTTGCCCATTCTAGTGCCACCTCATTCGACCGATCGATCATCATCTGAAGGTTCATCCATTGATTCGGACAACGAAATTGGCCCAAGAGGAACTCGAAGTCTACGGGAACTTAATGAGGTAAATGAAAATCAAAATGACATAATTCTCTATTGTCTTTTTGGTGATTGTGAGCCTATTAGTTTTCAAGAAGCCATTGCAAGCAAGAAAATGAAGGATGCAATGGATGAAGAAATTCGAGCAATAGAGAAAAATGACACATGGGAGTTGACCAAGATTCCAAAAGGGCACAAATCGATCAGAGTGAAGTAGGTATACAAGACAAAGAGAAAAGTCAATGGCGATGTTGAAAGGCACAAGGCAAGACTAGTGGTGAAAGAGTATAGCCAACGACATGGCATCGACTATGATGAGGTATTTGCCCCTATTGTTTGCCTTAAAAATATTCATTTGATTATTGCTTTGGCAGCCCATAATCATTGGAAGATACATCAAATTGATGTCAAATCAGCATTTTTTAACGGAATTCTTGAGGAAGAGGTCTATGTGGAACAACCATTGGGTTATGAAGTCAAAGGTGAAGAAGATAAAGTGCTTCGATTGAAGAAGACACTTTATAGTTTAAAGCAAGTACAAAGAGCATGGAATTCGAAGATTGACAAGTATTTTCAAGATAAGATGTATATGAAGTGTCCTTATAAGCATGCCCTCTACATCAAAATGCAAGGTGAAAGCATACTAATCATTTGTTTATATGTTGATGATTTAGTATTTACCAGAAACAATCATAGCATGTTTGATGAGTTCAAAAGAGAGATGGAAAAGGAGTTTGAAATGACAGATATTGGTCTCATGAGTTACTATCTTGGGATTGAATTCAAACAAGGTGAAGATGGGATTTATATATCCCAAGAGGGCTATGCTAAAGAAGTGCTCAAGAAGTTCGATATGAATGATGCTAATCAGTCGGAACACCGATGAAATGTGGAGTCAAAATCACCAAGCAAGATGGAGGAGAGAAGGTAAATTCTACATATTTCAAAAGCTTGGTTGGAAGTTTGAGATACTTGACATGTACAAGACCGGATATTCTTTATTCGGTTGGAATATTAGTCGATTTATGGAGGAGCCGACAACAACACATTGCAAAATGGCAAAAAGCATACTTCGCTACATCAAAGGGATGATTGGGTATGGTTTTTCCTATGTATCTTCTAGCAATTTTGATATTGTTGGTTATTTTGATAGTCATTGGAGTTGTGACTTGGATGATCGAAAGAGCACTACGGGGTTTGTGTTTTTTATTGGTGAAACGGCATTGGATGTCAATAAAAAAACAACCCATAGTCATATTATCAACATGCGAGGCATAGTATGTCGCAACAACTTCATGTGTGTGTCATGCAATTTGGCTAAGAAACTTAGTGAAGGAGTTGAAGTTTCAAATGGAAGGTCCAATGGAGATTTTTGTTGACAACAAATCGGCCTTTGCCTTAACCAATAATCATGTATTTCATTGGAGGAGCAAGCACATTGATACCCAATTTCACTACATTCGGGATTGCATTACGAAGAAAGAAGTGGAACTCAAATATACCAAGTCACAAGACCTAGCGGCGGACATTTTCACAAAGCCCCTCAAGTTGGAGACTTTTATCAAAATGAGGAGTTTACTTGGTGTAATAGATCAAGTTTAAGGAAGCGGGGGGTGTTGAAAATTTTGTCAATATTAAACTTTATTTGTGGCATTTAGTGTGACTTTTGGGTTTTGTGACTTTTAGTTTTTTGTAACCAATAGTGATTTTTTAGTTATAGGCCTATGTGAGTTATGAGCATTTGGTGACATTTATAGCTTTAAACCATTGACATTCTTATGATTATGTTTGTAAGCCTATATAAAGGCATGCTTAGTTGAATGGAAAATATATCTATCATTTTTCATATTTGTCCTCCATGTTTTTTTCTAACAAGAAAGCCCTTGATTCTCTAAACCATGGAGCACAGTCATGATGTAAGTAAGAAAGCCCTTCAGCTGCATTCAAAGCTACCTTATATTGTTCTATTGTTTTTCTTTCTGTTACTTTTTTTTTAGTATTGTTGAGTCACTTAGGCACTTTCTAAGGTGTTATGAGAATTAAGGTATCACTTGGACACTTTAGACAAATGGTTAGTGGGTGTGGTTAATTATAGTTTTTGTTAAGACTCTATTGTTAGCTTTTGTTACGATGTTTTAGATTACACCATTTGCTTGCTTTATAAGACCTACAAGTGATGTTTCAAATTTTTTATTAAATCCTTTGATGAATAGATTTTAAAGTGGCCAAGAAAGTCCACGATATGAGTTTGGTGCATCTAAGTTTGTAAATTATGTTATATCATATGTATGTGTGTGCTAAAGTGAGAAAACAGTGGAGTTATGTTTTTTTCGTAATCATTTATACATTCATTGTCTATCTTGTTTTGAATCAATGGTTTGTTTTGAGTTCAAAATCATGTTGGTTATCGAGAATGGTGCAAAATGTATATGAACTCTGTTGGGTTTTCACGTGATAGTGTGAAAAAGAATAAATATCACACTTGTACACAAGTTTAATAAAAACTTCAAAGTCACATGCAGAGAAATCAATAACTAAACTGGTAAGCAATAAGAAAATGAAGAAGAAGAATCACTCCAGAGAATTGTTATATGTTTTCATCAATTATACACACGAGAGAAAGAAGAAAGAAAGGTTAAGGAAGAACACCAAAGATAATGTGGTTCGGCCAAAGATAAGCCTTACATCCACCGTTAATAGGAAGCTTTTATTTTCAGATAAGAAAGAGAGCAATTATAATGCTTCTTCTACATCAGATAAGTACATTTCCCCTTTTCACCAAAAAAAAAAAAAAAATAGATCAAGTACATTTCCCTTTATATAGATTTTAATTGAAGTAGTTATGTTTATTTAGTTTCTGTTTGATATAACATATTTTGTTTTACAACAATTCTTGAGCTAAACTCTTCAAACTCTATAATGATGAGTGTCCTATGTACCTCTTAATTGTAATTTTATGATGTTACTTTTGTTCGTATTGAGATTTGGAAACAATAGGTTTGTTTCGTATATTAGTTTATTTTTTTCACAACAAGAGTTTGGGCAGACGTGCCAATACATGTTTGTGTTACTGAGACATTGAATGTGAATAGACTTCGTGGTTGTAGTTAAAATAAGATTGAGTTTGGAGCTGAAATTTTGGGTTAGTAAGTTAACTCATTTTTTAACAATTTTTGTGAGGAATGCCTGAGCTAAATATGAAGGGAAACAAATGAAATTGTAGGAAGAACCGACTGATCTGAAATTCGAGCAATATGGACGGGGTATGATGCTCGAAGGCTAATAAGCTGTAGAGATCGAGTTTGGAGCTAAACATTTGAGGTTAGTAAGTTAACTCAGTTCTTAACAACTTTTATGAAGGATGTTTGAGCTAAATGTGAAGGGAGACATATGAAACTGTAGGAAGAAACGACTAGTTTGGCGTTTCATGTAGTCTGGAATAGGGTGAAGTAATTTTGAGTTATCTGTTGAATGAAGAGGAGCTAGACCCTGAAATTTGGGGGTCTCGCTGGTTTTGATTAGTCTCGCTAGTTGTTTGGTCTCGCCAGTAAACTAAACTTTAATGCTAAAAATCTACTCGTTATACCTTTATGGGAATCTTAGGGAATCTAACAAAGAAAATTATACTATTTCAAGCCGAGAAAAGCTAGAAGAAGCCTATAAACCATTAATGATTGGGACAAGTAGTGAGTAACTAATGTTTCAATATTTTAAGAGTTTATATTATGTAAGCTATTTTCATGCCAAGTTTTATATAGATTTTCCAAGAAACTTGTCTTTATGATTGTAAAACATAACCAATGCATGATATTTAACAAAGTATGATTTTTCTAAGTATATTATCTATGTTTAACGCATGCCAAGGCTTCCACGAGCTAGTTCAGTTGATTGAAGTTAACTGGTTTTCTAACAATAAAAGCATGCGTTAGGAGTGAGGTTAAAGTTCTACACTGTTTTGTTGTATGTTTGGAACACCTAGCTATTAGTATGTGTGTTGATATTTCTAAAGCACAATGAATAATGGATGCGAAAGGAAGAGAAGGTGTCCTAAAGTGTTTTCTATGCTATGTTTTAAAATTTTATTCACTAATGCTTTTTGAGAATTTGATAGCCCAAGTGGGCCGAATACTGAAGGTAGGGAAGGTATCCGAGTAAGCGCACCTATGGTATCGACGGTACTTAGTAAACTTCGTGTGCACGTAGGTAGTTCAGTATGAAGAAACCGAGGTAGGAGTCTCCTGGCCACAGTTCAGTATGAAGAGATTGAAGTAGGGGATCTCTCTTGGCCAGAGCTTGACGTTGGGAATTAGAGCAATAGATGTTCATTTTCAACTAAGGTTTAGTTGGTTTTATAAAAATAAAAGTAAAAATAAAAACGATGTTATGTTTTATGCCTTATGATTTATGAAAGTTGCTTGTTATGTTTTCCAGTTGAACTTTAGATGTTTTATGTTAATGTTTAAAGCATGAGATTTCCAGTTTTCTTTAAGTCACTCACTGGGCAATTAGCTCACCTCATTTTAAAATGTTTTTCCACCCTCCAAGTAGCAGTCAAGTTCCCAGAAGTTGATCCTGCTGTTCCTCTGCCACTTGAAGACCTAACTAAGAAGAGAACTTAGGTGGTTATCTATATATACTATACACATCTTAAAAGAAGGTATTCAGGGACTAGTAAATGTGTTTTGGGGCCAACTGTACCTAATTTTGTATATATGTGTCAGTTGTATGTTAACGTGATAAAACCCTATAGTTGAATGTGAATACTCTGATGTTTCTATTTATGTAAATATTGATGGTTAAGGTTGTATATGCATATCAAGATTTTTATAAAGATTATGAATGTAAGTTAGGCAGTAAATGCCAGTTAAAGGATTGGTAACTACTGCTGTTACATCTCCTTTCAGGTTAAGAGAGTAAGCTGGGAGGGGGTGTGACAGTAAAACGGTAATTTAACCAAGTTGTAGTTATGAGCGATTTGTGAAGGGTTGACTCACTATTGATTGGTTATATCCTTGGATATTGAAATATATCTGCAGTGTGAATAGTTCAACAATCAGTCTTTAGTGTAATGTCCGGTAGTTAATAAATATTGATTAATTTAATTAAGAGTTTAATTAATTAATCTCATATATTAAAACTTCTAATCTGCAAGTCCAGAAGCCTCCCTTGTTAGCTCACTAAAGAGAAAAAGAAATGATTTGAATTGTTTAAATCAATTTATGCAATAACATATTAATGAGATTAATATGATATGGTTAATTCTAGATCTGATCTATAATTAAGAGAGAAATATTTGAATAGGATTTAAGTATTAAATTCTTATGAATTTGATTCATAAAGAATTAATTAATTAATTTTAAGAGGTGGGGCAAATAAGTATATGATGTTTATTAATTAATTAAATATATATTAAATTGGGTTTAATATGATTATTTAATTAATGGGCTAATGAATTAAATGATGCTTATTTCGTTAAATTAGCCCTAAGGGAAATTTTAGAAAGCTATGGAGAAAGTTTCCATATAAATTCATCATTTTGCCAACATTAGGGATTTTCATTTGATGAAACCCTAGCCTCCAAATCATTTTCCTCTAAAAAATTTCTCTTCTCTATATTCTCTATTCTTCATCCTTAACCAATGGGGTGAGAGACCACTCTTCTCCCCTTGGTTCTTAGAGAATAACGAGGTCTCACTTATGGTGGTATCTATTGTTAATAGGAGAATCGTTCGGGAGAAGACGAAGAGGAATTCGTGAAGAGTTTGGGAATCGACGAAGGTATGTGATATTCTCTTTTCCCTTTCCTCTTCTCTCTTCTAAGCATGTTGATCTACAAGTTTATCCTCTATTTTATTCTGTTTAGTTCCTATTTTGTTTCAATTTAAATCGAAAAGGCGAAATATAATGCGTTCGCATGCTTCTTCTTGGGATTCGATCCCTTCAGATTAGAGACATAAAAATAGCTTTTTTTTAGGGCTCTCACAAAACTACACAATACACATAGAATTTTCTAACTTATTTCAGGATCTTTTGAGGTGACTATTGGGGTTGATATCCTAAATCTCGTAGTCTTGTAGTTTGTAAATTGTATTTGTATGATCATAATATTTATTTAATAAAATAATTATTATTTTATTTGACATTTAGTTATATTAACCTAAGAACCAATAAACTAAGATCTAAGGTTATTAGATGAAACTTAAATATGTATGTGAAGACATACAACAGGATCATGTTTAAGTGTCTGAATGGTCTGTACTAGATGGACAAGGCTGGGTATCTTATCCTGGTGACATTACGGATATGGCTCACTTTGCAATTATTACAATCGTTGTAAAATGTTACAAATGATCTGATACTGGTCATTTATGTGGAGACATTTGATTGGGGGTATCCTATACAAAGAGTTTGTATAAGACCGAACCATGAAATGAATAGTCTCTCTTTATAACATCATTGTTAGAAGAGTCTTACATTTCACTAAAATGACCATAGGTGACTTAACTTTAATCCTAAGTGAGTTATGAAATCTTGCCTATGAGGGCAGTTCTTTGATCTGCATGGATAAGAGGGACCAATTCCAACGACTTAATATGCGTACTATTTTTTAGATTCATTTAATTGGGGAGATGAGAACACAACTACACAAGAAGAAATACACACTCCTTCCCGTTGTTACTATAAGTAGATAAATTTCTCCTTTAAGGGCTAATTCTGACACCACATTTTCTCTTGGTCTGAGAGAGGTTCAGTTATAGTTGAACTATGACTAATTTTTCATTAGAAGGATCAATGGTACTTGGGAGTTAGATGTAACTTTAGGGGAAAACGATAATTTGATTCAACTGTACCTAGAGGAATTTGTAAAGAGTCAACGCACTATTGATTTGTTATATCCAATGGACACAAAAATATATCTATAGTGTAAACAGTGCAACTATCGGTCTTTAGTGAACTGTTCGGTAGTTAATGAAGGATAATTAATTTAATAAAGAGTTTAATTAATTAATCTCGTATCTTTGGAGCTTCAATCTATAGGTCCGTAAGGTCCCTTTGTTAGTTGATTAATGAGAATAAAATTAATTTTGGATTAACTTGAATTGTTCAAACTAATTAAAGGAAATTAGTTGTATAACATACAATTAATATAACGTATGTGATACATTATATTATAAAGTTTTAATGAGAGAAATAAATATTTGAATATGATTCAAATATTAATTATATGAATGTGATTCATATAAACAATAGGTTAAAATTTAATATGTATATGATTCATATTAATATTATAGGTTATGTGATTGTAAACTATAGGTTATATTGTATGCACTACTACAGAAATTGGATTATTTGACGTTTTTCCAATGTCAAGTAAAGGGTATACTTGACGCTAATAAAAGCGTCGAATATTCAACTATCAAGTATAATGTCATAACTTGATACAGTAAAAACGTCAAGAGAAATATTTCTTGACACAATTTCCGTGTCAAGAAATATAATACACTTGACACTGATGGCATGTCAAGTATATTAATTCTTGACACTTATTATTATGATTACTCTTGACATTTTTTATTTATCAAATATATTTTTATCTGAACACGAAATAATGGTCAAGTAATCTAATTCTTGACACATTTCCAATGTCATCTATGCTTTTTTTTTTCCCAAATTAAACATTCGAATTTAATTTACATTTCCTATTTCCTACATTACATTTGTTCCAATAAGACAATTTCATCAACTAAAATAAACAGTTGCACATATTTTAGGTCTACATATCAGCCCAATATATGCAACGTAACAATTCAGAATACTAAAATAAACAATTATATTCTTCTATTATATTCCATGTATATGAACGATTCCAAAATTTACAAGACCAATCGTACAACAGTATATACTCTATCAATCCACCCAATATATGATAATTCCAAAATTATAAGACTAATATATATGTGCTATGTATTCCAAAAATCACAAGACTAATATTCTATCCTCCACCACACATTTTTTTGAAGTATATAACTTATAATGGCTTAACAAAACATTTACAGAAAAAAAGTTTTGGGCATTCCCATGTAGCCACATACACAAAATTTATAGGAAGTCCATTAGATATAGCGACCTAAATATTCAGCCCATTCCACGCGTATTTCATCCAATTCAAGTTGTGAGTACGAGCTCTCCATATCAATCTATAAAACATAGAAAGTCAAATATATATATTTATTTATTATTTACACTATTTATAATGTTACAATATATATGAGTTTGAAGACATACCGCATCTGTGATAATATCCTTCTCTTTAGTCACGATTTCTCGCATATATCTCGTAACATAATACCCACATTCGACAGTTTCCACTTGTAAAGGACACTACAATACAAAGCCAATAATTAATACATATCATATAGGTGCGCAATAAATAAACATCATTTTATTAAATTTTTCAATGCTCTTATACTTGCCTTTACTGTTTTCCAGAATGTGGTTTTTCGAGTCTATTGCAATATTTTTTTAGACTGAAAAATGATCATTGCCCTATATTCGTCAAAGAGTATAGTATAATATTCATAATGAAATAAACTTTACACAAAAAAAAAAAAAAAAAAAACTCAAGCAAAGTTAGCTTACATATTTGTTATGTATTTGATATCTTCTCGTGAACTTGTTCTCAATGAGTCAAGATAGTACACCACGTCATCATACATTGATAACAATTAACGACCAATGATCACTAAATAAAATACACAACTAATTAGTATGGAACATGAAGGTAGCTCATTACATTAAGGTAGAACATGAGTATAAGGAGCTTTCAAGTACAATGATCCCAAAACAATTCTACATTGGAAAAAAAAAGAGAGAAAAAGGTAGAACACGAGTACAAGGAGCTTTCAAGTACAATGATCCCAACACAATTCTACATTGGAACAAAATAAGAAAAGGTAGAACATGAGTATAAGATTCCGAACATGAGTATAACTAATTATACTTACCCGCGATTATAAGGAGCACTAACTAATTGACCATATTTAGAAGCCATTAATCTACTACAAAGATTCCGAGCTCTAACTTCTCGAGTATTTTAGCCCACGGATATAAGAGATGGATCTACAAAAATATACTTCGATCCTTTATTTGAATCAACAATGAATGAATATAGGAACCTACAATAATAGATCGAATACATTATCTTATTACTAATTAATAAAGTGACAATATATCATAAACAAATAACATTTATTTACGCGATATAAGCCACCATTGATAAAGTCTTCACTTTTTGCATGCTACAAAATTCGATCACATCTTCTCGCAGAACATAACTCTTTCGACCAAAACCAAAGAGCTGAACAGGTAGTTGGAAGGAAATACTAGTCCCATCAACCATTACCTTTTCAGCGTACCTAAGAATAGACTTCAAGGATATTGATAAATTGGATGGTGCACTAGCAACTTCATTCTCTTTCAGCATTGTCTTTGATGATTTTTTGTAGCAAACTGAAGATAGAACATGAGTAAAATGTTCATTCCTAAATAAGATAAAAGAACATGAGACTTATACAATTCACCTTCAAGATCGGTGTTACACTAATAGCAATCACTTCCTCATCCTTTCTCGCAATCTCTGAAACTTTCTCCTAAACCCACCAAGTTATAATTTTATAAGTAACTAATAGTAAATTTACCTCATAAATTTGTTTCATAATACAATTCACCTTAGAGATCGGTTGTATAGTAATAACTTTCATCTCATTCACCTTCTTCTCTTTCTATGATATAAATATAACAGTACAAATTAAACAAGTTATAAATTATCATAACTAATAGTTGTAACCTTAATGCATTCATTAGGGCATGCATGAATCTTTTCATATTCCATTCCTATTGCACCTAATGGTTTCGTTGCTTCATACATTGATGTAGGGAGGTCATTAGTAGAAGGTAAGATATCCTTTAATTCTTTTAGTAATTCTGAGAAACTAATGTCACTCCATCCATGTCTAACTTTTAAGTTATGCAACTTCACTAATGTAGACAACTTTGTGAACTTTTTGCATCCTTCATACAATAGCTTTTCAACATCATTAAGCAACTTTTCGAATCTATTGGGATCTTTTGAATATTGCTCATGAGCAATTTCAACAATTTCTTTTACATTTCCAACATCATTCTCTTAATACCTACACTCAGGGGATTTCCATACAAGGATGAAGTAGGAAGTTTCTAACCATGCCAAAACCAAATCTTATAACTTTCACCAATCACATTAAAATATAAATGAACTCTAATATCATTGTTATTATGTCTTTGACAATTTCCACATTTCAAACAAGGACAACATATAGTAGTATTATTTGTATTGGAAAATGTAAATTTGATGAAGTTTTCCACAGTCAACTCAAACTTTTTAGATAATCTACTCTTTATCGTCCATGATTTATCCATACTTATAATAAGCTAATCTTGAAACTACAAAAAAATATTACAATAATTCAAATTAGATAACTCATACAACTTATAAAATTTGTATGGAATTGATATTTATAGAGAACTTAAGAACATGAACTCTCAGAAACTTCAAATGTGTGCTAATGTTGTAACGAATAGATGGTTTACTAAATTCAAAATCTTAAAAATTAAATGGTGTAAAGAGAAACTACAACCACTTTTGTATCATACTAAAGTAGAGACCGATGATTTCAAATAGAATCAAATGCTTTCAAATTCTAAATGATGTGCTAATTTATGGTTGAATGACACTTTTCTTTATACATTGTTTTCAATATAACGAACAAATATGTGAAAAGACAATAAGATATTTCATGGATGCATGTGCTTGAATTCTTCTGTTCTTGTTGATAAGAAAATTTTTTAGCTTGTTTTTTTATTTAAGATTTTCCGAATGAAGACTCTGATTCATAATATCTAATTTGTAATCAAAGAATGGTAATAGATACAAAAATGAGCAGATAAACTTGAAACAGAGCACATGAAAATAAATTGCAGACACAATCAAAATGAAATAAGGCTTACTAGACAGCGCGATTAAAGCATGAAGCAAAGAGTGGCTAGATCGAAAAAAACGTCGATGGCTAGACTGGTCGACGGAATAGCTAGACCGAAGAAACGTCAGGGTGGCTAGACCGATCAAACAGAGCACGAGAAACGATCGAAGCATGAAGCAAAGAGTGGATAGACAGATCGACAGACGAGCGGCGCTCCAGACGGTCGACGGGTAGACCAGAAATGCGTCAGGGTGGCTAGATCGATCGAACAAAGCACCAAAAACGATCGAAGCACGAAGACACTGGCTAGACCGGATGAAGGACGAGCAATGCTGCAACAATCGATGGCTAGACCGGTCGACGGATGAGCGGCGCTGCAACAATCGATGGCTAGACCAGTCAACGGACGAGCGGTGTTGCAATAGTCGATGCCTAGACCGGACAAGAAAAGACGAAAGGAGAAGAACGGGCTGCAGAGGTTGACGACGCGTTGGGTGAGAAGACGTTTAACTGATCTTGTGGGGGAGAAAAGACGAGGCGAGAGGAAAGAAACTCGATAGACGGCACGATGGACTTCACAAACGGTTAGGGTTTCAAAAATAAGATATTTTATTTGAAAAAATATTATTAGATAATTTTTTTTTTATATTTTACTTGACATGAAAAAAGTATCAAGTAAGAGCTTCTTATAATTGACACGTGAAACGTGTCAAGTAATACCTTATATTACTTGACATGAAAAACGTGTCAAGTAAAGGTTCACGTGAAAATATCCGAAATATTCAGTCAATCTCCACTTTTTTAACTCTTTTAATTGACATTTTCTTGTCCAAAATCACATTACTTGACATTTTTTCCAAAGCAACGTCAAGTAATTAAAAACTACAAGTGTCAAGGAATGTACATTTTGTAGTAGTGATATGTGATATAATATAAACTATAGGTTATGTGTTATATGTAATATAACATACCGATCATTATTAATATATATATTAATGTATATTAATAATAGAATTCAAATTTTGAACTTTTTGAAAATTCAAATAATTAAGGGAGGAAGTTATTATGATAACTCCCTCAACTCCCTGTCACATATGTGAAGGACAGAGAAAAAGGGACATGAAATTGGTTCTCTCAGATCTCCTTATTTGATCATCTTCTTCATTCCCCCTCCCTCAATGGAAAAACTATCTCTTCCCTTACAAAAAATTATCTAAACGAGCCCAGGAAACTCTACTGTGATTCTCACATTGAGAATAACTCGAAAATTCTTGTGGTGGTATCAAAGGAGATATTACTATGTTGCTGAATTTGGGAGAAGCAAAGAAGCTTTCTCGGTTGGTGTTCTTGTTGTGGAGAGGAAGTCAGAAGAATTTGTTCTTCAAGTGTTAGTTTCGTTTTTTTTCTTTCGTCTCTAATTTAATAGTAGAAGCATACTTAGGTTTTTTGTTTATCCTATTGTTTCCGTTGCCTCTGAAATTTAAGTTTTGTAAAAAGACACAAGACATTCAATTTCTTCCGCTTTGCAGAATTTAATTCCCTTCGGTGACAATCCGATTAATTCAAGTAATCACATGCTTCATCATTAAAAACTTAAGCAAACATGCCCATGTGCTCAAATATGCAAGAGAATCAAATAAAGACTTAAATACAACTTAACTCAAGATTATGCTACTCTGTTTCCATTTTAGATCATCTAACATACAATTCAGAATAACTCATGCCATCATGGTCCTCAACATACTCATAGAATTTCTCACAAAAAAAACTACACATCATATCATATTTCATACTCAAATCGAAAAAATTTTACTCAAAATTCCAACTTCAAACATGTTAATTTGACTGAAATTTATTTATGAGCAATTAATATGCGACTATTAAATCCAATTATTTCAAATTATTGACAATCTTTGAGAAGAAGAAGAAGAAAAAAAAAAACCTCATATTTGATATATAATTAGATTAGAATAATGTCAAGTAAGAATCGGCCAAGAAATTGAATTTGATCCGAACAAATTACATATATGATATACATAATATCCAACACTGAAGCTTAATGAATGTGGAGGAGAAATTGCAAATATACATTAACAGAAAATGAAAAGGAAAAAAACCATATTTTTTTTTAAAGGTATTATAATTAAAGTATGAGTGAGAGAATCGAACCTCAGATCTGAAGATCGATAATACAAGTATTTTGCCAATTGAACTACGCTCTTGTTGGCATAAAAAAAATTATAACTACAAAGAATCTAGAAAGGAGGAGGCGGTGTCCGTTTAGAGAGAAACTTTCGCGGCCATGGGAGCTTTGGGCGCCTGGTCGGTACATAATGAAGGGATCTGTTGGCGGTGGCAGCAGCGGCCATAGATGACGGCGGCAAAGTTAGAGAGAGAAGCAATACTAAAAAAGAAAGAAAAAGAGAAGTTCTTATAATTGAACACACCATTTTGATTCAGTGTAAATTGTGTGTTTGAGTTTCTTAAGGAGACCTTAGGCTTGGGAAGTTCTCAATTATATATAGATTTTGCTTGGTGTTATGCAAAGTAAACGCTTTAGAGTCATCTACACAAAACACTTTACAAGACGTCAAAATATAATACAAATTAAACTTCCTTTTTTAAATTTGCAAGTGTATACAAGTGGATATATAAATAATATAATATATAGTACGAATATTAAATAAATTCCTAAAAGAAAAAAAGTTGTCAGCGAATCTGAGCTTCGAGGAAACTAGTCGCTAAAGTAAATTTAGAGTTAAATATTTGATTTAATAATAACAATAACAATAACAAAAATAATAATAACATTAAACATCGACTCGGGTTGAGGCTGAGGTCAATAAGAAGGCTCCCCAGAGTAACATTCCACAATAACATTATAATTTCAATCCAACATATAACTTTCAAGTTTATCAATTTTTAGATTTCGTTGGATAACTATTTTGTTTTTTATTTTTGTTTTTAAAAATTAAACCTACAAATATTACTTCTAGTTTCAAATTATTTCCTTTGTTATTCTTTTTTACCAATAGTTTAAAAAATCAAACCAAATTTTGAAAACTAAAAAAAAAAGGTAGTTTTAAATTATTTTATTTTGAAATTTGGTTAAGAATTCAACCATTCACTTAGAAATATACAAATCATGGTAAGAAATGTGGAGGAATGAAACTTAATTTTTAAAAACCAAAAACAAAAGTATAATAGTTATCAAGTAACGCCTTAATAATAGTTTTATTTGGTTTTTGAAATTTAAAAAATGTGGTTTAATACCTAAATTTTTAGGAAGAATATTTAAGAGATCTTTGGCACTTTTTTTTCATTTGCTATATGAAGCACACATACTTCATTTGGGGCAAAGAATCCATATCAGATACGTAATGATACCGATACTTCCAGATACTTTCCAGATACGTATTTAATACGCGATTTGACGTATCTATTTTTACACGTACTTTTTTTTTTTAAAGAAAACAAACAACTCATCTAATTCTTCTCAATCTAAAACTAGACTAACCTATTCAAAAAGCTCACTACTCAAGTCCAAAACTAAAAGGAAAAAAATAAATAAATAACCAAACCCTAAAATCATCTAATCTTCATCTTCACATTTGAGTCCCACAAAGTCCACTAAAATATAAATCGTTTGAATATTTTCAACAATTTAATATAGAAGTTCTTCGTTTATCTTCACATTTCTCTCTCTAATCTTCTTCTTTTTTGAAATATGAGTCACTTTTGTATTGCATTTTATTAGCTATTGTACTTCAACATCCTAGATGTTGCTTTTTTTGTATTGTATTTCAGTGTTTCTATTCTATTTGGTGCTATTCTTATTAACTTATATGCTAAATTTATCTATATCCTAGATTTTTTTAAGAAAAAGAAAATGTATCTTCAACGTATCAGTATCCTCGTTTTTCAGAAATATATATATTAAAATATATATATATAAAATGACATATCCTTAGACGTATCTGTATCTTAGTTTTTTTAGAAATTGACGAATCGCCGTACCCGATCGTATCCGTATCATGTAACTGTATCTGTGCTTCATAGGTAACAAAGTAGTTTATCATTAGAGAAATTCTTACAAATAGAAAATTTTCAAAAATATTTACACTTTATAACAAAAAAAAGTTTCAAAAGTGTTTATACTTTTGAAACTTTTTGTTATGAAATGTAAATATCTTATTATTATAAATTTAATGTTGACATGGCATTTTAATTTTTTTAAAAAAATTAATTACATAAAGAAAGGAAAGGAGAAGGTATTTTCCTATGGAGTTGTATGATGGAGAAAGAAAGTAAAGGAGGTGGAAGAGAATTTGCTATTCTTAATCTAAAAAAGTTTTCATCTTTAAAAAAGAATCAAAAACTACTTTCTTAACTTTTTTTCTTACATTTTGATATTTAATTAGAGGGCTCCACATGGTAATGTTAGAGAAATACTACAATAAAAAGAAAAAGATGATGTCACGTATGTTATTTCAAGTTTTGCGATGGTATTAGGCTTTGTTTAGATCTTCCTCTTTCTAACAAATTTCTCGATCTTCCATGATATTGTTTAGATTCTATTTGGCCGTTCTATATATACAACCTATGCATTCCCACAAAGATAATGAAATATAGAAATTAATATTTTCATCAAGAGTATTATCTTGGGGCGTTATCTACTCTCAAACATATATAACCTCGTCCCTATTCGACTAGATTTTACCAATTATGTCCAATGAGTTAGAAAAATAAAGAGATGGAAACGATATCGTTTACCTCTTTGTTGTGTACAATAGAGTGGGGTAGGTAGTTAAATGATGTAAAGATAGTAAAGATAAATCTTATTGTTTACCTCGTCGTATTACACGATGGAGCCTCGAGTTATCGTTTACCTTTTCGTTGTATGTGATAGGATTTGGGCGCTACACGATAGAGGCTATCGTTTACCTTTTCATTGTATACGATAGACACTTAGTGTTAAATGATGAACCGGTGTATTCAGTCGTTTAGCTAATCGTTATACACGATGGAACCAAATTACTAAACAATAGATGGAGAGCTTTTCAACTTTGCCTCTTCATATTATTTTCTTATATTAGGAAGGGCATACCCGATTTATACACGGTTCCGAATTCAAAAAATTAAAAAAATTATATACCAAATGACTAATGGAATGAGGACACATGGTCCAATACATGAAAAAGGAATATTGGTTTGTTATCACCCAATCTTTCATGACTCAACATAACATTTTGAACTAATGTGTTTTCTTGACTCCTGCTTGATCGCTGATGTGGCATATTCTTTAACACAATAGAAAGTTTAAGTGTATGCTATTTTAAAAGTCCAGGCTCTGGTTGGCCATGTTGATGGCTCTACCCACGACCAGAGCAGTACCTACCCATTAACCCTACTTCTCAAGAAACTTCGTCGTCCTCCGCTGCTTCACAAAAAAGAGAAATCAACCCTGAGCATCTCCAATGGCATTATCGAGATCAAACCTCATCACCCTCATCAAATCTATCTTATCATCCTCTGCCTTTTCCCGTGTCACATACATCTCTACAGCGCAAGAATTATGGTCCTCTCTGGAAAAGCGATATTCTTCTAAATCACGATCATGTATTCTTGACCCCTACTGAAACAATTGAACAATATTTTCGCCGTGTAAAGGAAATTGTGGATAAATTAGTAGCAGCCTCGCTTTCTGTTCATGATGAAGAAACTTTTCTCCATATCTTAAACGGTCTTTCAATTCATTCCGGATGTCCATTCGCATGCGCGATTTCGTCTTTTATTTGAGTTTCATTTCATGGAAATATCTGTGTCCAGATTTTATAGAAATGTTGATGAAAATATCAATATCATTGAAAATCTCAAGAAATATGAAAATTATTATAATTAGTTAATGAAACTTTTATTGAGACTAAATTAGACTAGAATTGACCATATTTGGATGATTGAGAAGAAGATTTGTGGGTGCGTTAGGGACAGACCGTTCTTAGTTTTGAGTTTTTTTTTTTTTTTTTTTCCAAAATAAAAAATGGGAATTCTCACCGCGGCCCAACCAGGATATTATATAAAGGGCACAATTCAGTTAAACATAATTTTAGATGCATCAATATGATATTCAACTTATATAACATTGTTAAAACGATTATAACTATCGTACGGATAGTGGTAGATCCATATTACATGTTAGGGGCACAACTTTATATAAAATAAGATTTTAGCTCATTAACGTATAAACTTATGTCATACATGGTTCTTGAACTTTATAAAATATATATTAGGCACTAACATCTCGATAAGGGTGAATAATATGTAGTGTCAGACATTTTTCTAAAAATAAATAATGCAATGCTATCAGCTATTAAATTGAAATTGTGAGGATCAATTAAAAACAATTTTTTTTTATCTAATAATGATTAATTTTAAGCATTTCAAATATTTTATGAGATTTTTATACACTAAATTTAAACTGTATAGATCTAGTAGACATTTTTAAGTAACTTATTAAAGTTAAAAGTTTAGATACTTATAAGTCATAATTTTAAATATTGAAAATTAAACTTGGACCGACTTTAATGATGATTCAAAATAATGGTAAAGTAAATAACAAATCAAAAAAATTATATGTGAAATTGGTGTATATATGTCTTAGTTGTCAAAAAATAAAAATAAATAATCAAATAGTTACTAAATGTGTGTAAAATTTTAAAAAATATTTGTACATAAATACCAACATATCCTACTCATTGGGAATGATGTAGGTCTACTGACTAAAATTAAAAGTTGGCTAAAGACCTAATTCAAAATGAAAGATTTGGGAGAGGCGCAATTTGTTTTGGGCATTCAGATCTTTAGAGATCGAAAGAAAAAAATGCTTGCCTATCTCGGGCATCGTACATTGAAAAGATGCTTGTCAAGTTTTCGATGCAGAACTCCAAGAGAGGTTTGCCTATCTCAGGCATCCCCTATGCATCGATTGTTGGTAGCCTGATGTATACGATGTTATGTACTAGACCTGACATCTGCTATGTAGTGGGGATAGTCAGTAGATATCGGTCTAATGTAGGATTAGATCACTGGACCGCCATTAAGAAAATCCTCAAGTATCTTCAGAGAACGAGAGACTACATGCTTGTTATGGTTCTAAGAATTTAATACTTACAGGATACACGGACTCAGATTTTCAGACTGATAAGAATTCTAGGAAATCCACATCAGGACTAGTGTTTACTCTTAATGGAGGTGTAGTAGTTTGAAAGAACACCAAGCAGGGGTGTATTGTTGACTCCACTGTGGATGCTGAGTACATAGCAACTTGTGAAGCTGCCAAGGAAGTGGTTCCATACATGTCAAAGCCTATCACCCTTTATTGTGATAATAGTGGTATTTCAGTTAATTCTTGAGAGCCTAGGAGTCACAAATGCGAGAAGCATATAGAGCAAAACTATCATTTCATTTGAGAGAGTTTGCATCGAGGAGATGTGATCATCATGTAGATAGTTTTGGCACAAAACATTGTTGATCCATTTATAAAGGCCTTCACGGCTAAGGTGCTTGAGGGTCACATACAGAGTATGGGTCTATAGAACATGCTATATCTAGTCTAGGGCAAGTGGGAGATTTTGATCTTGGCGCGTATTATGCCTTAGTTTCTTGTTTTGTATACTTTTATATTAGTATGACTTTTATAATGTACACCCCACCAACTTTAGGAAAAGTGGGAGATTGTTGGGGTTGATACCTTAAATCTCGTGAGTCTTGAAGTTTGTAATTGTAAAGTATAATAACATTATTTATTTAATAAAATATGAGGTATTTTATACGACATTTAGTAGCATTAACACACAAAACCAATAAACTAACATCCGAGGTTATCTTCTATAGCTTAAACATATATGTAAAGACATACAGGTGGGTCATGTTTAAGTGATAATCTAAATAGTATGTAGTAGATCGATAAGGTTGAGAACTTTACCCTAGTGACACTACGAATACGACCCACTTTGTAGATGTTACAATTGTTGTAAAGATCTACAAATGATCTGATCCTGATCATTCATGTAGAGACATGTGAATGAGGGTATTCTATACAAAAAGGTTTGTATAAGACTGGAGTATGAAATGAATAGTCTTATTATATAACGACATTAATAGTAAAGACTTACATATCACCACGATGACCATAAGTAACATGACCTGAATCTTGAGTGAGTTGTGAACTTCTGTCTATGAAAGAAGTCCTTTGATTTTCATGGGTGAGAGTGGCTAGATCGTCAACTCAATATGTCTACCATTTTGAGGATTCGTCTGATTGTGGAGTTGGGAACACAGCTACACAAGATGGAATTCACTTCTTCCCTAATGTCAGGGTAAATAGATAAATTGCTCCTCTAATATCCTCTCTTGGCTCGAGAGGGGTTTGGTCATAATTGTGAGGATCTCATTTTACAGAGAACCTATGAGCGGAATCGGATTGTCCAAATCCCATTTCGATTGAACACATATATTTACAATAAAATAAACAGATTATGCATAAAACATAAATTACAGCATGCCTTTGAATAGTTAACAAGAGTTTAAAGATTATACGTTTGAAGAACTCTTCTTCAAGGAAATCCCTCAAACTAACTCATTCACAAATATATTCACAAAGTCATGAACACTCCAAATGAACAACAGCAAACAACAACGTAAGTCGGTGTGAGAACCCAGAAGTGGTGGGCTTTGGCTATTTTGGTTAGAGGGTGTTTTGGAGTTGGAGGAGGAAGACGATCGAGGAAGATAACTCTATCGCATAGCCAAGTCTCTTGATCATTTAATCTAAGTTTCTATCGCATAAACTCTCAAGAAAATCATGTAGTCTCTCAAAATCGTTGATGCTTGTCTACCGGAATCATAAAATCATATTTTATTTTATTCCAAAAGCCACAAAAACTAATTAACTTCCCACTGAGGGTGGTTAAAGAGAAAAAGTGAATTAATTATTAAATAATTAATAATTATAAATAAATATGATAACCAACTTATCATATTATATTTATAACCTATAGTTTTAATATTGCATCATATACAATATTTAAACCATAGTTCTTTTTCTCTATTTTATGGCATTTAATATAAATCATATTTATATTAATTTTAACAACTATGAATCTTATTCATAAAAAATATGTTTGAATTATATTTAAATATTAGTTCCTCCAATTAAACAATAAAGTATCAAGTACATTATGTCAATTATCATATATAATTTAATTAATTTAATTATATCATATATAATTAAATTCCCTCTTATTAATTTGAACATTTCAAATTAACCCAAAAATTGATTCTCAACTTAAATCCTCTGAGCTACCAAGGGAGCCTTATGGACCTGTAGCTTGAAGCTCCAACGATATGTGAATAACTGATTAAACTCTTTAATCACATTATCCACCATCCACTAACTGTCGAACACTCCACTAAAGACCGATAGTTGCACTCTTCGCACTACAGATATATTTATGTATCCATTGGATATAACAAATCAACAATACGATGACCCTTCACAAATTGCTCGTAAGTACAGCTGGGCCAAATTATCGTTTTGCCCCTGTAGTTATATCTAACTCCTTAAGTACTGTTGATCTCTCAAATGAACAATAGATTATAGTTCCACTATGATTAAAATCCTGTCGGACCAGGAGAGGGTGTGGCGCCATATTATTTAAGACCTGAAATCAGCCATTAAGGGAGCAATTTATCTACTTACCCCTACTTCGGGGAAGGAGTGAATTTCATCTTGTGTAGCTGAGTTCTCATGACCCCAATCAAACGAATCTCCAAAATGGTAGGCTTGTTGAGTCGGTGATCTAGTCACTCTCACCCATACAAATCAAAGGACCGCCCTCATAGACAGGAGTTCACAATTTACTCAGGATTGAGGTCATGTTATCTATGGTCATCCTAGTGAAATGAAAGTCTCTATTATGAATGACGTTATATAATGAGACTAAAAATTTCGTGATCCTGTCTTATAAAAACTCCTTCGTATAGATCATCTTCGCTCGCATGTCTAATACATGAATGATCAGGATTAGATCATTTGTACCACTTTACAACATTTGTAACACCTACAAAATGGGTCATACTCGTAGTGTCACAAGGATAAGGTATCCAGCTTATCCATATACTACCCACCATTTAAGTTATCACTTAAATATGATCCACCTGTATGTCTTCACATACATGTTTAAGTTTTCAACGATAAGCTTAGATGTTAGTTTATTGGTTTATGGTTAATGCAACTAAAATATCATACGCTTCATAGACAAGGTGAATAAAACATCATATGTTATTAATCACATAAATGTTTGTTCATACAATGTTTACAAACATCTCCCACTTGTCCTAAAGCTAGTGAGGTGTACAAGATAATCAAATTACAAGTACAAAAAATAATAAACTAGGGCAAAAATAAGCCCAGTACAAGATCTCCCACTTGCCCTAGTCCAGCCGTGTTCTGTCTCATAGACCCATACTCTGCAAGTGACCCTCAAACACTGTAGTCGTGAGGGACTTCGTAAACGGATGAGCAACATTGGTGCTCCAAAGCTATCTTCGTGACAATCACGTCCCCGCGATGCACAATCTCTCAGATGAGATGGTATTTCCGCTCAATTTGCTTGTCGCGTTTATGACTCCTAGGCTCACGGGAATTCGCCACAGCACCACTATTATCACAATAATGTGTGATGGGCTTGGACATATTTAGAATGACTTCCAGAGCAGTCGGGAATTTCCTGAGCCAAACGGCCTCCTTGGCAGCTTCACAAGCCGCTACATACTCGACCTCCCTAGTGGAGTCCGTGATGCACCTCTGTTTGGTGCTTTTTCATATTACAGCTCCTACGTTAAGAGTAAACACTGATACTGAAGTGGATTTCTGAGAATTCCTATCAGTATGAAAATCAGAGTTTGTGTATCCTATAAGGATCAAATCCTTATAACCATACACAAGGATGTAGTCCCTCGTTCTCCATTGATACTTGAGGATGTTCTTGACGGCTGTCCAGTGATCATGTCCTATATTAGATTGATATCTACTTACTATTCCCACTGCGTTGCAGATTTTAGGTTTAGTACATAACATTGCATACATCAAACTGCCTACGACATACGCATAGGGGACTCGTCTCATTTCCTCAATCTCTTGAGGTGTCTTAGGACACTGTTCCTTAGACAAAGGAACTCAGTGCCTGAAAGGCAATAGGCCCCTCTTGGAGTTCTGCATAAAATTTTGTATCAACATCTTGAAAATATACGATGCCTGAGAAAGTGCTAGCATTTTGTTCTTTCGATCCCAAAAGATCTGAATACCAAAAACAAATTGAGCCTCTCCTAAATCTTTCATTTGAAATTGGGTCGCTAGCTAGCTTTTAACTGTAGTCAGTAAGCCTACATCATTCCCAATTAGTAGGATATCATGTACATATAACACTAGGAAAACTATTGAACTGTGGATGATCTTCTTGTAGAAACAAGGTTTATCAACATTTTGATCAAAGCCATAAGATTTGATTGCAGTATCAAACCTTCAATCCATAAATGGATTGATTTAATTTGCAAACCTTTTGCTTTTGACCTTGGACTTTGAATCCCTCGGGCTGCACCATATAAATAGTCTTCTCAAGACTGCCATTCAGAAAAGTAGTCTTGGCATCCATTTGTCATATCTCATAGTCAAATAAGAGGCAATGGATATGAGGATTTAGATAGACTTCAACATGGAAGCAGGCGAGAAATTCTCCTCATAATCGACTCCCTCTACCTAGGTATAACCCTTTTCCACCAGTCTAGCCTTGAAGGTTTGCACCTTCCCATCAGCACCTCGTTTTCTCTTGTAGATACATTTACAACCTAGAAGTTTAACCCCATCAGGTTGATCTACAAGATCCCAAATTGAATTGAATTACATAGACTTCATTTTGAGATCCATGGCTTTGATCCATTCATCTCTGTCAACATCCTCTATTGCCTTCTTGTAAGACAATGGAACTTCAACCTCGCCATCCGCTACCATAGTCAGGATTTTAGTTAAACCCATATAGCAAATAGATGGGTTCGCAACCCTCCGTCTACGTCAAGGTTCCCTCAACACTTGAGGTGGATTTGACTTACTAGGTGAACCTACGTCAACAACTCTTGTTAAGGCAATAGGATCTTCAACAACTCTTGTTTAAGATTCAATAGTTCCTTTGGAAAACTCATTCAATACAATTATGCTTCTGGGTTTGTGCTCCATTATATGATCTTCTTCAAGAAAGTAGCATTTGTCGATATAAACACTTTATTTTCTTTAGGATTATAGAAATTACCTCCTCTCGTTCCTTTGGGGTAGCTTACAAATAGGTACAACTTCAAACGTCGTTCCTATTTCTTAGGATTACCCTCAAGCACATGTGCTGGGCAACCCCAGATACGGAAATGACGTAAACTAGCTTTACGACCATTCCATAACTCCAAAAGGGTTCTGGCTACACTCTTGGAGGAAACACAGTTCATGATATAAACTGCAGTCTCTACTGCAAATTCTCAAAACGAGTCAGGTAAGGAGCGTAACTCATCATTGTCTGAAGTATGTCCTACAGGGTTCAATTTTGTTGGGTTTTATGTCCTAAAGCTCGTAGTTTGTAATGATAAACATATTCTATATTCAATAAAGTCATTATTGATTCTATAAATTGCATACGTAAAAGTCTAAATCCAATAAACTAAGATCCACGACTATTAAATATATACTTGAACTTTATATAGAGACATAGAGATGGATCAAGTTCGAGTAAATAGCTAAAATGATGTATAGTACATGATTAAGGTTGGCTACCTTATTTTGGTAACACTATTGGATGCGGCCTACTCTGTAGTTATTACAAAAAGTTGTAAAGATACTACAAACAATGTGATCCAGATTCATTCGGATAATGACACAAGGAGTGGGGGCGTCCTAGCAATGAGTTTGCATAAGACTTGACCAAGAAATAAGTCACTTTTACTTTATAATGTTGTTTATTATATAAGATTGACTATTTCACTTTGATGACCTAGATAACTCGATCTTAATCTTGAGCTAACTATGAACTCCTATTTATTCGGGATTATCCTTAGGTTTGCATAGGTAAGGGTTGGCTCAACAGGCCGGCTCAATAAGCCTCCCATTTCAAGGGTAAGACCGGGTAGATAGCTAGGGACATAGGATGCAAGACGGAATTCATGCCTACTTATTCTAGGGATAAGAGAAAGGTTATTCTCTTAAGTACTGAATCCAGGTCTTGAACAAGAGGCCCCACCCTCTCACTTGGCTGAGAGGGATCTGATTTAGTGACTGGATCACAAATCAATTGTTCATTGGAGGATCAGTAGGAACTTAAGGAACAAGACGTAATATCGGGGGTAAAATAGACATTTGACCCAGGTGTTATTACAAACAACTTATGAAGGGTCGACTTACTAATTATGGTTAAATCAAGTGGACATAAATATATCTACAGTGAGGGGAGTGCAACTATGGGGTTTAGTTGAGTGACCTATTATTTAACGAATGAGGATTAATTCGGTGTAAAGAATTTAACCAATTAGTCTCAGATCATTGGAGCCCATGATCTATAGGTCCATGAGGTCCCCTACTAGCTCGTAAATGGATTAAATTTAGAGTAGCGTGATAAGTTTATTTGAAACGTTCAAATTAGAATTAAACGAAATAGGAGAATTGATTAATATTTAAATATGATTTAAATATTAAAATTATGAAGTGGATTTGTGTAAACTCGATTTATATTTGATATTAAAATAATTAGAATTAATTAAATTGTTTAAATAATTATTTATTCATTTTATTTTAAAATTGATTTATGAAATCAATTTTTAAAATTAATAATATTTTCAATTTTTGAAATCATTTGGTAAAATTGTTTGAAAAAAAACACAAAATGAAATTATGGATTTTTCCATTAACAGCTTCAACTAGCTCACACTAAACGCACTTAAGTTTGGTTTCAATAACTCCAAGCATGAGCTGCATGTCATGCAGTCATCTTCCTTGCATGAAAGTCCGACAATAAATAGAGAAGATTGGAGTGGAATTGAGGGATGCATCAATAGAGTGTTTGCTGAAACGAGTTGAAGAAGTTGTTCTTCAAGTAGGTTGTTGCAATGAGTTCTTCTCACAGTTCTCTTTCATTCAAGCTTATCTTGAGTCCCACAACTCAATCTAAAGCTTCAAAAGAATAGTGGGGAAGATCTTGAGGTGGTTCACAACAAGCTTTGGAGAAGTTTTGCAGCTGAGAATCGAGATTTAAGAAGTTCTACAAAGGTATTACATCAAACCCTCTTGTTATTGTATGATCATGCTTTATTCATTGCAAAAATTAATGAAATAGAGTGCTTATTGATCCTTGTTACTTTCGCTGCATGCTAATATACTTCTTCAATTGGTATCAGAGCATCATTTAAGCATTCAATTTGGTTTAATTTTGGTGTGGTAGGTGTTTTTCATGAGTTATATGAAAATGCACTGATATGGTTTTATGAGTTTTGACATTTAATTCTCTTTGATTCCTTCTCTAAATTTGTAATTGACTCTTGTTTGATGAGCTTATATGTGTGCTCAATGTTCGTTAATTTATTTGGAGTCATTAGAGTTGAAATTAAGTTGTAATTGAAAAAAGAAGTGAAGAAGGTCGAACAGTAGGAACCAATTTTTCCAGCTTCTGCTCAAATCTGGTCAAGTTTTTCTAGCGAGAGTGAGAGTGAGATTCCAAGTGTCCGAGCGAGAGTGAGGTTTCAAGCGAGATCTTCAAAATTCCAGCGAGATTACCTTTTAGCCTTCAAACGAGAGCAAAATTTCCTTCATTTTCAGCGAGATTCCAGTGAGATTTCTTTGTTTCAAGCGAGATTTTGTTTCGAGCGAGATTTCAAGTTCAAGCGAGATTTTGAATCAAGTTTAAGTGAGATTTCTAGTTCGCGCGAGATTCTAATGGAATTTCAAGCGAGAGATCAAGTTCGAACGAGATTTAAAATCAACTTCGAGCGAGATTTCGAGCTAGGAACGAGAGATCGAGTTTGAGTGAGATTTTTGAACCGGTTTAACGAGTTTGACCCGTTGGCTGAGCAAGGACCACAGAGGATTGACTGGTTTTACCGGTTTTATTCAAACTTGACTCGGTTCAATTTCATAAGGGTTTTGATTGGTCCGGTTCAGGCGGTTCATATCCGGTTCATGCTGTTTGGGTCCGGTTTGGAGCGGTTCGAGCGGTTTGAAAGCTGTTGGAGCTGTTTCTTGCTGTTTTGTATTTCTTAGGCTCTTGTTTGCTTGTTTATGCCAAAACTAAAATCATATCAGTATGTGTGTAATTATTTATGCATGTAATGTTGTTATAATTAAATAAATCTTGTATATGTATACAGTATGCCATCTAGATTTAAAATCCCACCATAGAAAGCATGTTACATGTATTATGTATATGTTATAATCTATTATAATGTATAGAATGCATGTTTAGGGTTTCTATTATTTAATATAACTATAATATTAAATTTAAATGCCTTTAAATGCATGTTGTGGATGAAAAGCATGTATAATTTTTATAAGTTGTTATAAAATTAAGTTATACATTAAAATCTATAACAAAGATAAGTTGCATGCTCACGTAGGTTAAACACTTGTTTTAATAGTTAAAATAGGTCGCTATCTTATAAATCACAGTTACAAACTCAACCACTATATAATCCTTTCTAAGGCTGGGGGTACTTAAGTTGACAGTCTATGGAACACCTCCTACCTGAGGATTATAGCCGAAAAACTGAGCATTGTTAACTACTTTTTTAAGCTTACGTGAGCGATGTGAGGTAATAAAATGGATTATCACCTAGACATTGTAGGTTAAAATCCAATTATAAGCATTATACTTGGATAAACCACTTAGACTTAGAGTTGTCTTAATTAGCCCAAAAGAACAATATTTTTTTACCCATATTAATAGAACACTACAGTGGGAATTTAATAATTTATATATAAAAAAGTATTTAATAACTTATATATAAAAAAGTTGTTAGAACACATCAGTGGGAGATTAATAACATATACGATACGTTATTTTTAGCTCTCATGTCCCTTAGAGTTCACAATCAAGACTTAAGTGGTACTTCGTGTTGATTATACCTCGACTACTCCATTCAGAAAGTATTTGCATAAATCTGTATTTTGGTGAATAAGAGGAAGTCGTTCAAATAAAAGAATCAAGTATATGATACAAAATTCACACCGTTAAATCCATACAATGCTTCGTGTCGATTATACCTCGATTGCTCCATTCGGAAAGTGTTTGTATAAGTCAATAACAAGGTGAACGGAGGAAGTAGTTCATAGTAAGTGGGTGAAGGATATGTGTCAACATATCCTGCGGTCTCTTCCATAAGTTGGGACCGTGAGATTCCTATTTTGCACCTGCTGGTTTGCTTTAGGTGGTCTTTGCTAGTCATTTAAACGATGGCTATCCCCTCAGAGGGTTGTAACATAGGATTTAGAACAACTCAAACTCTAGAGATGGATAGGATTTCTTAGGTCCATTCCCAACCTTGACTCTCCATTTCGGTAGCATAGTTGGGGCCGACCTCTGACGTCTGAAAACAGAGGGTTACACTTACAGAATTATATAAGTGTCAGTAATTTATGACAAAAAAAGTAACTAAACGACTATAGGAATAAGAGTTATTCTAGAGATAGTGTTTGGTCATAATTGTTTGCTTTATTGAAGGAGTACTTGACTGCCCCTCGGTAGCACGTATTATGACTCATTATATTACCATTTCAAATAAATTGTGGTCATGGGTACATTATTACTTGTTTTGCTAAAACTTGATTATGGGTTTAGTTGCAATTTTCTAATTAGAATTTGTTTAAAATTTTCAGCATGTCGAATTCTTCTAGAATACTCACTTCCGAATTAGACAACAGTAAAATCGAATCAACAAACAAATTACTAGCAGTTGATATCTTCAATAGCGTTTTAAAAGAGGATTGTACTCTATCTCCCAACACATCTAAAGTTTTGGACAATATAGATGACAATGCAAAACTCAAACAACAAGATAAATATGATTTACTTGTTATCGAAGCATGTTTAGTGGAAAATGATAAAACCTGGATAATCGATTCAGGTGTCGCTAATTATGTTTGTATCTTCTCAAAGGAAACAAGTTCCTGAAGACAATTAACAGAAGGCGAAACAATCTTTAAGGTAGGGACCGGAGAGGTTGTTTCAGCTAAAGCAATGGGAGATATGAAATTATTTATAGGAGATAAGTAGATTTATCTGGAAAATGTTTATTACATTCCTATTATGAAAAGGAATCTAATATCTGTCTCTTATTTGCTAGAACAAAATTATAAATTTCTTTAAAAAAAATGATGAACTATTCATCAATACAAGAAGTAAAGAAATTTGTTCTACAAAATTAGAAAATAACTTCTATTTGTTAAAACCGACTGAGGTTAAAGCCATTTTGAACATAGAGATGTTTAAAACTACTGAAACTCATAAGAAAAAGAAAATTTCTCCAAATTCCTATCTTTGGCACTTGAGATTAGGTCATATAGATCTCAACAGGATTGATAGACTGGTTAAGAACGATTATCTAAATAAGTTAGAAGACAATTCATTACCACCTTGGAATACTGTCTTGAGGGTAAAATGACCAAAAGATCTTTTACTGGAAAAGGTCTTAGAGCCAGAGAACCCTTAGAACTCATACACTCAAACCTTTGTGGTTCTCTAAATGTTAGAGCTAGAGGAGGGTATGAATATTTCACCAGCTTCCTTGATGACTATTCTAGGTATGGGCAGATTTACCGGATGCATCAAAGGTCTGAAACATTTGAAAAGTTCAAAAAGTATAAGGCTGAGGTTGAAAACAAATTAGGTAAAATATTAAAACACTTCGATCAGATCGAAGTGGTGAATATATGGACTTAGAATTCCAGAACTATTTGATAGAACATGGAATCCAGTCTCAATTCACAGCTCCTAGCACACCTCAGCAAAATGGTGTGACAGAAAGGAGAAATAGAACCTTGTTGGACATGGTTCGTTCCATGATGAGTTATGCTTAGTTACCAAGTTCTTTTTAGGGTTATGCAGTTCAGTCTGCAATGTATATTTTCAACTAATTCCCTCGAAAAGTGTTTCTGAAACACCTTACGAGCTCTGGAGATGATGTAAAGGAAATTTACGTCACTTCAGGATTTGGGGTTACCCAACACACGTGTTGGTGCAAAATCCTAAAATGTTGGAATGTTGTTCAAAAGTATGCCTATTTGTAGGCTACCCAAAAGAAATGAAAGGTGGTTTCTTTTACGATCCTTAAGAAGACAAGGTATTTGTATCGAAAAATGCAACCTTCCTGGAGGAAGACTACAAGAAGAATCATCAACCTAGCAGTAAGCTAGTAATAGATGAAATGTCCAGAGAAATGAAAAATGCATCAAAAAGAGTTGTTGATAGAGTAGGTCCATCAATAAGAGTTGTTGATGAAATTGATACTTCTCATCCTTCTCAATAGTTGAGAATGCCTCGTCATAGTGGGAGGGTTGTGCATAAGCCTAACCGGTATATGGGTTTAACTGAAACTCATGTCATCATACGAGATGATGGCTTAGAGGATCCATTGTCTTTCAAACAAGCAATGAATAATGTGGATAAAGACCAATGAATTAAAGTCATGGACCTTGAAATGGAATCTATATATTTCAATTATGTCTGGGATCTTGTAGATCTACCTGGAGGGTAAAAACCCATTGGGTGCATATGGATCTACAAGAGAAAATGAGACCAAGCTAGTAAGGTACAGACCTACAAAGCAAGACTTGTGGCAAAAGGGTTTACCGAAAGAGAAGGGGTAGATTATGAAAAAATTTTCTCTCCGGTTGCCATGATAAAATCAATTAGAATACTCTTGTCCATAGCTACATTTTATGATTATGAAATATGGCAAATGGATGTCAAGACAGCCTTTCTGAATGGCTATCTTGAAGAGAGTGTCTATATGTCTCAACCAGAAGGGTTTTTGAACAGACAAAAGATTTGCAAAATTAATCGATCCATTTATGTGTTGAAACAAACATCTAGATCCTGGAATATGAGATTCGACACTGCGATCAAATCTTATGGCTTTGAACAAAATTTTGACGAACCTGGTATATACAAGAAAATCGTTAACAAAATTGTCACTTTTCTGGTATTGTATGTTGATGATATTCTACTCATAGGTACTGAAGTAGAATTTCTAGCTGACGTTAAGAGATGGCTGGCTACGTAATTCCAAATGAAAGATTTGGGAGAAGCACAGTATGTTCTTGGGATCCAAATAGTTCAGAATCGCAAGAAAAAAACATTAGCATTATCTCGAGCATCTTATATAGACAAGATGTTGACTAGGTATAAAATGCAAAATTCTAAGAAATGAATGTTGCCTTTTAGACATGGAATTCATCTGTCTAAGGAAAAAAATTTAAGACACCTCAAGAGGTTGAGGATATGAAACGAATTCCATATGCATCACCAGTAGAAAGTTTAATGTATTCAATGATGTGTACTCGTCCCGATATATGCTATGTCATTGGAATAGTCAGCAGATTTCAGTCCAATCCTGGATATGATCATTGGACTGCTGTTAAGAACATTCTCAAGTATCTTCGGAGAACGAGAGATTATATGCTTGTGTATAATGCTAAGGATCTGATCCTTATTAGATACACTGATTCTGACTTCCAAACTGATATTGATTCTAGAAAATCAACTTCGGGGTCAGTGATCACTCTAAATGGAGGAGTTGTTGTGTGGAAAAACATCAGGCAGAGTTGTATTGCCAACTCCAGAATGGAAGTTGAGTATGTAGCTGCAAGTGGAGCAGCAAAAAAAACAGTATGGCTCAGAAAGTTCTCGATTGATAGTTCCGAATATGCACCTGCCTATCACCCTCTATATTGACAACAGTGGAGCAGTCGTAAATTCAAAGGAACCTTGAATTCATAAAAGAGGAAAGCGTATCGAGTGGAAGTACCATCTCATTAGGTTGATTGTACGTAGAAGAGACGTGATTGTCAAGAAGATAGCCTCATCAGACAACTTAGCTAATCCATTTACAAAGATCCTCTCGGATAAAGTATTCGAGGGTCATCTAGTAGGACTAGGTCTCCAAGATATTCATCACTAGTGAAAGTGGGAGAATTTATGGGTATTTAATGCCATAGTTTATTATATTTATAATTTTTGTTCTATCAGTGTAACTCAATATTGTAAATATTGATCCACTGAAGTTTTAGTCCAAGTGAGAGTATTATTGGGTTTTATGTCCTAAAGCTTGCAGTTTGTAAAAGATAAACATATTCTATAGGCAATAAACTTTTTATTTATTGTATAAATTGCAAACGTAAAAGTCTAAATCCAATAAACTAAGATCCACAACTATTATATGTATACTTGAACTTTATGTAGAGACATAGAGATCGATCAAGTTTGAGTAAATAGCTAAAATGATCTATAGTACATGACTAAAGTTGGGTACCTTATTCTGGCAACACTATTGGATATGGCCTACTCTGTAGTTGTTACAAAGAGTTGTAAAGATACAACAAACGAAGTGATCTAGATTTGTTCATGAATTGACATGAGGAGTGGGGACGTCCTATGCAATGAGTTTGCATAAGATCAGATAAAGAAATAAGTCACTCTTACTTTATAACGTCGTTTATTGTATAAGACTGACTATTTTACTTTGATAACCTAGATAACTTGATCTTGATCCTGAGCTAACTATGAACTCCTGTTTATTCGGGATTATCCTTAGATTTGCGTAGGTGAGGGTTGGCTCAATAGCGCCGGCTCAATAAGCATCCCATTTCAGGGGTAAGACTGGGTAGATAGTTGGAGACATAGGGTGCAAGATGGAATTCATGCCTACAAATTTTAGGGATAAGAGAAAGGTTGTTCTCTTAAGTACTAAATACGGTTTTGAACAAGGGGCCCCACCTTCTCACTGGGCTGAGAGGAATCCAGTTTAATGACTAGATCAAAACCAATTATTCATTAGAGGATCAGTAGGAACTTAAGGAACAAGACGTAATCTTGAGAGTAAAATAGACATTTGACCCAATGGTTATTACGAACAACCTATGAAGGGTCGACTTACTAATTATGGTTAAATCATGTGGACATAAATATATTTAAAGTGAGGGAAGTGCAATTATGGGCTTTAGTGGAGTAACCTATTAGTTAACGAATGAGGGTTAATTCGATGCAAAGAGTTTAGCCAATTAATCTCGGATCATTGGAGCCTATGATTTGTAGGTCCGTGAGGTCCTCCTACTAGCTCATAAATGGATTAACTTTAGAGTAGCGTGATAAATTTATTTGAAGTGTTCAAATTAGAATTGAACAGAATAGGAGAATTAATTAATATTTAAATATGATTTAAATACTAAATTTATGAAGGTGGATTTGTGTAAAATCAATCTAATATTTGATATTAAATTAATTAGAATTAATTAAATTGCTTAAATAATTATTTATTAATTTTATTAGAAAATTAATTTATGAAATTAATTTTGTAAAATTAATAATATTTTCAACTAAACAACTTTCCAAAACTAGTAAATCACATTTACCTTGTTTGGCCTTCTTCTTCTTAGCCAAATATCTAGGGCAGTTCCACTTCTAGTGTCTATCCTGGTTGCAATGAAAACACTTTCCTTCGTCAACCCTCACTGGTTGCCTACCCCTGAGAGTAGCAGGTTGTGGGTTAGCAAGCGCCTAACCACCCTTCTTCTTCTTCCACATTGTAGTGTCGGAGGAAGAAGGTGTAGACTTAGTTCCAGAGGTCGAACCTTTATGGAACTTTTTGGATGATGAAGCAACATTTGCTTCATCAACTTTATTCTCCTTACTTTTCAGCAAAGATTAGAAAGCCTGCAACTCATTGAGTAGAGTTGTAAGGTTGTATTCAACCCTGTTCAAAACAGCGTTGCTAACGAAATAAAGGAAGCTATCTGGTAACGACTCCAGAATGATGCTAATTTGGCTAGCCTCATCAATGCTCAACCCGTTTATCTTTGCCACGTTGAATTGGACAATCATGTTGAAAACATGTTCCTGAACAGATGTTCCTTCCTTCATGTGTGAATTGAATATTTACTTCAGAGCGTCGTGCGTGAGCTGCGCGGACGGTTGTTCGAACATTTCCCTCAAGGACTCCATGATCTCGCGTGCAATGATCATGGGCTCATACTACTTTCGGACCTTTTCGTTCACCCGTGTCCAGCGCTCATATGCATCTCGAACGTTTCGAGCAGTGGTAGGAGGTGGAATAGGAGGACACTCCTCCTTAAGGACGAAACAAAGGTCATCGATGATTAGTATCGTGTTAATGGTGTTTTTTCAACTAGCGTAATTTTTCCTAGTCAATTTATCGGTGACATGAAAAAGTATATCAGCATGCAGCAGAAGGAACAATGATCAATAAGCATTCTAATTCATTAATTTTTGCTGTAAATAAAGCATGCTCATACAATAATAAAAGGGCTTCAAGTCAAACCTTTGTAGAATCTCTTGAAACTTGAATTCAGCTGCAAATCTTCTCCAGCTCTTCTTGTAAACCACCTCAAGATCTTCTCTACTATTCTCTTGGAGCTTTACATTGAGTTGTGGGACTCAAAATAAGTTTGAATGAAGGAAATTTGGAGAAGAGCTCACTGCAGAAGCTCGAAGAACCCTTCTTCAACCTCTCGAGTTTTCAACAAGACTTCAGCAATTTCAAACAATTTGAATGCCTTAATTTTACTCCAATCTTCTCTATTTGTTGCAGGACTCTCATGCAAAGAAGATGGCTGCATGAGATGCAACTCATGCTTAGAATATTAAAGCTAGAGTCAAATGAGTTTTGAGAGAGAAAGTTGAAGGTGATAATGGAAAAACCTATAATTCCATTTTATATTTTTCAATTTCAAATTTCAAATTTTATTTCTATAACCAATTTGATTTTAGAAATGAAATTATTATTGATTTTACAAAATTAATTTCATAAATTAATTTTCTAATAAATATAATAGTAATTAATTAATTAAACAATTTAATTAATTCTAATTAATTTAATATCAAAGAGTAAATTAATTTTACACAAATTCCACCTTCATGAATCGCTATTCATGAATTTAATATTTAAAATCATATTTAAATATTTAATCAATTCTCCAATTCCGTTTAATTCTAATTTGAACGTTTCAAATTAAATTATCATCCTAATTCATAACTAATCCATTTACGAGCTAGTAGAGGGACCTCGCGGAGCTATAGAACATGGGCTCCAACGATCCGAGATTAATTGGCTAAACTCTGTACTCCGAATTAATCCTTATTCGTTAACTAATGGGTCACTTCACTAATGCCCATAGTTGCACTCCTCTCACTGTAGATATATTATGTCCACATAATTTATCCATAATTAGTAAGTCGACCCTTCATAGGTTGTTCGTAATAACGGTTGGGTCAAATGTCTGTTTTAGCCCCAACATTATGTCTTGTTCCTTAAGTTCTTACTGGTCTTCTAATGAACAACTGTTTTGTGATCTAGTCACTAAACAAGGTCCCTCTCAGCCCAGTGAGAGGGTGGGGCCCCTTGTTCAAGACTTGGATTTAGTACTTAAGAAAACAACCTTTCTCCTATCCCTAAATCGGGTAGGCGTGAATTCCGTCTTGCACCCTATGTCCCCAGCTATCTACCCGATCTTACCCCTGAAATGGGAGGCTTATTGAACCAGCGCAGTTGAGCCAACCCTCACCTATGCAAATCTAAGGATAATCTTGAATAAATAGGAGTTTATAGTTAGCTCAGGATTAAGATCGAGTTACCTATGTCATCTAAGGGAAATAGTCAGTCTTATATAGTAAACAACATTATAAAGTAAGAGTGACTTATTTATTGGTCCAATATTATGCAAACTCAATGCATAGGATGCCCTCTCCTCATGTCAATACATGAACGAATTTGGATCACTTCGTTTGTAGTATCTTTACAACAACTTGTAACAGCTACAGAGTAGGCTGCATCAAATAATGTTACCAGAATAAGGTACCCAACCTTAATCATGTACTATAAATCATTTTAGTTATTTACTCGAACTTGATCCTTCTATATGTCTCTACATAAAGTCCAAGTATTCATATAATAAACGTGGATATTAGTTTATTGGATTTTGACTTTTACGTTTGTAATTTAATAGAATTGATAATAAGTTTATTGACTATAGAATATGTTTATCTTTTACAAACTGCTAGTTTTAGGACATAAAACCCAACACGACAAGTAAAGATAGTGTAGTGGTACACATAATAAAATTGTTAAAAAAAGAACAAACTTAATAAGTCTACTTGCATGAAACCAATTTTAAAACCAATCAAGTTTTAGTAAAATAGTTCTAGTGTACCTTAAGTGATATCTATTTTGCATTGATGCTCCATTAAGGCAGAACAAAAGTTACCGTAGGGTGATCAAATGCCTCTTCACTAGAATGAGACAATCTCAACCATTAGATAGAAACAACTCCTTGTAGCTGAATCTAATAGTCACCATTGTTCAGTCCAGCATTTGTTAACATCCTTAACAATTTTTTGTAAGTGTAACCCCTCATTTTAGGCCCTAGAGTCCCGCCCTAATGAGCCAACCTTAGGAAAAAGTCGATTAGGACAACAAACTAAAGCAACCCTATCCATTTCTGGAGATCAAATAAAGAGTTGTGCAAAACTGCCATCCTTTAGGGGGACATTCCCAGGTTGCCACGAGACGATGTACAAAAACTTTATCCAGCCTAATGAGAGAGACCAAGGGATATGTTGTCACACGTCCTGCTCCCACTTACTATGAACATTCTGTCCATTCACCTTGGTATTGACCTACCCTGTCACACCCTGCCCCAAGACCGCATTCCTGAGCCCGAGGAGAGGCGTGATGTTAACTAATGCTACTCTTTCATGACCACTATTGACATTACTTTACTAGTTTCCTTTTTAAAACCTTATTTACTACAGTAGCGGAAAAACTTACATGCTTTATTTAGGAAACTAGTTTACAAATTCAAGTTACATTTACTAGTATGGCATTACCCCGACTACAAAATTCTTTTAGTATTATTTCTAAAACTTGTGGCAGACCTTGACCAACTTCGCAACCTGGACTCTTTTGCTACCTACGAGAGAAACACAGAAAACAAACCACGAGCTTTACAAAGCTCAATGAGTGGAATCATAAGTACAAATCTTTTTTAGACCATAAGTATTATAGCACGAGGTTCCAATGCAAACCTCCATTATATCATGAAGCTTTTCACAATCTTACCTACACACACGGTAGATAGTTAACATTTCACATCTAAAAATATTCATTAACCTATGTGCACATAGTTCTCCCTTTCATGGGCTCAGAATCTAGGCCCGTCGGCCCTTTGACCATCCCATTCAAGGTTTTTCCTTTCCACAAGCTCAAAAACTAGATTCCTTAGTCCCCTGACTATCCTATAAGGATTTATTTTGGGCTCAGGTTCTAGGAATATAGACCCCCTGACCATCCCAATCTCATATTCATCTCATAATATAAACTACAGCATATTAATTCTAAATATTCTTAAAAGAGTAAAAGAAGAAACCACTCACAGTGACCCGCTGATATTTCTTTTTCCTCCCAGTTCTCCTAGTTTTCCTTATTCTTCTGTTGAACCCTATTTTGGATTTAACTTTAAGCTTAGATTACTCACTCTTCCAGGTCTTATCTCAAGACATTTCCTTCTTAAAAAATGTGTGAAAATGTCTTAACCAAATTACCTTAGAGTTTTTCCTTGAAATTCCTTGGCGATAGTTTGGAGTCTCGAGTTTACTTCCCCTGGCCCGATTGTTTTCCCACTGGTGAGCACCTCTCGGTTTTTTTTTAATTTGACAACCTTAGAGTTAAGGCACCCTCACACCAAATCTACATTTAATTTAAAAACTTTTGGTCTAAAAATCATCTGATTTGCACGAGTAGTTGTGGATAACTTCTCGTTTGAATTTAGCTTAGGCGTCTGTCCATACACCCAGCTTCCTTTCAGTGCCCCTGTTCATACTTTCGTCTGATCAACGTCTCTTTTCCCTCGTTCAACATACGAATATCTCTTATTTTCTCCTTTCTTTGTGATCTTTATGGACTTAAATAGTATGTGGCACAGTGAGGTGTTCTGCTCCATTTATAGGCATCTCACCCTTCTCCTTTACCCGACACCTCCTCCATTGATCACATCCAGGTGTATTCCTTACATTCTTCCAATGCCCAGCCTCTTCCACCTCCTATTTGATGTGTCTTTTCCCTAAACTATCAACACAACCTTCATGCCATCGCAACCTAAGGTGTCTTTCTCTTCCTTAGCCAACACCTAATGCTTAAATTTGCATGTCTTCTTGTGCATCCACCTTATTTGCTCAAGGTCTAAGATTTTTCCCCAATAAGCAACATGTTCGGATGATGACCTTGAATACGTCCATCCCATCTCATATGCTCCCATCCTACCTCAATGCGTCCATCAACCACAAATGCATCCGTCCAACCTCATTTGCGACCTTCCAGTTGGCACAATATACTTATGTCCGGACACTATCCCTTGGCGCATGCGTCCATCCAACATCAAAATGCGTTCATTCAACCTCACATTGTGCATCCAATTGACGCAACTTGGTCATATATGCTAAGTGCTCGTAAGGCTCATCTTTGGCCGCATATCCTTCTCTCGGTTAGCCATCATCAACTTGTGGCTTTCTCATCAATGACATCACCTGAGTCGAAACTCAAGACAACGCGTCCTTGGTCGCATACCTTCCTCTCCCACATGGCTTACCTTTGACCTATGCACGTAACAAGGATTATGACCAACACTCTTCCAACGCATACTATTAGCCTTGTCCTATGTGCCCACATGCCCTCAGATGTCCTCGCCATATAGCACGTCACCAACGCATAACAACCCTATGTACTGCAAGCGTTAGAAACGCAAGACGTTTCACCATGCGTCCACCATGGGTTGTCTCATTGTCGTATAGCTCATCGTCTAGTACTGTGAGCGATGTGAGGTAATAAAATTTTTTATCACCTAGACATTGTAGGTTAAATCCAATTATGAGAGTTATATTTGGATAAACCACTTAGACTTAGGTTGTATGAAATTAGTCGTCTTGCCTAAGTAAATTACTCAAATATTTAGAACACTTCAGTGGGAGACTAACAATATATTTGATATATAGTTATTAGCTTTCACGTCTTGAAGAGTTCACACCGTGAGATCCATGCTCGGCTTCTTGTCGATTTTACCTCAACTGCTCTATACGGAAAATGTTTACATGGGTCAATAACAAGGTGAATGAGGGAAGTAGTTCATAGTAAGTAGGTGAAGGAAATGCGTCAACATTGTCCTATGGTCTCCTCCATTAGTTTGAACCGTGAGATTTCTATGTTGCGCTTGCTGTCATTTTTATGCGACACTAGCTAGTCGTTAACCACGGCGATCTCTACGGAGGGTTGTAACATAGGATTCAGAAAAACCTAGGCTTCAGTAAAATGAATAGGGTCTTATAGTTCCATCTCGGATATTGTCTTCTATCTCGGAGGCATATTCACACCGTTCTATAAGATCTGAAAATGAAAGGTCACACTTACAAGAATTAGTAAGTGTTAGAAAATATTTTGACCGAAAATGATAACTAAAAGAACTATTGGAATATGAGTTATTCTAGATAATAGTATTTGGTCAAGAACTATCTTGCTTCTGTGAAGGAATTCTTGACTGCCCCACAGTAGCACTTGTTCTAAATCACTTAAGTATCGTTGCAAATAAATAAAGATTTATTAGGTACTTTATTAGTTTAGCTAAAATGTATTCATATGCATATTTTAATAGAGTTTGTTTAAAATGTTTCAGCAATGTCGAACTCGAATATACAACTGCTTGCTTCTGACAAATTTAACGAAGAGGATTACTCGAATTGGAAATCGAATATCAATACAATATTAGTAGTAGATGATTTGAGGTTTGTGTTAATGGAGGAACGTCCTCCAGTTCCCAATTCAACAGCAACCTCAAATGTTAGGGATGTCTATGATAGGTGGGTGAGGGCGAACGAAAAAGCTCGGGCCTATATCTTGGCGAGTATATCTGATGTACTCAACAAGAAACATGAGGTCATGCCTACAGCTCGTGAGATCATGGCATCATTACAAGAGATGTTCGGGCAACCGTCATTGTTTATTAGAAATGAAGCCATCAAATATGTGTATGTGACACGCATGAAGAATAAGACCAACGTAAGAGAACACATTCTCGACATGATGGTCCATTTTAACATCACGGAGGTTCATGGGGCTATGATAGATGAAACAAGTCAAGTGAGCATGATACTGGAATCTCTTCATGAGAGTTATCTTCTGTTCAGGACAAATGCTGTCATGAACAAAATCACTTATAACTTAACGACGTTGTTGAATGAATTGAAAACTTATCAATCAATGATGAAACTTACAGAAAAAGAAATAAATGTTATTTCTAAACCAAAAAAGTTTTACAAAGGGTCCACGTCTGGTACGAAACCCGTTGATGATAAGAAAGTTGATTCTTCTTCTTCTTCTAAGGATAAAACCGTACAGATGAAAAAGAAAATGTTTCCATTATGGAGAGGTTAGGCATTGGAAGCGTAATTGCCCAAAATATCTAGTTGAAAAGAAAGAAGAAAAGAATAAACAAGGTAAATATGATTTACTAGTTGTTGAAACATGTATAGTGGAAAATTCTCACCTTACCTGGATATTAGATTCAAGCGCCGCTATTCATGTTTGTACTTTTCTATAGGAAACTAGTTCTTGGAGAAGACTTTTTGAATATGAGATGACATGCAAGGTGGGCACAGGTGAAGTCATCACAACTGAAGTAATGGGAGATGTGAAGTTGTTTTTTAGAGATTTTTTTGTCTTACTAAAAGAATGTGTTCTTTGTACTTAAGATGAAAGGAAATCCGATCTCCATTTCTTGTCTTTTAGAGAATATGTACAGTGTATCTTTTGAATGTAATGAAGTGTTTATTTATTCAAGAGATGTTCATATTTTTTCTGCTAGACTCGCAAATAACTTATACATATTACAACCAATGGAAGCAAAAGCTATTTTAAATATAGAGATGTTTAAAACGGTTGAAATTCATAATAAAAAGCGAAAAATTTCTCCTAACGCCTATCTTTGGCACTTCAGGCTTGGTCACATTAATCTCAACAGGATTGAGAGATTGGTAAAAAAAGTCATCTAAATCAGTTAGAAGACAGTTCCCTACCTCCATGTGAATCATGTCTTGGGGGAAAAATGATGAAAAGATCTTTTTCTGACAAAGGTCTTTGTGCCAAAAAACCTCTTTAACTTATACATTCAAACCTTTGTGGTCCGATGAATGTTAAACCTTGATGAGAATATCAGTACTTCGTCTGTTTTATTGATGATTACTCTCGATATGGCTATATTTAATTAATCTCACAAGTTTAAAACTCTTGAAAAGTTCAAAGAATTTAAGGCTGAGACTGAAAATCAATTAAGTAAAAGAATTAAAACACTTCGATTTGATCGAGGTGGTGAGTATATGGATTTGCAATTCCATAACTATGTAATAGATCATGGAATTCAATCCCAACTCACAGCACCTGAAACACCACAACAAAACGGTGTTGCAGAAAGGAAAAATCGAATCTTGTTGGATATGGTTCAGTCCATGATGAGTTATGCATAATTACCTCAATTCTTTTGGGGATATGCAGTACAGTCTGCAGTTTATATTCTGAACGTTGTTCCATCTAAAAGTGTTTTAGAAACACCATATGAATTGTGGGAAGGACGGAAAGCGAGTTTACGTCATTTCCATATCTGGGGTTGTCCAACACACGTGTTGGTACAAAATCCTAAGAAATTGGAAACACGTTCGAAATTATGCCTATTTGTAGGATATCCCATGGAAACAAAAGGAGGATACTTTTATGATCTCCAAGAAGATATCGACAAATGCAACATTCTTGGAAGAGGATCATATTAAAAATAATTTACCTTGCAGTAAACTAATATTGCAAGAACTGTCTAAAGATACTACAGAAAGATCAACAAGAGTTGTTGATCAAGTTGATCCATCAACAACGATTGTTATCCCGTCATGTCCATTCTAAGAGTTGGGAATGCCTCGTCGTAGTGGGAGGGTTATTCAACAACCTGAATGCTACATAACTTTAACAGAAACTCAAAACATCATACAAGATGATGGTTTAGAGGATCCATTAACCTTTAAAAAGGCAATGGAAGATGTTGACAGGGAACAATGGATAAAAACCATGGACGATGAAATGGAGTCTATGTACTTCAACTCAGTTTGAGAACCTGTAGATCAACCACAAGATGTTACATCTATAGGTTGTAAGTGAATCTACAAGAGAAAACGAGACCAAACTGGCAAGGTACAGACCTATAAAGACAGACTCGTGGCAAAGGGTTTTACCCAAAGAGAAGAAGTTGATTATGAAGAAACTTTTTCTCTTGTTGCCATGATTAAATCAATAAGAATACTTCTTGCCATTGCCACATATTATGACTATGAAATATGGTAAATGGATGTGAAGACAACTTTTCTGAATGGCTAGTTGATTAAAGTATTTTTATGTCTCAACCAGAGGGATTCGTCGAAAAAGAACAGGAACAGAAAGTCTGTAAGCTTAATCGATCCATTTATGGATTGAAACAAGCGTCTAGATCGTGAAATATAAGATTTGACACTGTGATCAAATCTTATGACTTTGAATAGAATGTTGACGAACCTTGTGTATACAAAAAGATAATCAATAAAACTGTAGTACTCTTAGTTCTATATGTTGATGATATCTTGCTCATTGAGAATGAGACAAGTTTTCTTTCAGACGTAAAAAGATGGTTAGCATCACAATTCCAAATGAAAGATTTGGGTAATGCTCAGTATATTCTAAAAATACAGATCTTTTGAGACCGAAAGAATAGAACATTGGTACTGTCTCAGGCATCTAATATTGCCAAGATATTGTCAAGGTATAATATACAAAATTCCAAGAAAGGCTTATTACCTTTCAGGCATGGAATTTATTTGTCGAAGAAACAATGTTCTAAGACACCTTAAGAAGTTGAGAAGATTAACATAATTCCATATGCTTCTGCAGTTGGGAATTTGATGTACCCTATGTTGTGTACACGTCCTGACATATGTTTTACAGTTGGAATCGTCAGCAGGTTCTAGTCTAATCCTGGACACAGATATTGGACCGTTGTAAAAAATATCCTCAAGTATCTAAAGAGAACAAGGGACTATATGCTTGTTCATGGACCTAAGGATTTGATCCTTACAGGGTACACTGATTCTGTTTTCCAGATTGGCGTAGATTCTAGGAAATCTACCTCAAGATCAGTTTTCACTCTTAACGGAGGAGCTATATTTTGGAGAAGCATCAAGCAAAGTTGTACCACTGCTTCTACCATGAAAGCGAAATACGTGGCTGCATACGAAGCTGCTAAGAAAGCAGTATGGCTATGCAAATTCTTAGCTAATTTGGAAGTCGTTCCAAATATGCACCTGTCTATCATACTGTATTGTGCAACAGTGGTGCAGTTGCTATCTTAAAGGAACCTAGGAGACACAAGCGTGGAAAACACATTAAAAGAAAGTATCGTTTCATTTGGGAGATCGTACACAGAGAAGATATGCTCGTCACAAAGATAGCCTCTGAAGACAACCTTACTGATCCATTAACCAAGGCCTTCTCAGCTAAAGTTTTCGAGGGCCACCTAGTTGGACTAGGACTCCGAGTAGTGTAATCTAGGGCAAGTGGGAGAATGTCTATGGTATTATATATGCCCTAGTTTATTGTATTTTTCCCATTATGTATCTCAATATTATATTGTATATATTTGTTCTCATTGGAGTTTTAGTCCAAGTGGGAGATTATTGGGAATGTCTTAGAACTTGCAGTTCTATTTTATCAATAAAAATGACTTGTTGATTTTGCATCTTATTATAAAAATCCAATAAACGTATCCCTGGCTATAGTTTGAATGCCTAAATGGTCTAATAAGTATATGGATGAAATTGGGTATCTCATCCTCGTAACACTATTAGATGTGGCCTAGTCTGTAATTGTTACAAGAAGTTGTAAGATGCTACAAACGATGTGATCCAAAAATCGTTCATGTTGAGGCATGAGAGTGGGGGCATCCTATACAATGAGTTTGTATATAGACTGGACCATGAGAATAGTCACTTTTCTTTCTAACGATTATTTACTATTAAAACTGACTATTTCATTTATCATATAACCTAGGATAAGTCGATCTTAATCATGAGCTAGCTATGAACTTCTATTTATTCAGGATTATCCTTTGATTTGCAAACAGTGAGAGTAGTCCAACAACACTGCTCAATAAGCTTACCATTTTGAGGATAAGACCAGATGAATAGCTGGGGACATAGCCTTGCAAGATGGAATTCACTCCTACCCTATTTAGGGTTAGCAGATAGGTTGTTCTCTTAAGTACTGACTCCAGGTCTTGAACAATCGGGGCCCACCTTCTCATGATAGAGAAAGGATTTGATTCATAGAGATTATGAATCAAAATTGTTCATTAGAGGATTAGTAGAAACTTAAGGAACAAGATGTATTCACAGAGGTAAAACGGTATTTTTGACCTAGTTGTGATTACGAACAACCTGTGAAGGATTGACTTATTGATTATGGTTATTAAGTGGACATAATATATCTACAGTCAGGGGAGTTCAACTATGGGCTATAGTAGAGTGTCCCATTAGTTAACGAACGGGGATTAGATCGAGCTAATGAGTTTAGCCGATTAATCTTGAATCGTTGGAGCCCATGATCTGTAGATCCGCGAGGTCCTCTACTAGCTCATAAATGGATAAGCTTTAGGGTAGCTTGAGAAATTAATTTGAAACGTTCAAATTAAATGGAACAAGAGAATATATATTTAAAGATGATTATTTTGCAAAAAAATAATTTAATATTTGATATTAAATAATTATTATTTTAAATTAATTTAATTTTGAATTAAAATGGTTTTAAAATCATTTTTTTAAAAAAAAAATGGAAAATCATTTTGCATGGTTGCACAAACTTGAGATTAAATTTTCTTCATTACCTTCATCTTCATGCTCACACAAAGGCCATTACCCTCTCTACATTGATTCTCCAAACATGACCTAGAAGCCATGCACTCCACTTCTTTGCATGTTCATCTGCTATATATAAAGAAGACTGGAGTCATTTGAAATGATGAATGCATAATTTTTTAGAGAAAAATTTCTATGAGAAGAAGACTGTCTTCTTTGTTTGGCTGCTGTGAGTTCTTCACTTCTTCAAGCTGTTCTTGAGTCCCACAACTCTTCCTAGAGCTCCAGGAGGATAGTAGGGACAATTTTGAGGTGGTTTACAGTGATATCAAAAGAAGATTGTTGTTGTACACCCGTTTTCTTGGAGAGTTCTTCAAAGGTATGATCTTAAAACCCACTTTTTTAGAAAAGCATGCTTTAGTTTCTACCAAAATTAGTGAATTTGAATGCTTATGGATTCTTTGATACTTCCGCTGCATGTTATTTAACTCTTTCAAATTTAATTTTAGTTTCTTTACTCTATGATGTCCCTTATTTATACGATGAAGTGACCCTCCTATTCCTAGGCTCTTGGTCTCATATCCCTTTGTGAAATCCACTTAAACTATAGCCTTTTAAGCACTAAAGCTCAGCTGAATTGTTAAATTAAGTGACTAATTTAATTTACCGATATTAAATTTAACGTCAGCAAAGAGAATGCATGAATCAAGTTGGTGTGAAGTACAATATCACTTAAGTCATAAAGACAATAAGGCATCCACATTATTGAGCCCCTTTAAGAATTTAGCTCATGATAGATGACAAAATAAACATTTTTATTAAATCAAGAATCATTGCTATAATATAGTTCGATTGATGGAAAGATGGGAAAATAAAATAATTACAAAAACTAAATGGAAAATAAAGCTAGAAAAATAACAACTCTAAAGAACTTGGGAAGGTTCTCAAACTTCAAGTCTTTTCCTAGGATGATTTCCCCTTTACCAAGGTGAAATCGTTCCTTAACATACAGTTTCGTGGGAAGAGATATCTTAGAGCCACTATGCCTTAGAGGAACTTCCGTTCTTAAGGCTACTGACTTGAAATATTGAGAAGAAACTCAAGGGGCTGCGATAAAAATAATAGAATCAGTGGAGAAGAAGATAGGCGCGGCTATGAAGAGTTGCGTCCAATGAGGGGAAGGGTTTCCAACCCTTTTAAAGGGACAAAGGTGATTAGGGAAGGTGGGATTTCAAGTTATGAATGATTTCCATGCGAAATCGAAGTTGAAAAACTGATCAAATAGTGAAAATCGGAATTGCCTTTGACTAGTTTGAATTCTTGAATTTTTGGGCTCACTAATGTGGGTGTATCACTTATGCTGCGGGTGCATCAAGTTACAACAGCTGAAAAATTGAAGAAGAAGGAAAGCTGCAGACAAGAAGGATGCCGAAAAGAGGGGAGCTAAATAATTCTTCCCTTTTTATCTTTTCTATATTGAATGACATATCTTTTTTACATATAAATTTGTATAGAGGCTATTTCTATATATGTACATATGTGTGTCAAGTAAGGGACAAAAGAATTAAATTAAATCTTCTCTTCTGCAGGTAAAAGACGACCGTTGTAACATTGTTTGTTAGGGAGAGAGAGAAGGTCCACGGTGTCACTAATGTCAGCTCCTATGTGGCGCTTTGTCACCTGCTGATGGGGATGATTTTCATCCTTGTCATCCCCCTTCAAGCGAGAGGGTAATTCCGCTAGCCCGAGCTTGCTTCGAAGGTATGAAAAGGTGTCAAAAGGGAGAGGCTTGGTTAGGCAGTTGGCCAGCTGTTCTACAGAGGGAACATAACGAACATGAAGTTGGTCATGAAGAACAAGATCTTGGATGAAGTGCACATCGATCTCAATGTGCTTAGTTCGTGCATGGAAAATTGGATTTGCAGCTAAGGCACCTGCACCCATGTTATCACACTAGAGAATAGGAATGCCAATTGAAGGGAAGCCAATTTCAATCAGCAGGTTTCTCACCCATATAATCTCTGTGGCAGCGTGTGCGAGAGCTTTATACTCTGACTCAGTGCTTGATCGAGCCACGATCATTTGTTTCTTAGAAGACCAGAAGATGAGTGTGGACCCAAGGTAAATACAATAGGTTGCAGTCTACTTTCGATCATCAAGGCTTGAGGCCTAGTCGGCATCAGAGTAAGCTATAATATTGAGGTGCGGATCAGAGTTGATGGTGAGGCCAAAGTGAAGAGTCCTAGCAAGGTACCTAAGCACACGTTTAACAGCTGACCAATGAACATCAGTGGGGGCTTTGAGAAATTGACTAGTTTGTTGACAATAAAGGCAATGTCGGGTCTTGTGTTGGTGAGGTACTGAAGGGCACCAACTGTGCTACGGTAAAGGAATGGGTCACGTAGAGGTGTGTTGATGCTCAGTGAGAGTAAGGTTCTACGTACAGAAAGAGTCGGGCAGGGTTTCATATGTTTGAGGTTCAGTTTAGTCAGAAGTTCAGTGATGTATTGGGCTTGATGTAGATGAAGACCAGAGGGTGTGTAGTTTATTTGAACACCAAGAAATTGACTGAGTTTTCCCAGGTCTTTAAGAGAAAATTTTTTATTGAACTATGAAATAAGATGATCTATGTAGGTTGGATCACTGCCACTGAGTATCAAGTCGTCCACATAAACAAGCAGCATGGTAATGGTAGATGAGGTGCGCATGTAGTAGAGAGAGGTGTCTAGAGAACTTACTGTGAACCCGGATGTACAGAGAAATGCTTTAACTTTGTCATTCCAAGCTTGAGGAGCATGCTTAAGGCCATAGATAGCACTGTTGAGCTTGCAGATGTAATGTGGGTGAGACTTGCATGCAAAGCCGGGAGGTTGAGACATGTACACTATTTCCTTCAGCGTGTCGTTGAGGAATGCATTGTTAAAGTCAATTTGGCACAGGGGCCAATGATTTGATACTGCCAGTGTGAGAACAACTCGGATGGTGGACACCTTGATAATAGGGCTGAATGTATCAAAATAATCAAAGCCAGGGTGTTGGTGAAAGCCTTTGGCAACAAGGCGTGCTTTATACCTTTGGACAGAGCCTTGAGCATCACGTTTTAAGGGATAAACCCATTTGCAACTGACAACAGTGTGATCAGAAGTAGGCGGTACCCGTGTCCAAGTGTTGGTAGCTGAAGGGCATCAAGTTCTTCAACCATTGCTGCTCGCCATTGTGGAACTGCAAGAGCTTGAGAGATAGAATCGGGTTCAGTCTGAGTGCGGTCTTCGTTTAGCTCAGCAATCCAAGTTTTTGGCTTGAAGATACCAGCCTTCCCCTAGTGATCATTGGATGAATGCTGACGAGAGGTTGGACTATAGGTTGTATGGGTTGCAGTGGGGATGGAGGTGAGGATGTTATCGGAGGTGACACTATAGTAGGATTAGAAGGTGAATGTGGGGGTTGAGGTGATGATCTTGGAGGAGATTTTAAGGGGGATAGGTGAGGTCTGTAATGTGGAGATGATGGACTCGATATTGGATCAGGTAAGGTTTGGAAGGACTGAGGCTACGCAAAGGTATTGGTTTCTGGTGAGTGTTGGTTTGAGGGCGGGTAAACAAGGGGTTAGGGGAACCATGGGGTGATTGGTGGAGTTGAACTGGAGGGAATGGAGGGCTGAATATTAGCAAAGCCTGTTTGGAAGGGGAATTCTTCTTCATTGAAAATGACATGGCGGGATATGATAACCTTTCCATCATCAGTGAGGCAGTGGTAACCTTTGTGTATTGGTGAGGGACCAAGGTAGACACATTTTGTGCTATGGAAGGCAAATTTGTGAGTCTGATATGGTCGAAGATGTGAATAACACGCACAGCCAAAGACCGTGACAGACAATAGATCCAATTTGCTACCAAGTAGTGCTTACATCGGGCTAATATCCTGAAGAATAGGAGAAGGAAACGAGTTAATAAGTAGAACGACAGTTTGAAAGGCATACCACCAGAGATGCAAGGGCATCTTAGCTTGTGCTAAGAGTGTGAGACCGGTCTCAACAATATGGCGGTGTTTTCGCTCAGCACGACCATTTTGAGCTGAAGTGTAGGGGCAGGAAACTCTGACTTGAATTCCTAACTGATCACACATATGTGCGACGATTTTGTACTCACCCCCTCCATCCATTTGCAATGTACGAAGTGTTTTGTTAAATTGATTATAAACAAAGGCCTGAAAGTGTCGAAAGGCAGTGGTAGTGTCACTTTTATGTTTTAAGGGATATAACCAAGTGATTTTGCTATAGTCATCAATGAACAATACATAGTATCTATAACCATCCGCTAATGGCATTGGGTCTCGCCCCTAGAGATCAATGTGCACTAAGTCGAAGGGTGTTTGTGCATGAGATAAAGAATCAGAGAAGGGTAAGTTATGGGACTTTCCAAATTGACAAGCTTCACAAAATACTTCTCATTATCAGTGATTTTCAAGTTACATCCACTAATTACTTTTGAAAAAATTCTAAGAGATGGATGGACAAGCCACCTGTGAAGAACAATTTGGAAATTGTCGTGCTGGTTTGAAAAACAGATAGATGAGGAGACAGGGTGGACTGAATAGTCAAGCTAGCACTTGATGATCCTGAAGCAGTCAGTGCATTATTTATCGATTGGTTGACAGCGTCCAACTGGTAGAGCCCATCTTTAAGCCGGCGTTTCAAAAGTGCTACCCTCGACCCCTTGTCCTTAACCACACAAAAATCAGCATGAAATTCAACCACAATGTTATTGTCCTTGGCTAGTTTGGACAGACTGACTAAATTTTTGGCTATAGTAGGTACGAAAGTATGTTGCGAAGTGAAATAACACCAAACTCAGTAAGTATATTGGAATGTCCATAACGAGATATAGGGAGAGAAGTACCATTTCCAACGACTACTTTATCAGTACCTGTGTAGGTGGAGGAGGATTGGAGGAAGGTAGGATTACTAGTAATGTGAGTGGAGGCTCCGCTATCTACATACCAGTTGGGGTCAGCGATTGATTCAGGTGAAGCCACAGCTGAGTGAGTGAGCAAGACAGAGGTGTTCTATTCTTGGTTTCTACTTGGTGGGAGCTTGGTAGATTCAGCACGAGTGTGTGTCTATCTGGGGTTATTAAACTCCTTGTTACACCTGAAGTAGCAAATATTAGCTGTGTGACCAAGTTTTTCGCAAGTTTGACAGGTAGGTCTGGTTGTCGATGCACTATTCCAGCAGCCACGTCCTCTGTTACGACTTTCTCCTCCCCTGAAATTTGAAGGCTGGGTGTTTCCATACGAGTTGCGATAAGTGTTTGCTGAAGTATTGGAGTTACTTTGCACAACATTGACTGAAGGTGGGCTAGGTGTGAGTGAGACATTGGCCATTCTAGTGATTCCAGTTTTGACTGCAAACTGATATTCAAGCATTTTCTCATATGACAGTAGATCAGACTGTAGATCGAACCAACGTGTTATTCCTTTGCTTTGGACTGTTACTACTACTAAGTTGTATCCCTTATCAAGTCCAGACAGCACTTGTGATATAAGATCAGGTGAGGAGACCAGAGAACCTGCAAGAACAAGACCATCAGTATACCGTTTCATCAGGGTTAGATACTCATTCATTGTCAAAACGCCTTTGTGGGTCTGCTGGACATTCTCTTGAGATAATCTGTCTCAACGCTGGATTGAACTCTAACCAACTCTTGAACAGCTTCCCAAAGGTCTTTAGCAGTTTGGAATCCCATAACTTATGTAGCGATTTCCTGATTCATTGAGTTGTAGAGCCACCCCAAAAGAAGCTGATCGACAGCTATCCAAGCATCGTAGGTTGGATTCGGTTGCATTTCAACATCAGATATTGCGGTGATGGCTGGATCGACACTCGAGCTTTCACTGGAGTGCTTACTGGTTTGTTTTGTAATGAAGCGGTTGGGGCAGGGGTTTTCCCCAGTTAAGTTGCCTTCCAATCGATATCTTCTGAGAATTGGCCAAGCAAGGTTTTGCCAGAGTAAGAAGTTTGACCTATCCATTTTGATGGATGTCACTTGATTGAGTCGCTGATTTAAGGGAGGTCTTGTGATGTTGCCATTGTTGGCAGCTCCAGGAAAGATGGCAGAGGAGATAGCTAGTGTAATCACCATTGTAGGCTAGTCTTACCTCGGCTCTGATATCAAGTTACAGCAGCTGAAAAATTGAAGAAGAAGGAAAGCTGCAGACAAGAAGGATGACGAAAAGAGGGAGAGCTAAATTATTCTTCCCTTTTTATCTTTTCTATATTGAATGGCTATATCTTTTTCACATATATATTTGTACAGAGGCTGTTGCTATATATATACAAATGTGTGTCAAGTAAAGGACAAAAGAATTAAATCAAATCTTCTCTTCTGCAGGTAAAGGATGACCGTTGTAACAGAGTTTATTAGGGAGAGAGAGAAAGTCCACGGTGTCACTAATGTCAGCTTCTATGTGGCGCTTTGTCACCTGCTGATGGGGATGATTTTCATCCTTGTCACATCAAATGTAAATTTTGCAGAAACAGTCTCTAAACCTTCCAAAATTCAACAGATTAGCTTTAAATCAACAAATAACATTGTTTAAGCCTAATTACCTTCCAGTAAACTCAGTTCAGAAAAATATGACTAAAATTTGAGCCAAACTCATGCACAAATACATTTTTTTTTCATGGTAAATGTGTCCAAATAGAAGCTCAAATTCGAGCATTTTATGACAGGAACCACTACCCCTAGTCATGCATAACATTACAAGTTCCTTTTTTTCCTTTTTTTTTTCTTTTTCTTTTTTGTGATATTTTCTTTTCAATGCAAATATTTAACAGCTTGTTGATTTTTTTAGCAGGCATATAAATAATTTTATCCCTTAGTATTACACTACTAACATCATGCAAGACATCCTTAATCAATGGGGCCTATCAGAGTGACAACAAAAATATAGGCTAAATAATACGATTCTAAGCATGTAAGACCTAATTTAGGCAGTTATAGAACTTAAACGTGCATGAGAAGTAAGAAATTTTTTTGAAAAGGGCTAAAAATTATGATTATTCATATTAAATATCACGGCATACAGATTTAAAACAAAAGGGAGTGTGTCATAGACTAGTCATCATAACGAACCACGAACATAAGCAAACATGTATAAGCATAGAAATAAAATAGCCCAATCTCAGATTCTCAAGGGCTCTAGCCAAAATACAAACATATTCCACCCCTGAACTTAAAACATTTTTTTTTTAAAAATCCATTAACAATTTCGAAAACATTTTTAAAACCGTAAAGTCAGAAAAAAAAATTGTAAATAAAATATAACAATTTTTTTAAAAAGTTTATCTACTAATCCTATAAAAAATCATATGAATATTTCAATGCTCCATGATTTTTTTCTCCAACAAATTCTTATAAAATTTGTTAAGAAAATAAAAATTCATTTTAGAGTTCAACTCTACCCATCAATATTGACAAAAATAACAATATAATAAGGTTTTACCTTTCCAATGTTAACAATTTTTCCAACACATTGATCTTACCCAAAACATGGAGTTCATAACCTATATCCACAAGTATGAACACCCATAATCAAATTGGGTAAATGTTTGACTTATACGACATTGATATAATAACCTATACTCCCAATTCATCCATGTCAACAATCATAACATTATTCAACAAAACTCTCGAAAATGGTCGTAAACACGTAATATTCGACAACAAATAGCATCCTTCTTTTCCTTATTATTATTATTATTTTTTTATTTTTTTGGGGGAGGGTCACCTAGTGAGTCTAGGATTACTAGTTTATAATCTAGGGCAAGTGGGAGATAGAGTGCATCTTATATCCTCAACTTCTTGAGGTGATTCCCGTTGCCATCATGAAAAATTGATGACATGAGTTTCTGGTAAACCCATGTTATGGTCAATCTATCACAACCCTCGCAGTACATCAAGACACTCTCAACTCTTGAGAAAAATGAATTTGACTAGTTTTAACAACTCTTGCTAAAGGACCTGCTAAATCAACAACACTTGATTTTATGTAACTTCTATGGACACCTTAATAGAATATTAGCTTATCACAAGAATTGATGATCTCTCATGTGATCTTCAAGAAAAGCAACATTGTAGATACAAATACTTTATTTTCTTTGAAGAAGTATTCAGCTTTTGAGTAGCCTACAGGCAAGCACACTTTTGAACGACATTTAATTTACTTAGGATTTTTCACCAATACATGTGTCGGTCGTCCCCAAATTCTAAAATAATGTAAACAACTTTTAGGACCTCTTCATAACTCATATGGACCATCTCACAAAATTGTATGAGGCCAAATAACTTCACAACAAGATTTTTCTTAAGAGAAAGTTATATACTCTTCAGATGTCAGAGTCCACATCATTGACGGAGCACATGAACATGTTGAATACTCTATTTTCTTAACTCACATCGCTGGGTTATAAAATAGAGTCAAAGGAACATGCTGAACTTCTACTTCAATGAAATCTTGTCGAGAATGGTTCCATTATTATGAACCTCCCTCTAGAGGATCTGTGTTCATCTATAATGATCATGCCTTGAATATTGTCGGCATTGAAACTATCAAGTTGAAATTCCATGATAATACAGTTTGCTTGATTCAACAAGTGGCATGTTGGCTTGAAAAAGAAGTTGCTCTTATTAGGTCAACTTGATGACCTTGATTGCAAAGTTGTAGTTGAGAAGGGAATCACGAAGATGACGCAAGGTGCGCTAGTACTTATGAAGGGAAAAAAGATGGATGAAAACTTGTACATGTTGGAGGGAAAAACTTTGCAATATGGAGAAGCATCGGTTGCTTCAAATTATCCAAGTGAAAAAGTCTCGATGATGTGGCATCAGAAACTTGGAGACATATCTAAACAAAGATTAAAAGTTCTTACAGAGTAGAATCTACTCGTGGGGCTCACTAAGGTGTCTCTACCCTTTTGTGAGCATTGCGTTACAAGTAAGCAACATAGATTAAAGTTCAACACATCAAATTCTAGAAGTAAAGTGATTCTAGAATTGGTTCATTTTGATGTATGGCAAGTACCAATTACATCTCTAGGAAAAGCAAGGTACTTTATGTCCTTTATAGACGATTACTCCAAAAGGTGTTGGGTGTATCCCATCAAGAAAAAGGCAGATGTGTGTTCAGTCTTCAAAGTATTTAAAGCGTAAGTGGAACTTCAATCTAGTAAGAAAATTAAGTGTTTGTGGACAGATAATGGAAGGGAATTGACCGAGTCATAAACCTTTTATTCCAAATCAAATAATATTTTTGTGCCTTACTTTAATTTTGTAGTAAAGTGAAGTACGAAGTCGAACCTTAAGGGATTTGAATTCTGACGAAAGCATATGATCACATTCTTTGATTCCTTGATCGAATTAAAAAACAAATAATTAAGAAAATTTTAAACAACATACCTTTGTTCATCCACAACTACAGCAAAAAAATTCTCCTCAAACCGGTACTCTTCTCCTAGTCTTCTTTTTTCACGAGATCTTCCTTGCAATGACTCTAACAACGATTCGAATTGTAGGAGCCACTCTTGAAAGATGTGAGAAAATAGGGAAGAAAAATATTTAGAGAACCTTTCCCCAAAAATTGAGAGAATTTTATTAGGAGAGAAATCTCTGTAGAGTGACGGTAGAGATTATTTTGTAAAGTGTAGAGAGTGTGTGTTCTATGAGGGCTCCCTAGGACGCTATTTATAAATCTCTACTAGGTCACTCCTAATCCTATTAGGAGAATACCTCTATAGATATTTTAAATTAAATATTCAATAATATCTAATAAAAAGTATCTACCATTTAATATCTCATATTAAAAGGTTTAAACTATTTAAAACATATTTAAATATCTATTTTCTGCGGAATCTCTTTAATTTAGATCTCATTCAAATTAATCAATTAATTAATTATTTGAATCATATTCAAATAAATTAATTCTCCCATCATCTATTTAATTCAGATCTTATTGAAATTAAATAATTTATTTATTTATATGGATCTCATCCAGATAAATAATTAATTATTTGAATCATATTCAATTCTCCGTATTATAAAGCTATAATTTAAATCTCATTCAAATAAACTTTATAATAAATCATATAATTAATTGTATCCAATAGAATTAATATTTTCCATTATAAAATTTAAACATTTTAAATTTTTTTTCAACATATTTGATCCTTGTTGGTTCCTAGAGAGCTAGCGAGGAGACCTTATGAACTTATAGATTATAAACTCCAATGATCAAAGATTAATTAATTAAACAATTTAATTAAATTAATCTTCATTCATTAACTATAGGAAAACTACTGTAGACCATAGTGGACTCTTATGCAATATAGAACAAGTTGTATCTATGGATATAATCAATATAAGCAAATTGATCCTTAGTGAGTTGTTCATAATTATAGTTGGGTCAAATGTCCGTTATACCTCTATAATTACCTCTTTTTCTTAAGTATCATTGATTCCTCTTATGAATAATTTGTTTATGGTTTCAAGACCTGAATTAGCAATTAAGGGAACTACTAATCTACTTACCCTATACGGGAAGTAGTAAATTCTATCTTATGAAGTTATGTTCCCAATTCCACATTTAATCAAGTCTCCAAAATGGTAGGCTTGTTGGGTTGACAACTCGGGCCATTCTCACCTAAGCAAATAAAAAAACTGACCTAAAAAATAAAAGTTCATACATAACATGGGATTAAGATCGAGTCGCACATGATCATCCTATGAAATATCAATCTCATCAATTAATGGATTTACAAAGAGAGATTTTGCAGATCGGTCATATACAAACTCTTTGTATAGGATATGACCACTTACATGTCTCCACATGAATGATTTGAATCAAACCATTTGTAACTATTATAATGTGGGTCGTATCCATAGTGTCACCAAGATATGACACCCAACCTAATCCATATACTATAGACCTTTAGGTTATTAATTTCTTGAACATGATCCACCTCATATGTCAACTGGATATTGTTCCAGACTACATATCATAACCTCGGATTTTTTGGTTAATGAATAATTTAATTTTATATAATTAATCAACTAATAAATTATGAGACTTTAAGGTATAAATCCCAATAGAACCATAGGGAGCCACATTGATTATGTAATCGAAAAGCTTATAACACAATAATCGAATGGGGGTTTGTTGATTGAAGTTGTTTGAAATTAAAAATAAGTTTGCATGAAATTTGAATGAAAGCAAGAAACAGAATTGCAAAATTTAATAATGAAAAGATCTAGCTCCGGTTTGATGCTATGTTTCACTAATTAGTTTAATTTATCATTGAACTCTAGATCAAACATCATTTGCTTAAGCCGAGCTAAAATAATTAGAATTCTAACTAACCGTCCTAATTATCTAATTAGCTAACATAATAAGATGAATCCTCTCTAAATACCTTAACTGATAGCATTAAGCTTTAGGAGATTTGTTAGGATGAACGGATTAATTTGCATCATCTAATTAACTCATTAAATATGATATTACATCAAGATTGATTAAAGCATTACTTATTAGCGGTTGACTTCACAACAAGCAAGTTAATCTAATAAATTGCCTCCTATGTTTATTACCTTAATCAAGGATGAACCTAAGCATTGAATTCTACAATAGTTTTTTGGTTGTCAATCAAATACATGAAAATCTCATTTGTAGTTAGAGAATTGAGAGTAAGATCTACAAGCAATACAGCTTAAACCTTTTTACTTGAAGAACAAGTCTCACGAATAACCTAAAGAGGGGAAAATTATCTAACCCAAGCTAGAAATGTTACCTTTAACCTCCAATCATTCTCAAAATACAAAAAACAAAGCATCAAGAAGACGAGAATGGATAAAGATCAATGTTCACAATGGAAGGAGAAGAAAATAGGTGTGTGAAAAGAAAAAAAATGTGATTCCTTAGCAAAACGACATAATTTCTTTTTATAAAAAATGCCCAGGCGCCTTTTCTAATGAATTTTGCAATCAGGAAAGCATCAAAAGGCAGTTCACTATTGCTTACACTCCTTAACAAAATGTAGTGGTAAAGAGGATGAATAAAACCTTGTTAGAGAGAACAAGAGCAACGTTGAGGGTTGCAGGCTTAGAGAAAGCTTTTTGGATAGAAACAATCAATATCGCCTTTTTGGAGAGAAGCAGTCAATATCGTCTTGAGCGATCTTGAACACTACAACGAGAGTTATCTTATTATTCCTTGGGATTCCAATAGAGAGATAGATGGTATACAACCTATGAAGTATAGACACAGATAAGATACAGATACGTCTAAGAATGCGTCATTTTCTATATATTTTTTTAATATATAGATATTTCTGAAAAACGAGAATACTAATATATTGAAGATACATTTTATTTTTCTTTGAAAAAATTAGGATATAAATAAATTTAGCATACAAGTTAATAACAATAACACATAATAGAATACAAACACTAGAATACAGTATATATATATTAAAAAAAAAGCAACATCTAAGATGTTGAAGTACAACAGTTAATAAAATGTAATAGAAAAGTGACTTATATTGCAAAGAAGAAGAAAATTAGAGGGAGAAGTACGAAGATAAACGAAGAACTTATTGTTGAAGATATCCAAATGGTTTATATTTTGGTTGACTTTGTGGGGACTCAAATGTGAAGATGGAGATTATATGGTTCTAGTCTAGGATTTGGTCCGTCATTTTTTTTCTTTTAGTTTTGGAGTCGAGTAGTGAACTTTTTAAATAGGTCGCCTAATTTTAGATTGGAAAAGATTATATGAGTTACTTGTTTTTTTTCTTAAAAAAAAAGTGCGCATAGAAATAGATACGTCAAATTGTGTGTCAGATACGTATGTGGAAAGTATCTAGAAATATAGATACGTCAAATTACGTGTTAAATACGTATATGGGAAGTATCTGGAAGAATCAGTATCTGATACGTGTCTAATACTGATACTTTGCCTTACGTGAAGTATCTGTGCTTCATAGTATACAACTATTGGGAGAGGGAGAGGAGAAAAGGGTTTTTGGAGAATTGAGAAGATTTATGGCTTAGAGAAAATTTTGCATAATAACACTAGGAAGTTGTGTATTGTCAGAGTTTCTCTGGAATACCAATTGTGCATTCAGTGCATTCCTAAAGGGTCATGGGGAGGTTTTTATATACAGAAGAGCCAAGGATCTTTCCCAGTATATTTTCCTTCTCTATAATTAATTAAATAATATTTATTTAATTAATTAGTTCATTTAATTAAATAACACTTATTTAATCAATTAGCCAAATTAAATAGCACTTATTTAATTTGCACAACTGAAAAATACTTGTTTAATTTTTTGATTTCCACAAAAATTAAATAACATTATACCCAATTTAATGTATGATGGAACAAACATGCATAAAGCGGAAGCAAGAATCATTAAGCATTCTAACTACACTTAATTTGAGTTCAAAAGCATGCTTAAAGACATTTTTTCAAGTAAACGTGTCTCAAATATATATACCTTTGTAGATTCCTTCTTAATCCTTGCTCTCTACACGAAATTAGATCTCAAAATCCTCAGTACACTATCAAGAGGAGCTTCTTTACTATTCTCAACCTTGGATTGAGTGGTGGAAACTTGGTTTGTGAGGGTTTGAGAGAGTTGAAAATAAAAAATAACTTCTGCTTCAAAATCTTAGAAAATTGGATTGCATGGCGTAAAATTTTGAATAATGAAACATTTTAACAAGTTCTAGCATGCAAACACTCTTACATTAAGCTAATTGACACCTCAATTAGCACTATCTGAGTGGACAAAGTGTTAAAATATGGGAAAATCCGCTAAAAAACTTATTGTAGGATTTTTCTACTCAACTCAATTTCAATTTAATTCAATTCTTCCTACTTAATTAAAACTAAATTTCTGAAACTAAATTTCCTAAATTGATATTAAATTATTATTTAATTAATTAGGTGTTTTATTAAATTTCCTAAAATTTATGTTTAAATTAAGTGTTTTATCAATTTAATATTTGATATTAAATTATTAATTAATTAATTAATTAATTTAACTAATTATTTATTTAAATTAAATCAATTTCAATTTAGGAATTTTAATTTCAAAAATTAAATTAAATTAAATTTAATTAAGTTGGAAAAATTGAATTAAATTGAAATTGAGTTGAGTGGAAAAATCCTACATTGAGTTTTTTTAGTGGGGTTTTCCACATTTTAACACCTTACCCACTCACTTAGTACTGATTAAGGTGTCAATTATTTGAACATATGAGTGTTGCATGCTAGAACTTATTAAAATACTTCATTATTCAGAATTTGGAAGCCATGCAATCAAATTTTTTGAGATTTTAAAGTTTTTTTTTTTCAAACTCTCTCAAACCTTCTCAACCAGTCTAAAAATCTAAGTTTTCACCACTCAATCCAAGGTTGAGAATAGTAGAGAAGCTCCTCTAGTTGTCTACTAAGGGTTTGGAGATCTAATTTCGTGTAGAGAGCAAGGATCAAGAAGGAATCTATAAAGGCATACATACTTGAAACCTTTTTACTTGAAATTTCTTTTAATCATGCTTTTGAACTCAAATTAAGTGTAGTTAGAGTGCTTAATAATCCTGCTTACTTCCGCTTTATGCATTTTTATTCCATCAATTGGTATTAGAGCAAGATTTAAGCACTCAATTAATGTTAATTTGAGTTTGGTGGGTCAATTTCTAGCAATGCATGTATGGTGACTGATACGATTTTTAATTAAACTTTAGCATCTCTGGTCGATGAGCTTTAATTTGTGCTTAATATTGTAATCAGCTCTTGGTTGATGTGCTTTAATGTGTGCTTATGTGAAACCCGAATTTCTATTTTCCTTACTTCCGCAGGTGATAAAAGAGATTAACTAAGTGAAAGTTAACTCCTAAGTTAAAGGGAAGGAAATTTCTAAGTGTTAAGTAGATTTTCCTTGAATAATTTAAGTTGAGCTTTAATTGGAAAAAAAATTGTAATGAAATTTGTATAATAAGTAGGTTGATGAAAAAGCTAGTATGAAATGATGAAGAAGGAATGGGGATTTGAAAAGAAAAAAATATGGAAATTGATTTTGGGGAAAATTTAGAAAAATTTGGCTAAGTATGGAAAAATTATGTGAAATGCGTTAGAAGTGAAGACATATGGCTGAAGAAGGCAAAAAGAGCAAGGCACTGGACGACAATTGGCTAATAGGTGAGTGGTGCAATAAGGTGGGCAATCGTGTAGAAGTGGCACGGAGATAAACAATGTTCACAATAGCTAACAGCAAGATTAGCGAGATTGGAGAGAACGAGATTTTGAGCGAGAAAGTGGGAGAGAGCAAGATTGGAGAGAGTGAGATTCTGAGCGAGAAAGTGGTAGAGAACGAGATTGGAGAGAGCAAGAGTTTGAGCGAGAAAGTGGGAGAGAGCGAGATTGGAGAGAGCGACACCAGCGAGAGTGTTGAGAATGAGAGCAACATCAGCCAATGCATGTGCCATGCGTCGAGTAGGCATGACCGTGTGCGCTGTCGAAGGCATGCGCCGTGCGCGCGCGTGCCCGAGGGACAGCCACGCCCGTGCGAGCACCTATGCGCGCATGTGCTGTGCGTTGTGCGCGCCTGATGAGCAACCACGCCCGTGTGAGCGCCCACGCACGCATGCGTCAAACGCTACCGAGCGAGCCAAGTGCAGCATGTGCGTGTGTCCAAGCAGCCATGTGTCGATGCACCCCGCCCATGCGTCGAGACAGCCGTGCACCTGTGCACTCGGCCAAGGCTTCAAGCATCATGCACAGCCCATGTGGCCAAGCATGCCCATTCGTTAAGCGGCCAGGCATCCCTATGCGTTGATGGACAAAATTATGCATCAGGCCTATGTATTGGTAATGAATAATTTCTTGAAATGATTAAGATAAATTGTTATGCTATGCATTGGGCAAGAATTGGATGCATAAGGGTGAGGTCACAAAGGAAACGTCAGCCAAACCATGTGTCATCTTAGGAGAAATTCTTAAGGGCTAAAAAATAAAGGTGGACGCCTGTGAAGCATTTGTTATAACATGTCTATGGTTTTGTAGGGATTATAAAATGAGTTAGACATTTAAAATCTATAACAAAGATAAAATGCATGCTCACCTAGGTTTGATAACTACTTGTTTTAATAGTTAAAGTAGGTTGTTATCTAATAAAACACGGTTACAAACTCAATTGGTCTATAATCCTGTCTAAGGCTGGAGGTACTTAAGTTGACGGTTTACATAATACCTCCTATCTGAGGATTTTAGTTGATATACTAAGTGTTGTTAACTGGTTTTATGAGCATGCGTGAGTGGTGTGAGGTTTTAAAACTAGTTTATCATCTAAACATCATAGGTTAAATCCAAATATAAACGTTATACTTGGATAAACCACATAGACTTAGGGTATTCATCAGCCAAATTATTCCTAAGTAAGAGAATATACCCAAGCATTTAGAACACTTCAGTGGGAGATTAATGACATATACGATATGTTGTTCTTAGCTCTCACATCCCTAAGAGTTCAACTTGTGAGATTCATGCTCGGTTTTGTGTCACCCTGCGAGTGACCTTCATTCGGAAAGTGTTTGCATGGGTCAATAACTAGGTGAATAAGGGAAGCAGTTCATAGTAAATGAGTGAAGGATATGTGTTAACATGTCTCACTATCTCTTCTGTTAGTTTGAACCTAGAGATTCCTATGTTGTGCTTGCTTGTTGACTTTCGGCAACCTATGCTAGTCATTGACAAATGGTCATCCCTTCAAAGGGTTGTAATATGGGATTCGGAACAATTCAAACTCTAAAAATGGATAAGATTTTTAGGTTAATTCCACACCTTGACTATCCAATTCGGAAGCATCGTTGGGGTCGACGTCTGATGTCTGAAAATGGAGGGTTACATTTATAGAATTACTAAGTGTTAGTAAGTTCTTGACTGAAAACGATAACTAAATGACTATAGGAATAAGAGTTATTCTGGAGATAATATTTAGTCAAGAATGTCTTGCTTTAGTGAAGGAGTATTTAACTGCCCCTTGGTAGCACTTTTTCTTACTCACTATAGTATCGTTGCAGATAAATAATGAATTTCAGTTACATTATTTCTTTTTGATAAAATTTCATTGGATTTAGAGACATTTACTAATTATAATTTGTTTAATTTTCAGCATGTTGAATTCCTCAAAATTACTCATTTCTGACTTCTTACAACCCCTCCCAGATTACCCCTCTTAAACTGGAAGAAGATGTGATGGTAGTAGTTACTAGTCCTATTGCTAACACTTACCACCTTAGCCCTCTAACTTGAATACCAACATGTTAGACATTATTAATGTACACAAAAAGCACGCCTCCATAAGGCTCTACATAAGTTTATATAATCACATGCAAACAGTCATGACATAACATCTACAGGTAAAATATTTATAGTTAGGCCCAAACTTTACTAACAAAGCCCTGATCCCTCTCAAAACATGTATACATATATATAGATCATCAACCTAAGTTTTTCTTATCAAGCCGAGCCTTTCAGTGGAACGTAGTAGCAAGATTAACCTTGAGGAATCTAACCGCTACCTGGAAAAAGAAAACATAGAAAATCTGTGAGCTAGTAGCCTAGGGAGTGGCTATAAAAATCATATTACACCATGCTTTACATCATTATAAACATGTGAATATAATTAGGAAAACCTCAAGCAACTTCCCCTAAACATAAACATTAATAACATTATTCAATATCATTAAACATCATTACTCCTTAGTGAGAATGAACATACTTTGCTCTAGCTCTCAACGTCTGTTACCGGCCAAGAGACCCATTGGCCTGAAAGAACATAATTCCTGTTTAGATTCCTTAGAATTCTCATCAAAATGCTTCATATTGTTTGTTTACTAATGAAACCTTCATCAACAAAATCTGCATTACTAGCGAGATGATCATTATGAGTGAGATCATCCTCATGAGTGAGATCACCCTCATGAGTGAGATTTATCACTTTCTAGCGAAGTTTGTACCACTTTAGTCTAAAATTCTAGCGAGATTTTCATCCTTAGCGAGATCCACCTCTTCCTTCTCTCACTCTCGTTCTCGCTCTCTGTGGTGAGCTGCTTGCTTGATCATCCCAAGTAGCTGCTTGTTTACGCATCAATTTTCTGTTTCAACTTCAAAAATTCATAACTTAAAATCCAGGACACTTTTCAAGAAACTTCCTTCTACAAACTTATTTACAATTGAGTTAACTTTCTTTCAGCTTTCAAATGGCACCGATCTCACTTAATTTGCTCAAGTCACTTGCCAAAATCGAGCTTCTGAAGATCCTCTTCCTTTTATACTTCCTGCCGCCTCCCATGTTCAATGGTCAAACTGCCACCTCATCCAGCACTAACTTAGTGCTTCCGGCCAAACTCAACTACCTCTCTTTAGTCTTTTCTTTCTTCTTCTCTTCTCTTTTTTTCCCCTTTATTTGTAATTCCTATAACTACACCGTAAATTTCCATTTATCAAATAACTAGTATAACATCCTCATGGCTAAACATACTTATATAGGAAACCTAGAATTCAGGGTTTACAATTACTTCCCTCTTAAAAGAAATTTTGTCCTCAAAATTTACCTGATATATCATTAGAAAAGTTGAGGATATTTCTTTCTCATTTTCTCTTCAAGTTCCCAGGTTGCTTCCTCGATTCCATGATTACGCCATAATACTTTTACCAAAGGAATCATCTTATTTTTTAGTACTTGGTTTTTCCTGTCTAAAATCTCGATGGCCTATTCTTTGTAATATAAATCTTCTTTGAGTTGTACTGGTTATGCTATCAGTATGTGCGTAGGATCAGGCACATACTTCCTTAACATTGACACATAAAGTACATCGTGAATACGAGTTAGCTCCATAGGTAACTGCAACCTATATGCTATTGGACCAACTCATTCCACAATCTCATATGGTTCGATGTATCGTGGACTTAACGTCCCTTTCCTCCCAAACCAGAGAATTCCTTTCCAAGGGAACAATCGAAGAAATACTCGATCTCCGACTTTAAATTCTAGTTCTCTTCTTCGCTTATCAGTATAGCTCTTCTATCTATTGCAAGCCGCTTTAAGATTATCTCTGATAAGCTTCACATACTCAATGGTCTGTTGAACTAAATATGGACCAAATAATTTTCGTTCTCCCACTTTGTTCCAACATACTAGGGTCCTACAAGGTCGTCCATACAACACTTCATAGGGAGCCATTTCGATACTAGAATGGTAACTATTGTTGTACGCACATTCGATTAACAACAACTACGTATCCTAACTTCCTTTGAATTGTAATACGCAAGCTCTTAACATATCTTCCCGTGTCTGTATAGTTCTTTCTGACTGTTCATCTGTTTATGGATGAAAAGCTATACTAAAATGTAGTTTAGTGCCCATAGCCTTCTATAGGCTAGGCCAGAATTTTGAAGTAAACCTCGAGTCTCAGTCTAACACTATCGACACTGGGGCTCCATATTGACTGATTATCCTTTCCACATAATATTACATTACCGGTCACAACATTTGGAGACTCTGCTGCCTCTTGGTGTGTCACGGCATACACTCGCCCCTACTACTGAGGTCGACCTACAGCACCCTTCTGCTCGGCACCACTTGACCCTTCACCTCGATTTCCAGCGCCCTTCGATTGGTTAACTATCTGAGAGGTTTTCTACTATGCTATTGGGGCTTCCCTGCTCCCCTAGGGATAATCTCTCTTGAAATGCCCTGCCTGTCCGCATTGGAAACATACCCCTCTACCACTATAACAAACTTTAAGATGCCTCTTGCCACAACTAGGGCACACCAGTTTCCTGTCTGTGTTGGCTATTGACTCACCAGCTCGTGGCATCTTTTGTCGGCAGACTGCACTGGCCGAGGGTCTCGATTTCCTCTTCTTGGATCCCTACCAACTCGTACCCCTGAATTGGCTTCCACTAGTCTTCTCGCAACTGGGGGTCAGGATCCCCTATATCTCGACCCTACTACAACCTCACCGCTCCTTAACAACTGCTCATCATCTACTAAACTCCGCTCGACTCGTGTTGTCGTTTCTGCTAACTAGTTAAAGTCTAACCAATTAGCCGTAGATGTCACCAGAGCTCTAATCTTTTTCCACAGTCCTTGCTCAAACTTCCTGCATCTGTCTCTTTGCTCAGTAATAATCATCAGAGCATACTATGATAATTCTGCTACATCGTTCCCTGTATCAGTCCGAGGAACTCATCCCTCTTCGCATCTTGGAATGAGCTGGGGTAATATTTTTCTTCGAAGGCTTTTCTGAACTCAGGCCATAACATCGCATCCATACTAACACATTCGGCGGATACCACCTTCAACCATTTCTCCGCTTCTTTCTGTAGTAGAAATGTGGCTAACCTACCTTCCTATCCTCCAGGCAGCCTATAACATTAAAACATTTTTCAACTAAATCCAGCCATAACTCGGCTTCAGCTGGGTCTGTTGTACCCTTAAATGTAACAGCCCCTAGGGCTTTCAACCTCTCAATGCCATATTTCTTCTCTAGGTCGGCTCGTACTGAGCCTACATTGGCTGCCAACCTCTATGCTATCATGTCAAAAACTATATCTTCTAGCTGGGAATCTGCCTTTACCTGGGGAGTACTAGACTCTCCCTCAAACATCATTTCTTAACCCACTGGATCGTTTACCTTCCTCTTTCCTTCCGATAAGTTCTTTCTAACCTCCAGGCATCTAGCGGTAGTGTGAGTATTCTTGCCTCTATCTACCACTTTGCTTCGGCATTCCACATATTACAATGTACACATGTTAGGGACACACACTTTAGGGAATCAGACTTATGCATGAGCTTTCCCTCTCATTCCCAATGCTCTGATGCCAATTTGATACACTCCCTCCTAGATTACCCTCTTAAAATGGAAGAAGATGTGACAGTAGTAGTTATTAGCCATATTGCCAGCACTTACCATCTTAACCCTCTAACCTTAACATGAACCTGTTAGACATTATTAATGTACACAAATAGCATGCCTCCATAAGGCTCTACATAAGTTTATATAATCACATGCAAACAGTCATGACATAACATCTACAGGTAAAATATTTATAGTTAGCCCTAAACTTTACTAACAAAGCCCTGATCCCTCTCAAAACATGTGTACTATATATAGACCGTGAACCTAAGTTCTTTTTAACAAGCTGGGTTTTAACAAGTCGGGCTTTTCAGTGGCAAGCAGCAACAGGATTAACCTTGAGGAATCTGATCGCTACCTGAAAAAAGAAAACATAGAAAATCTGTAAGCTAGTAGACTAGTGAGTGACTATAAAAATCATATTACACCATGCTTTACATCATTATAAACATGTAAATATAATGAGGAACACCTTAAGCAACTGCCTTTAAACATAAACATTAAAAACATTGTTAAATATCATTAAACATCATTACTCCTTAGTTGAGAAGGAGCATACTTCGCTCTAGCTCTGAACGTTTGTTACCGTCCAAGAGACCCATACTTCAGCCTCTCTTTGCTGATATATGGCCTAGGAGACCCATACTTCGGCCTCTCATTCAGAACTACCTACGTGCAGGTGAAGTTTTCTAACTACCGTCAACACCTTAGGTACTATTACTCAGATACATTCTTCATGTCCTTCAGTACCGGGATATTTTCTAGCATCATATCAAGCTTAATTGCATACCATTTATACCAAGACTCATCCTATCATAGCCTTTCTCCAAAAACGCATGCTTCGTCATAGGAACTTAACTTTTCTAATGAATTCACAACATACCTTGGCATGCGTTAAATGTACAAGCTTGAGAAGAAACACTATGTTGTTCATTAAACATTTGTTGCTTGACAAAGTATAAATTCATCATCAACATCTTTGTAACTTACATTGTCTTTTATACATAAAAATTGAAAGTATTAAGTTCATTTTAGTCACTCACTACTCGTCTGGGCTCTTAACGGGTTATATGCCTCTTCTAGATCCTCTTGGCCTGAAAGGATATGATTCCCAGTTAGATTCCTTAGAATTCTCATCAAAATGCTTCAAATAGTTTGTTTACTAATGAAACCTTCATCAACAAAATCTGCATTACTAGCAAGATGATCATTATGAGCGAGATTATCCTCATGAGCGAGACCATCATGAAGCGAGATCCTCATGAGTGAGATTTACCACTTTCTAGCGAGGTTTGTACCTTCACCAGCGAGATTTAGTCCAAAATTCCAGCGAGATTTAGCACAAAACTAGCGAGATTTCCATCCTTAGCTAGATCCACCACTTCCTTATCTTGCTCTCGCTCTCGCTCTCTATGGTGAGCTACTTGCTTGATCTTCCCAAGCAACTGCCTGTTTAGGCATCAATTTCCTATTTCAACTTCAAAAATTCATAACTCAAAATCTAGGACTCTTTTCAAGAAACCTCTTTCTACAAACTTGTTTAGAATTGAGTAACTTTCTTGCCTTAAAATCTCAACTCAAAATTCCTTGTAATTTGGCCTAGAGCTTCCCATCTTCACCTCTGGCCTTGCTTAATCTGAGAATCTGCCCCTTCTGCAAATTCTTTACTTTTTGTTCATCTCCTTGTGAGATCTTTCTCTGGAAAGCCAACTTCAAAAACTAGATTCTTTCAGCTTTCAAATGACATCGATCTCACTTAATTTTCTCAAGTCAATTGCTAAAACCGAGCTTCTGAAGTTTTTATTCCTTTTATACTTCCTGTCGCCTCCCATTAATGGTCAAACTGCCACCTTATCCAACACCAACTTAGTGCTTCCGTCCAAAATTGGCTACCTCTCTTTAGTCTTTTCTTTATTCTTCTCTTTTCTCTCTTTTTTTTTCCCCTTTATTTGTAATTCCTGTAACTACACCGTAAATTTCTGTTTATCAAATAACTAGTATAACATCCTCATGGCTAAACATACTTATGTAGGAAACATAGAATTCAGGGTTTACATGACATGTTTAACGGTAATGGTTATTCAACATGGAAATCTAATATACTAGAAAATTACGATTTAAATCTTGATTTAATAGAGGAGTGTCCTCGCTCTCCCAAGTATTCTACATACCAAAATGGTTGGAATCTATATAACAGATGGATTAAGGCAAATAAAAAGGCCTGAAACATCATTCTAGCAAATATATCTGATTTATTAGCTAAGAAAATTGAGAACATGGCTTCTGTTAAAGAAATCATGAATGTCATAGACGAAGAATCAAAGAAAGCACGGTAAGTAAATAAGATTTGTTTGTCATTAAGACATGCTTTGTGGAACATGATAAAAAGACCTGGATAATAGATTCATGTGCCGCTAATCATATATTTTCTTTCGCTTAGGAAACTAGTTCCTGGAGACAACTTATAGAAAGCAAAGCAACTTTTAAGGTAGGGACAGAGGAAGTTGTTTCAGCTAAAACAGTGGGAGATATGAAGTTATAGATTGGAGATAAATACATTTTACTTGAAAATGTCTATTATATTTCTTCTATAAAAAGGAATTTAATATCTATCTCATCTTTACTTTAACAAAATTACAAAATCTCTTTACAAAATGATGAAGTGTTCATTATTTTGAAAGGTATTAAAATATATTCTGTAAAATTAGAAAATAACTTATACGTGTTAAAAACAACTGAGGCAAAAGCCATTTTAAATATATAAATGTTTAAAATAGTTGAAACTCAAAAGAAGAAACGAAAGATTTCTCCAAATACCTATCTTTGGCATTTAAGATTAGGACACATTAATCTCAATAGGATAGGAAGATTGGTTAGGAGTGGACTTCTAAATCAGTCAGAAGATAACTCTTTACCTCCATGTGAATCTTGTCTTGAGGGTAAGATGACTAGAAGATCTTTTACAGGAAAAGGTCTTAGAGCCAAAGAATCCTTAGAGCTAGTACATTTAGACCTTTGCGGTCCAATGAATATTAAAGCTAGAGAAGGGTATGAATATTTTGTTAGCTTTATAGATTATTATTGGAGATGTGGCTATATTTACCTAGTACATCATAAGGCTGAAACACTTGAAAAGTTCAAGGAGTATAAGGTAGAGGTTGAGAACTGATATGGTAAAAAGGTTAAAAAAATTCGATCAAATCGAGGTGGTGAGTTCATGGAATTAAAATTCTAGGACTATTTGATAAAGCATGGAATTCAATCCCAACTCATAACACCTGATACACCATAACAAAATGGTGTAGCGGAAAGGAGAAATAGAACCTTATTGGATATGTTTCGTTCAATGATGAGTTATGCTCAGTTGCCTAGTTCATTTTGTGGTCATGCAGTAAAGACTACATTGTATATTTTGAACATGGTTCCTTCGAAAAGTGTTTCAAAAACACCTTACAAGTTATGGAGGGAACGTAAAGGTAGTTTACGTCACTTCAAGATTTGGAGATGCAACATTTCAAGAGGAAGAGAACATTAAAAATCATTAACCTTGCGGTAAGCTAGTATTGAGTGAGATGTACAAAGAAACTATAGATAAATCAACAAAAGTTATTGATGAAGCTGGTCTTTCAACAAGAGTTATTGATGAAACTGGTACTTCACATCATTCTCAAAAGTTTAGAATGCCTCGACGTAGTGAGAGGGTTATTTATCAACCTGGACGTTACATGGGTTTAATAGAAACTCAAGTCATCATACTTGATGATGGCTTAGAGGACCCATTTAATTTTAAACAGGCAATGGAAGATGTGGACAGAAACCAATGGATAAAAGCCATAGACCTCGAAATGAAGTCAATGTACTTCAATTCAGTCTAGAAGCTTATAAATCAACCAGAAAGGATAAAACCTATTGGTTGCAAATGGATCTACAAGAGAAAATGAGACCAAGCTAATAAGGTACAGAACTATAAAGCTAAACTCGTGGCGAAAGGGTTTACCCAAAGAGAGGGGGTAGACTATGAAGAAACCTTCCCTCTAGTTGCCATGATTAAGTCTATTAGAATACTCTTGTCCATTGTCGCTTTTTATGATTATGAAATCTAGCAAATGGATGTCGAGATAACTTTTTTGAATGGCTATCTTCATAAGAGTATCTATATGTCTCAACCGGAGGGGTTTATTGAACAAGGTCAAAAGCAAAAGGCTTGTAAGCTTAATAGATCCATTTATGGGTTAAAACAAGCATCTCGATCTTAGAATATGAGATTTGACACTGCGATCAAATCTTATGGCTTTGAATAGAATGTTGACGAACCTTGTGTTTACAAGAAGATTGTCAACAATACTATAGCTTTTCTGGTCTTATATGTTGATGATATTCTACTCATAGGAAATAAAGTATAATTTCTAGCTGACTTTAAGAGATGGTTGGCTACGTAATTCTAAATGAATGATTTGGGAGAAACACAATATGTTCTCGGGATCCAAATGGTTTAGAATTGCAAGAACAGTATGCTGGCATTGTCTCAGACATCCTATATTGATAAGATGTTGTCTACATATAAAATGCAAAATTTTAAAAAATGTAGGTTACCTTTCAGGCATGGAATTCATTTGTCTAAGGAACAGTGCCCCAAGACACCTCAAGAAGTTGAGGAAATGAAAAGAATTCCTTATGCATCAACAATTGGGAGTTTGATGTATGCTATGTTGTGTACACGTCCTGACATATGCCATGCAGTTGGAATTGTCAGCAGATATCAATTAAATCCTGGATATGATCATTGGACTGCCATTCAAAACATCCTCAAGTATCTTCGAAGAATGAGAGACTATATGCTTGTGTATGATATAAAGGATCCAATCCTTACTAGATACACTGATTCTTACTTCCAGACTGGTATCGATTTAAGGAAATCAACTTCGGGGTCAGTATTCACTTTGAATGGAGGAGCTATAGTGTAGAGGAGCATAAAGCAAAGTTGTATTGCTAACTCCACCATGGAAGCTGGGTATGTAATTGCATGTGAAACAGCCAAAGAAACACTATGACTCAGAAAGTTTCTATCTGATTTGGAAGTTGTGCCAAATATGCACCTACCTATAACCCAGTATTGTGATAACAGTGGAGCAAATGCTAACTCAAAGGAACCTAAAAGCCATAAATGAGGAAAGCACACTGAGCAAAAATACCATCTCATCAAGGAGATAGTACACAGAAGAGATGTGATAGTCACGAAAATAGCATCTGAAGATAATCATGCTGATCCATTATGAAGGCCCTCCCGGCTAAAGCGTTCGAGTCTCGCCTAGTAGGATGGAATGACATCCTTCATCAATCTAGGGAAATTGGGAGAATGTTAAGTGTATATAGATGCCTTAGTTTATTATATTCTCTCAATACTCAACATTAGTACTTAACATTGTATATATCTGTATATATGTAAATCCACTGGAGTTTTAATCCAAGTGGGAGTTTGTTGGGTTGTATGTCTTAAAACTTGTTGTTTGTGATGTTAAACATTTTCTATTATCAATAAAGATATTATTGACATTTATTCAATAAAACTGTTATTGAATTAGTAAATTGTAGTCATATAGACTAAATCTAATAAACTAAAATTCATGGCTAGTACATGAATACTTGAACTTTATGTAGAGACATAAAGATGGATCAAGTTCGAGTAAATAGCCAAAACGATCTATAGTATATGGTAACACTGTTGAATGCGACCCACTTTGTAAATAGTCAAATGATCTGATCCTAAATCATTTATGTAGAGACATGCGAGTGGGGGCATCCTATTCAATGTGTTTGTATAAGACCATGACCATGAAATAAGTAACTCTTACTTTATAACGTTGTTTACTATTTAAGATTGGTTGTTTCAAAACAATGACTTAGGTAACTTGACTTGAATCCTGAGCTAACTATGAACTCCTGTTTATCTGAGATTATCTTTAGATTTGTATAGGTGAGGGTTGGCTCAATAAGTATCTCATTTCAGGGGTAAGACCAGGTAGATAGCGAAGGACAAAGAGTGCAAGATGGAATTCACTCCTACACGATTTAGGAATAGTAGAGAGGTTGTTCTCTTAAGAACTAATTTCAGGTAATGAACAAGAGGCCCCACCCTCCCATTGGCCTGAGAGGGACTTGGTTTAGTGATTGGATCATAAACAAATTTTTCATTAGAGGATCAATGGAATTTAAGGAGGAAAATGTAATTTTAGGGGTAAAACAACTTTAGACCCTGCTGTTCTTACGAACAACCTGTGAATAGTCGACTTACTGATTATGGTTAAATCAAGTGGACATAAATATATCTATAGTGATGAGAGTGCAACCATCAAGTTATAGTGGTGAATCTCAGTGGTTAATGAATATTTATTAATTCGGATTAAAGAGTTTAACTAATTAATCTCAGATTGTTGGAGTTCATGATCTGTAGGTCCATAAGATTCCTCTACTAGCTCGGAAAAGATTAAACATTGGATTAGAAAATTGAGCAATTTTGAAGTGATCAAATTCGAAATTAGGGTCTGGAATTTTAAATGTTCAATTTCAATTTTAGGGTTTGGATAATTATATTCAATATAATTAATGTTTAATTTTGTTGAAAATTAAACATTGGAGAGTTCAAAATATTTAAATAATGATTTAAATAGTGATTACATGAATAGGGATTCATGTTTAAATTAGTTGTTTTATTGATCTAATCTTTGATATTAAATTATAATTTATTTATTTATTTAAATTTATTTAATTAATTATTTAAATTAAATCAATTTCAATTTAGGAAATTCAATTCCAAAAATTAAATTTTAATTTAGTTTAATTAAGTTGGAAAAATTGAATTAAATTAAAATTGAGTTGAGTGGAAAAATCCTACATTGATTTTTTTAGTGGATTTTTCCACAGTTTGACACCTTATCCACTCACTTAGTTCTAATTGAGGCGTCAATTAGCTGAATGTATGAGTGCTTGCATGCTAGAACTTGTTAAAATACTTCATTATTCAGAATTTTGAAGTCATGTAATCCAATTTTATGAGATTTTGAAGAAGAAATTGTTTTTCGCTTTCAAACTCTCTCAAACTCTCTCAAGATCTCTAAAAATCGAAGTTTCCACCACTCAATCTAAGGCTGAGAATAGTAGAGAAGCTCCTCTTGGTGGTCTACTAAGTATTTGGAGATTCAATTTCATGTAGAGAGCATGGATGAAGGAGGAATCTACAAAGGTGTACATACTTGAAACCCTTTTACTTAAGAACTGTTTTAAGCATGTTTTTTTAACTCAAATTAAGTGTAGTTAGAGTGCTAAATGATTATGTTTACTTCCACTTTATGCATGTTTATTCCATCATTTTTCACATACAGTTTAAGACTCATAAGATAGCCTTGGACGTAAGTTTATTGGATTTAGGATTATTAAGACAAATTAGACAACAATACAAACAATAACATTTATTAATTTAATATCTATAGCTCTTTATTGATGACAGTCAATTAATAATATTTACTATCTACGAGTTTAAGGCATAAACCCAACAAACTCTTACTTGAATTAAAATTCTAGTCAGTGGATTGTACACAATCCAAAGGCGGGAATATTATAAATAAATACAATAAACTAGGGCATCCATGTACCCATTACACTTCTCCAACTTGCTCTAGATTATATAATGTACATGTCTCGTAGACCTAGACTATCTAGATGATCCTCAAACACTTTAGCCGAAAGAGCCCTTGTAAATAGATCAATAATGGCTAATACCTCACTGTTGTCATAGTATAAGGTGATGGTCAAGTCCATATTTGAAACCACTTCCACATCACTTTGGAACTTCCTGAGCTAAACCTCTTCCTTTTCTACTTCACAAGAAGCCATATACTAAGATTCCATAATGGAATTTGCATTGCATCCTTGCTCGGTGCTACACCACACTACAACTTCCCATTTAGGGTGAATACTGATCTTGATGTGGATTTCCTTTTATCCTTGTCAATTTGGAAATCACAGTCGGTGTATCCTGTAAGGAGCAAATGCTTAGCTCCATACACCATCTTGTAGTCCTTTATTCTCCTAAGATACTTGATGATGTTCTTAACCGCTATCCAGTGGTCTAACTCTGGAATGGACTGGTACCTAATGATAATGTCTGATGCAGAACAAATGTTTGGCCTAGTGTAAAGCATAACATACATTAAGCTACCCACAGCTAATGCGTAGGGAATTCATCTCATATCCTCAACTTCTAGAGGTGTCTTAAGATACTATTCCTTTAGACTTAGTAAGATACCCTACATCATTCCCAATGAGTAGGATATCGTCCACAAAGTTTTAGAAAAACTACTTTTTCTTTGATGATTTTCTTGTAGATACAAGGTTCATAATGTTTCTATCAAAACTAAAAGATTTGATCGCTGTATCAAATCTAATGTTCCAAGATCTAGATGTCTATTTCAACCCATAAATGAATCGATTCAACTTTCAAACTTTTTGCTTCTGACCTTGGGCTATGAACCCCTCGGGTTGAGACATAAAGATATTCTCCTCAAGAATTCCATTCAATATTCTTGACATTCATTTTCCATATGTCATATTCATAATATATTGCTATGGATAAGATAATTCTTTTAGACATAAGCATAGCAATAGGGGAAAAAGTTTCCTCATAGTTAACCTCTTCATTTTGGGTATAACCCTTTTCTACAAGTCTAGCTTTAAAGGTTTGTATCTTTCCAGCTAAATCTCTCTTTCTTTTGTAGATCCATTTAAAACCTATGATTTTGACCCCTTCGAGTAAATCTACACGCTCACATACTGAATTGGAGTACATGGACTCCATTTCAAGGTCCATGGCTTTGACCCCTTGGTCTTTGTCTACATCATTCATCACCTGTTTATAAGACAATGAATCCTCGACACTATAATTGGTATGACAACCTGAGTTTCAGTTAAACTGAAGTAACGGTTAGGTTGTATCATAATCCTCCCACTGCATCGAGGCACTTTCAACAATTGAGAAGGACGAGACTGACTTCATTAACTCTTGATAAAGGACCAGCTTCATCAACAACCTTTGTTGCTTCTTCAGTAGCTTCACTTAAAAGTACTTTGCTATGTGGTTTATGATATCTCATATGAGATTCCTCTAAAAATGTTTATTTTCTTGATGGTCAAAGAACAAACCACCTTTCGTTTCCTTAAGGAAGTTCAAAAGGTGTTTCAAAAACACTCTCCGAGGGAACATTGTTCAAGATCTAAACTGTAGTCTCCACTGCATACCCCCAAACTGAGTAAGGCAATTGAGCATAGCTCATCATAGAATGAACTATATCTAATAAGGTTCTATTTTTCCTTTTTGATCCATCGTTTTGCTGAGTTGTACCAGATGTTGAGAGTTGGGATTGAATTTCATGTACTATCAAATAGTCATGGAATCCTAAATCCATGTACTCTCTACCTCGATCAGATCGAAGTGCTTTAATTGTTTTACCTAGTAGGTTTTCAACTTCAGTCTCATACTCTTTGAACTTTTCAAAGCCTTTAGATTTATGTTCCATTAGGTATAAGTAACTATACCTCGACAAATAATCTTTAAAAGAGATGAAGTATTCATACTCAAGTCTAGCCTTTACATTCATTAGACCATAAAGATCCTAATGTATGAGCTCTAAGGGTTCTTTGGCTTTATAACCTTTTCCACTAAAAGGTCTTTTAGTCATTTTTCCTTCGAGACAGAATTCAGATGGAGGTAATGAATCATCTTCTAACCTGCTTAGAAGTACATTCTTTACCAATCTCCTGATCCTATCTAGATTTATGTGGCCTAATCTCAAATACCAAAGGTAGGTATCATTGTTACTTGAAGAAATTCTACGCCTTTTATTTTGAGTATTAGCAGTTTTAAACATCTCATGAGTTAAAAGTGCTTTTGATTCAGTTGGTCTTAACACATATAAGTTTTCTTCTAGTTTAGTGGAATAAATAATCACACCATTTTTCATAATGAATGCTTCATTTGAATTAAAAGAGACAAAGTATGATTGTTTAATTAAACAAGAAATAGAAACAAGGTTCCTCTTCATCTTGGGTGTTATGTATAAGTTTTCTAAAAACAAAAATCTATTTCCAAAAGACAACTTAGCAGCTACCACTGCACGAGTTGAAATGGTATCTTCCGTTCCAACCTTGAGCGTCATTTCACTTTCTTCTAGCTACTGAAAAGGAATTAATTCCCTGTAAAGAAGAACAAATGTGATTAGTGGCTCCTAAATCAAGTATCCAGGCATCATGGTCATTTGCCACTAAATAAGTTTTTAGTACTAGTAAATCATATTTACCTTCCTTCTCTTTCTTCTCATCAACAAGGTACTTTGGGCAATTGCATTTCCAGTAAACATCCACATTACAATGGAAGCATTTGCCCTTGTCAGCCTTAGTTGTACCCTTGCCTTTGCCAGTAGTGGGAGCCTTTCCCTTCCTATCTTTCTTTTTTTGGATCCTCTTAGTACAAGAAGTTGAAGGAGTGGACTTAGTACCTGAGGATGAACTCTTATAGAATTTTTTGAAATGGGCAACATTTACCTCTCCATCTTCTAGTCCCTTAATTTTCATAAGAGACTGAAAAGTCTATAACTCATTAAGAAGGGTAGTCGGTGTGTACCAACCGTATTGCTAGGGAATTGAAGAAAACTCCTCAAAAGAGATTCCGAAAAAAGGATACCTGACTTGGCTCATCTATGATTGTACCATTCATTTCGGCAATATTGAAATGGACCATCAGTTCAAGAACATATTCTTTCAATGATTGGCTCTCTTTCATGCGCACATTGTAAATGTACTTGAGGTCCTCGTGTCGGATCCGAGAGGACAGTTTTCCAAACATATCTTAGAGTGACTCCATGATCTGACATGCAGACATCATAGCCTCATGCTTCTTAGTAAGAACGTCGGAAAGACCTGCCAAGATATAGACTAGGGTCTTGTCATTGGCCTTTGTCCAACGGTCATAAGCATCCTTCAACGCTTGAGATGCATTTCGAGCGGGGACTAGAGGACATTCCTTTGCCAAGACGAACCGCAGATCATCAATAACCAGAATCATATTTAGGTTAGATTTTTACATCGCATAGTTTTCACTAGTTAATTTCTCATTTTTAAGCAAAGATATGATTGTGGAAGACATGTTGAATCATATAACAATTAATTGACTTTATTAGTTATCTTTGTCATAACCCATTACTTTACTATCCAATCAATTTAACAAAAACACATATAACCAAAGAATCCTAATTAAACTATTGATTTTAGTTTTTACAACTATACTTGTTTAAAGCAACAGTCACTGAAGGGTGATCAGCCATTCCTCCTATGAATTGAGACAATCTTAGCAAATCACTAAGACCAGAATAACTTTTATTCCTATAGCTTTTAGCTACCATTGTTTTGGGCAACAATTCACTAACTGACTTAATTCCTCCCGTAAGTGTGACCTTCCCATTCTCAGATGCCAGAGGTACACTTCAACAAGCCATCGAAGGGAAAGACAATTGTTGAAGATTAACCTAAGAAACCCTATCCATTGCTAGAGTTTTCATTGTTCCAACCCCTATGATGAGGCCTTCCGAAGAGATGGTCGCTCTAAGATGACATGCAGGTGGACCATAGGAATCTCGCGGTGCAACATAATGGTAGACATCATGGGATATGTTGACACGCACCCCTTTCCCACTTACTATGAAAACTTTCTCCATTAATCTTGTTATTCACCCATATAAACACTCTCCAAAGGGAGACCGCTCCCAAGGCGTCACGAAGCCAAGCATGAATCTCACGGTGTGAACTCTTGGGTATGTGAGAACGAAAATTGTTGGGATTGGTGTCCTAATTCTCTCGAAGTCTCGTTGTTTGTAACGATACACATTGTTTTATGAATAAAATAACTGTTATTTAATTCTACATTTACTCATATCCAATAAACAAAGCTCCATCGTTATCTTATGTAAACTTAAGTTTGTATATGTGATATACAAGTGGATCATGCCTTAAGTAATAACCTAAATAGGTCTATAGTATAAGAATTAAGGTGGGATACCTGATCCTGGTGACACTACCAATACAGCCCGCTTTGTAGAGGTTTGCAAGCGTTGTAAACTATTACCAATGGTAGATCCTAACCATTCATGTGAAGACATGCGAGCGGAGGTGTCCCATACAAAGAGTTTGTATAAGATCGGACCACAAGATGTCTATACTCTATATATAACGTCGTTGATACTAGAGACTTACATCTCACCTAAACGACCATAGGTGACACGACCTCAATCTTGAGTTTTTGGGAACTTCCGCCTTTGAGGGTGGTTCTTTGATTAGTATAGGTGAGAGTGGCTTGATTGCCAATTCAACATGCCTACCTTTTTTGGGACTTTTCTAATCTAGGAACTAGGAACTCATTTACACAAGATGGAATTCACTCCTTTCCTGAAGCAGGGATAAGTAGAGAGATTGCTCCCTTAAAGGCTGATTTCAGGACTTGAACATAATGGCCATAACTTCTCTTTGGAAGAGAGGACTCAATCATAGTAGGACTATGACTTATGTTCATTAGATGGATCAGTGATACTTAAGGAGTTAGATGTAACTAAAGAGGCATAATGGTTATTGGCCGAGCTGTAGTTACGAATGATCTGTGAAGGGTTGTCACACTACTAATTGGTTAAGATGGACACATAATATATCTGTGGTAAGGAGAGTTTAGTTTTCGGTCTTTAGTGGAGTGCCTGGTAGTTAATGGATGGTAGATCCCGTGACTAAAGAGTTTAATCAGTTATTCACGTATTGTTGGAGCTTCGAGCTACCGGTTCATAAAGCCCCCTTGGTAGCTCAATGGATTCAGTTGAGGATCAGTTCTTGGTATTGATTTGAAATGTTCAAATTGACAAGAGGTAATTCAATTATATATGATATGATCGGTATGATATATGAGATACATCTAATGGAGGATTAATATAAATGAGATTTACATTAAGTGCCATGGAATAAAAAAAGAGCTATGATCTATATGTTTTATGAGATGAAATATTCAAAATATAGGTTATAAATATAGTATGATAAGTTAGTTATCAATTATATTTATAATAATATTAATTATTGGATAATTAACTCTTTTTCTCTAATAACCAATTGAGTGGGAGGTTATTGGTGGTTTCATGGTAACTGTGAGATAAAAGGAAAAATATTTTCCTAATTTTAGTAAGCTTGAGGTTTTCTGAATTTGAGAATTCCTATCTCAGAAATATTCTCACGGAAGTTGTCAAGTAAATAAGATTTACTAAGCAACAACTTGGATAAGGTAAACGATCGTGGAGTGTTTGTAGGCGATAGACACTTAGCTAAGCGATGAGCTAAACGATCGCATGGCTTTTGTTAGACGATCGCATAGCTTTTGTTAGACGATCGCTTAGATTTTCCTAAACGATTGGGCATCGACCTATATGATAGGTTCAGCCGTCTCCCACTTGCTCAATCATTTACACGATTGTTGTTTCCTCCGTCTTCTGCCTCAAACCAAGTCCACATAGAGTCCACCCTCTGGATTCTAACACCGAGAATACTAAGGTAACCTTCTTGGTGGTGTCATACTCAACTTGACACTGTCGAGGTTCTTTGGAGGCCGTTCGTGTTGTTTGGGGTGTTCGTGTAGGCGATCGCTGAATTCGAGTGCGCGGTGTTTGTGAGTATAACGGTTGTGTTGGACGAGCGTTTGTATGTTGCTGTGTTCAAGCGTTCGTGAACAATGAGCTTTGTGATGAGTCTACAAAAGTGTGTAGCTTTTGTCCTTGATCTTATGTATTATCATGTTATAATTTCTGTAATACATAACCGTATGTTTCTGTTTATGACTGTAATTGTATAGTTCATATACAATTGTATTTGGAATGATCTTTCCGCTGCTCATGGAATTCAATGTGTTCGATTTCCTTCAATTAGTATCAGAGCCAAGTTGTTATGATATTCCGAATTTCAATTATGTTTTGAAATTCTTTTACAGTCTTGGTGGGTTTTCTGCATTCGTATTTAATTGTTAAGTTCATTTGTGGACTGTGTTGATGAATGTTTTCGGGTTTAATTTCCTTTGTTTAAAGCTTTCTTCAATTACAAAGTGTTCATTTGTAAGGGCCTGTGTTTTTTAGAGTAATTAACTTGCAATCGAGTCTATAATTCAAAGAGTTTGAGTTAGTCAAGTTATTTGTGATGAAGTTTCGAAGCATGGAGATATGATTCTCAATGAAAAAGAAGACCAAGAGTTGGTTGTATCGTGTAGCCTAAGGTAAACGATCATCAGGATTTATCTAAGCGATTGTGTAGATTTTTCTATACGATCGTGTAATATTTACTAAACGATCGTTTAGCTAATGCTAAATGATGGGGTAAATCGTTTACTCGATCCCATAGCGTTGGTTGCTCGGTTGCGTAAGGGCTGGAGGTAGACAATCATAATGGGAGCATTTGATGCTCATCGTTTAGTAAAAGGCGTGCGCTAGACAATCGTGTAGTTAGCAAGCCTCATCGCGTAGTTACTACGTACACGATCGCACGATATACGATACGAAGGCACTCGCTAAGCGATCGTGTAGGCGATGGTGCTTTGTCGCTTCATAATCGTTTAGACGATCACATAAGGCGTGCATTATGCAGAACGCGCTAGGTGATCGTGTACCTTGGGCTTCATCGCTTAGTAAAAGGTACACGATCGTGTAGTATTTGCTAAACTATCATTTAGCTCTGGAAGCGTTGGTAAGCGATAGAACGAAGTGTTTGTTTTATCGTGTAGATGATCGCAGGGAGTTTGGTATATGATGGTTGGAGACACTTTGCTTCCCTCGCACGGTTTAAGACCCGGTTCGCCTATTTGAACCAGAGATTCCTTGTTTTTGTAATAGTTAGCTTTAATTTTGTTTTTTTTTTTAAGTAAATTCTACCTGGTTCATCAAATTTGTTTATTATACATGTGATGTATGGTGCTTATATGGCAAAGTGTTTGACATATAGTTTAAAACCCACCTTAGGATATGCAATCATTCATGCATCATGTATTATAAATGTTATAATCTAGCATGAAGAAATTACTTGAAACCATGCACATGCATCATGAAATATAAGAGTTATATTTTGAATGTAGTGAGCATTATCATGCATCATCCTTTTATTATATATGTTATAGTCTAAGGGTGAATGGAAGCATATTATACTTGTTTCATTGATGTTTTGTATAAGTGTTATATAAAAGAAGTAGCAATGAATGAACAATGCATTCAACATGACACTTAGGCAGTTTATAATCGTTATGAAAGCCTTGCATGTCTTCACTTAGCCTTATGGTTTTGGTTGTTTCCGTTTATAAGTGTTATAAAGGAAATAAAAACTAAAATCAATAAGAAAGAGTTGCATGTGGACTTAGGGTGCACTCAAGCTTTTGAAAAGGGTTTTAAAATTGGATTGAGATAGACCTAAATTCAAATGGTTCTAAAGATTTTAGTAACCTAGATTAATCTTTTCAAATCGGTTTAATAGGATTAAATTGATTGGCATAAAAGATTAAATTTGTTTTAAATATATTTATAACGGACCTTTTTTCTAAGGCGGGTTCTGCCTAGGCTGGGGTTCTTAAGTTGACGGAAACGTAACCCCCCTACCTGGGAACCTACCTGGAATGGTGAATTAGATAGATTTTCAACAAGCATGTGACATTTTGGTCAAAGACTCCGTTAAAGTGTTTAATGGATGATGATCAAAAGTTGTTTAACTATCCAAGGTAAAAGTTACTCTTGGGAAAACTTAAGAGGCACTTAGCTAAAATCCTTAGCCATGTTTTTTCAAGTAAACTAAACCCTAGGTTATAAAATACTCAGTGAGAGGAAGAGATGTATCTGATATATCTATGGTTTCATTCACGTTTCTCCCTGTTTGTTCATACCGTGAGATTCATGCTTGGCCTCATGGTGCCCTAGGAGCATCCCCCTTCAGATGGTGTTTGCATGAGTCAATATCAAGGTGAACGGAGAGAGTGTTTATAGTAAGTGGGTGAAGGGTGTGTGATAACACGTCCTATGGTCTCTGTCATTGGTTCACACCGTGAGATAATTCTGTGCTCCCTCGTGGTGGCCTAAGAGAATCCCCCTTCGAATGGGTTTTTTGCAGTTGGTCAAGATCAAGGTGAACTCCAGAAATGGATAGGGTCACTTTAGGTTTTGCCCCAGTTGGATTTTTTCCCTTCAGATTGGCTTTTTAGGAAGAATCTTTAGGGCCTAAAATGGTGGGTCACACTTACAAGAGATTGTTAAGTAAGTTAATGATCTCTTGGCCAAATTAATAATGGCTAGTCATTATAGGAGCAAGAGTTGTTCTGGTATTAATGACTGGTTGAGAACTTCTCAATTTAGAGAAGGGATAATTGACCTCCCTTCGGCGACTTTTGTCCTAAACCTTTGAAGCGTCATTGCGAAACTAGATGTCACATGAGGTTCGAATTAGTTTTGCTAAAACCTTATTGGATGTTATTTGTTTTACAACGGGTATTTGCTTAAAAACCTAACATAGGTCAATGTGTTTTTTTTAGCAACTCGTTAGTATTTATGTTTAGTGCTTTTAATGTGACCAACTACATATAGTGGAAAGAATTGTGTGAAATGTATTTCGTGGCAAACGACCTCGTATTTTTCATGGTTGAAGAGTGTCCTCAAGTCCCGACCCTTGATGCACCACGAAGTGTTCCCAATGCATATGTGGTGTGGATGAAGGCTAATTCGTTGGCCCAACTTTACATTTTTGCTAACATACCTGATGTTTTGGCCAAAAGGGTTGAACACATGATCATTGCAAGAGAGATCATGGACTCATTACACGATACGTTTGTACGTCAGTTCTTACTTTTTGAGCATAAAGGGATGGATGACAAAACCAGTAGTGTCAGTTGTTCTAATACTGATCCCACTGCTATCCAAAAGAGGAAGAAAGACAGTAAATCTGATTTATTGGTCTTAGAGACGTTTTTGGTAGAGAATGATGATTTTGCCTAGATCCTTGATTCGGGTGCTACCAATCATGTCAGTTCCTCTTACCAAGTATTTAGTTCCTGGCAAACGTTGCCACAGGGAGAGATGACTCTACGAGTCAGTACTGGTGAGGTTGTTTCAGCTGTTGCTGTAGGCAGGCTGAAGTTATTTGTTAACAAGAAACATTATCTATTACTGGATAATGTTTTTGTAGTTCCTCATATTAAGAGGAACTTAATCTCAGTTTCTTGTCTCATTGAACAAGGGTATACCATCTCCCTATTTAACATTGAAATGTTCAGTACGACAACAACTGCAAAAAGACCAAAGGTTTCTTCTAAGGAAAACACCCATCTTTGGCATCTAAGGTTAGGTCACATCAACCTCAATAGGATTGAGAAGTTGGTGAAAAGTGGACTTCTAAAGAGTTTAGAAGAAAACACTTTGTCGGTATGTGAATCATGCCTCGAAGGCAAGATGACCAAACAACCTTTTACTATAAAAGTTTACAGAGCCAAGAATGCCTTGAGCTTGTACATTCTGACCTCTGTGGTCCGATGAATGTTAGAGCTCGGGGTGGGTATGAATATTTCATCTCTTTCATAGATGATTATTCAAGGTTTGGGTATCTCTACCTAATGCAACATAAGTCTGAAGCCCTTGACAAGTTCAAGAAGTATAAGGCTGATGTTGAAAACGTGTTAGGTATGAAGATAAAAACACTACGATCTGATCATGGTGGAGAATATATGGACCTCCAATTCTAGAACTATATGATAGAACTTGTGATTTCGTCCCAATTCTCGGCTCTTGGTATACCTCAGCACAATGGTGTATCAGAAAGGAGAAACAGAACCTTGTTGAACATGGTTCGGCCAATAATGAGTTATGCTCATCTTCCAAACTCGTTTTGCGGTTTTGCAGTGGAGACTACATATACCTGAACAACATTCCCTCGAAAAGTGTTTCTAAAACACCTTTTGAGTTATGGAGAGGCCGTAAAGGTAGTTTACGCCACTTCGGGATTTAGGGTTGTCCGACACATGTGATAGTGACTAACCCAAAGAAGTTGGAACCACGTTCGAAGGTTTGCCTCTTTGTAGGCTACCCCAAGGAAACGAAAGGTGGATACTTCTATGATTCGAGTGAGAACAAAGTGTTTGTTTCTACAAATGCTATCTTCTTGGAAGAAGACTACATCTGGGATCATAAGCCACGAAGTAAGCTTGTTTTGCATGAGATTTCTAGTGAGACTGAGACTGTTGAGGGTTCAACAAGGGTTGTTGAACAAGCCGACAGATCAACAAGAGTTGTTGAGGTTGGAACATTTAGTCAACCAGCTCAAGAGTTGAGACTGCCTCGACATAGTGGGAGGGTTATGAACCCACCGGATCGCTACATGGGTTTGATTGAAGCCCAAAACGTCATTGCGAATGATGGGGTGGAAGATCCGTTGTCTTTTAAGAAAGCAATGGATGTTGACAAAGATGAATGGGTTAAAGCCATGAACCAAGAAATGGAGTCTATGTACTTCAATAACATCTGGGAGCTTGTTGATCCACCTGATGGGGTAAGACCTATTGGGTGTAAGTGGATCTTTAAGCGAAAGAGAGGTGTAGATGGAAAGGTGCAAACCTTTAAGGCTAGACTCATGGCAAAGGGTTATACCCAGGTTGAGGATTTGACTATGAGGAAACTTTCTCACCTGTTGTCATGTTTAAGTTTATCAGGATTCTCCTGTCCATAGCCACATTTTATGATTATGCAATATGGCAAATGGATGTCAAGACTGCCTTTCTTAATGGTAATCGTGAGGAGACCATCTATATGACTCAACCAGAGGGATTCATTGTTCCAGATCAAGAGCAAAGAGTTTGAAAGCTTAATAGGTTCATTTATGGGCCGAAACAAGCATCTTAGATCATGGAATCTCAGATTTGACACTACGGTCATGTCATTTGGCTTTGATCAAAACGTTGATGAGCCTTATGTCTACAAGAAGATCATCAACAGCTCGATAGCTTTTCTGGTACTGTATGTGGATGATATCCTACTCATTGGGAATGATATAGTGTATCTGACTGACATTAAGAAATGGCTAGCTGCCCAGTTCCAAATGAAAGATTTGGGTGAGGCAAAGTATGTTATAGGGACCTAGATCATTCGGGATCCTAAGAACCAACGGTTAGCCCTATCTCAGGCATCATACATTGATCAAATGTTGATCAGGTATAGGATGCAGGATTCCAAGAGGGGTTTGTTACCCTCCGCCCAACATTCCCTCGCATCTTCTTTGTCTTTAGCATGCTTCTTGCCATGTTCAAGATTGTCTGACTCTTCCTCTCCACCATGACATTTTTTTGCGGTGTCCTTGGGACTGTTAACGGACGTCAGATGCCTTTTTCATCACAAAATTGTTTGAATTCATTTGATGTGAATTCACCACCTCGATCGGGTCTCATGGCCTTGATTATAAGGTTACTTTCATTCTCCACACGTGCCTTAAATTTCTTGAAGATTTCAAATACTTTTGATTTTTCCTTCAAAAAGTACACCTATGTTTTTCTAGAAAAATAATCAATAAAGAGAAGGAAATATTTACTTTTACCATGAGACTCTAGTTTGATCATTCCACACACATCAGCATGGATGAGTTCTAAAGGCTTCTTTGCTCTTGTCATAGACTCCTTCAGAAAACTACTTCGATTATGTTTGCTAAGTAAACACCCTTCATACACTTGGTTTGCCTTGTGAATGTGTGGTAAACCTCGCACCATCTTCTTCTTCGACAAATCTTCTAGACTTCTAAAATTGAGGTGCCCAAACCGTAGATGCCATAGCCAAGAGAGATCTTCATAACACGTCTTCAAGCATTTTGGAATATCATTACATATATTCAAAGGAAACATTGGGTTTTTGGTCATGGAGACTTTAGCAATAAGTCTCTCATGATTATCCCTTAAATACAAAGAATTGTTTTTCATTTGAACTTCAAAACCTTTCTCTAACAATTGTCCTATACTCAATATATTATTTTTTACATTGGGAATGTAATAAACATTTGTGATATATTGATTTTTTCCATTTTTTAACCGAATGAGAATTTTACCTATTCGTTTGATGGCGGCCAAAGAATTGTCTCCAAAGGCAATATTACCTTTCTCCATCTCGTTCAACTCCACAAACATCTCGCGTTTTCCACACATGTGATTCGAGGCTCCTGTGTCAAGATACCACATACTATCTTGACTTTCTTTTTCTCCGTTGGAAACCATAAATAAGGTTCCATTCTCCTCTGCATAATTGGATTGCCCTTGATGGGCTTTTGATGTGCTAGCGGTTGATAGGTCCTAATGCTTTCGATCAATCAACTTTGTTTGAGATGAGTAACACTCATTCGCATAATGTCCATATTTTTTACAATTATAACATTTTACCTGAGATTTATCTCTCCCGGACATTCCGCCACGTCTTCCACGACCTCGACCTCCTCTTCCTCTTGAGGATTCAGACGAGTTTTAAGAAACATCGGTGTTGGCTTCACCTCTTCCACCATGGCCTCGACCACCATGACCTATTCCACGTCCACGACTATTCTCCTCCTTGATTTTGAGTTGGAGATGTTGTTCAATGGTCTCTGTTTGCTCCATCCTTCTTTTCTTTTTCTCCTCATAGGCTTGTAACGAGCCTATAAATTGTTCGATTGTCATGTTCTCGAGATCCTGTGTCTCCTCGATCGTCATGGTGATAATCTCGAACTTTGTATTTAGGCTTTGTAGAACCTTCTCCATGACACGAACATCGTTGATTTCATCACCATTCCATCTCAATTGGTTGATGACAACCATTACTTTTGTGTGATATTCCGCTATCACCTCTGTCTCCTTCATTTATAAAGATTCAAACTCACCACTTAAGGTTTGCAATCATACCTTTTTCACACGATCGGCTCCTCTATGAGTCGATTGGAGCTTGTCCCATGCCTCCTTTGACGTCTCCGCATTGGCGATGGTCCCAAACATATCTTCGTCCACCAATTGATACTAAATATAAAGGGCCTTCTTGTCCTTCTTTCTTGTCTCCTTTAATGCATCTCTTTGCGCTTGATCGACTCTAGCTTCTACCTCTTGGAAACCGTTCTCCACGATCTCCCACACGTCTTGTGTTCCTAGTAACACTTTTATCTTGATGCTCCAATTGTCATAGTTGAGCTTGGTAAGCATTAATAGTTGAAGTGAACATATCCCACCGTTGGCTATTTTTCTCTCAATATTTTCTACTAGATCTGATACCACTATGTTAGAAAAAAAACGTGGAGGACAAATGTGAAAAATAAGAGATATATATTTTCCATTCAACTAAGCATGCCTTTATATAGGCTTACAAACATAATCATAGGAATGCCAATGGTTTAAAGCTAAATCCCTTTCTTATGATGAATTAAATGATGTGTTTGAAGATATGCAACGTGATTTAGAAAAGCTTAGTTCTAAACATGTTAAATTATCAAAGAAGTTGAAGGCATTGTCTATTGAAAATAAATCTTTGATAGATGAAAATGATTGTTTGAAAAATAGAGCTACTAATGTGTTGTTGCATACCAATGTTGATTGTTGTAACGAGAAAAATGCATTGAATGACAAAATTATTTTTCTTGAAAATGAGAATGATGAGCTCAAACCTTTGGCATGTGAATTAAAAGTTGAATTGAATGATTTAAGAAATAAAAATGAGAAATTGGAATCTTTCTCTTTGGAATTAAATGATGACATTGTTAGTTTGAAAAATAAAATTATTGATTTGGAAACTAGCAATACTTCTTTAGAAAAAGACAAATTTTCTCTTGTTGACAAAATTAAATTTCTTGAATGTGATAATGATGAGAAAAATAATCTTTTGTATTTGCTTAAAGAGAAAGAATTACATGCTACTAAAGAGCTTGAACTTGCAAAACAATCTCTTAAGAAATTGATTATAGGTGCACAAAACTCGGATAAAATTATTGATATGGGTAAACCTTTTAGTGATAAAAGTGGACTAGACTATGTGAATGAAAATTATTCTTCTACTCCTAAAAGCACTACTTTTGTTCAAGGCATCCCTTAAATATCTCAATATGATTTGTCTAATATTTCTAATTTTGTGCCAAAACATGAAAAAGTTAAACATATTCATGAAAATTCAAAGTTTGTGCACAAACAATTTTATGCTAGACCAAATTGTGCTCATAATGTGAACGTTGTAAATAAACTTGAAAAATCAAAGTTTAGGCCTAAACATTCACTTGCTAAAACTCATTGCATGAATGGTGTTGAACTTGTGTCTAATCATAAAAAGGCTAGAGATATCCATGTAAAACCAAAATTTGTACCTACTTGTTATTTTTGTGGAGTTAAAGGTCAAATTAGATTAAATTATTTTCAATTGAAAAATGCTCCAAGGAAAAATTTCTTTGAAAAAAAAATTGTGAAAAATCAATTAGTTAAAAAGAAATTCTTACCTAATGTTGTATGTTATTTTTGTGGAAAAATTGGTCATAAATATCATATTTGTTATTTGCCAAAAATAAATGCTAGTAATTTTGGAACTAATTTGAAATTGGTGTCAAAGTCTTTGCTCACTAATAATGAAGGACCCAAGAAATGGGTACCAAAATTTTCTAGTTGAGCTTTTCTTATAGGTATTATTCAAGAATCAATTGGTTGCTTGGACTACAAATAAGAAATTATTTCAAATTGGAGTAACTCTTATGGCTTGCTTGAATCCAACAAAAAAAATTGCATATTAGGTAACATTTTTTTTCACTCTTGAGATAATTATGTTTTTGGTATCTTTATGAAAACTATATCTCTTGAATGGTTTTGGAAAGTTTAAATTTGCTATCTTGAATTATATTGTATATAGAATTCAATGCCCATGAGAATTTATTGAATATCCATCTATTTGTCATTTATCTATATTGTTTATTATTTGGCTTTTTGGTCAATTAGATGTTTACTCTATCCTTGTGTTTTTCTTGGAAAATATTGAGGAAAAGAATGTTGAATTTTGCAAAAAAAATATTTTTATTTTGATGATTATATATGTTGAATATCCTTTGAATGAAATTGATTAGAGTTTTTATCAAATGCCTTTTGAGCATGAAGTTATGCATATTCTATGGTTTACATCGTTGAATGAAAGTCATTTTGAGTTCATATTTGTCCTATGTTAAAAAGAATTGATCATTGAGCTATTCTTCTTTTAAAAGATGTTAAACTCTTTTCCATAGGGGGATTATTCATAAAATTTCTACATTCTTGAACCCCCGATAGCATATTGTTCAAAATTGGTACAAATTCATTTGTATTGCTACCATGCTTTTATTGGATTGCTAATATGGCTTTGCTATTATTTGGTATCATTTGTTTTACAACAATTGGTGTTTATGTTATAATATTTAATATTTTGGTATCTCAATTGTTTGATTTACTTGAATGATTTTATCTCCTTGATGTTTATTGATTTTTCTCATTAGAAAGAGATTGCTTGATTTTTAGGCGGAGTAATATACTTTTATATATGAATTTCATGTATGAATGAAATTGATTCTCATATTACTTTATTGATGTGTGACTCTCTTGTTCATATTGTTTATCCTTTTAGGGGGAAATTATATTTTAAAACTTCATTTAATATTTCTACCCCAAGTTGAACTAGTGTACTAAATGTCTTTTTCGTCCCTTCTTAAGGGGAGTGTTCAATTGATTTCAAAAGAGGGAGAAATTTGTGAAATTAGTCTTAAATAGAATTAGCCCAAACTTGGTTGACTCTTTATGATGCCTCTAGAGTTTACAATGTTGTTGCTTGTTATATTTCTTTTAGAAGGCATGTAGATAGGAGAAGAAATGCAAATTATGTGTTCATGTTTTACTGAGAACTTTCATATTATTGTTTATCTTTCTTAATTATCCTTTTTTGATTTATTCCAAAAGTTAAGATAAATGAAAACATTGTTGTTATTATGCATTACTTTCATATTGATTAAAATTATGTGTGTGATGATTATGTTTCAAGTTCATGTTTCATATCATATACCTATTTGGATTTCATTTTTCTTGACTTGCTTGTCATCATAAAAATGGTAGAGATTGTTGGTATTTTTGTCCTTAACATGAAATTAATTAATTTTAATTAATTAATTAATTAATTTTTTATGATAAAAAGTCTGATTTTCTTCTTAACAATTTAAGTGTTTTGAAGTACCTATTGCGTGTAGACATGTGGCAGCATATTGGTTGAATGGTGGATTGAGAATGACAATTGGTGAGCTTTTGATTTCTCCATTTATTTTTTTTTTAAAAGTGAATTTTAGAAAAAGAAAATGAATTCAATATTATTTTATGTTTGTGTACACATGGTATCTTTTTAATTTTTTGATTGATTTTAAAAAGAAAATGATTTTTTTAAGAAAAAGAAAATGAATTTAATATTATATTCTGTTTGTGTCTAACAGCTAGTTTAGTTTAAAATCTCTACTATTGATTTTTTTTTTTCAAAATCCAATGGTCCAAATTAAATATGATTTCTAAAAATTTTTTCCTTTCTAATTAAACCCATCTTCTTCTCCAAATTTCGACAACAACTTTTCACATTTTATAATCCTCAAAATTAGCAAAAAAAAAAAAAAAAAAAAAAAACACCATTGTTACTCTCTCTACAAGCTTCCAATTTCTTTCCTTCTATCTTATTTTTTAGAGAAATTTGTATTGTGAGGATTAAAGTGTGTGAGCTCAATCTTGCATCCCCACTCTTTTTAGAGAGTTTCATTGTGTGATCCAAAGTTTCAAAATATTGTAACGGTAGAATCCTAACTCGTGAAAAGAATCGGGTTTTCTCTTGAACCCGTAAAAAGAGCAAGATGGCAGTTTGGCTCTCATCTATGGAAAGAGTCAAAAGAAGATTTTTTTTTTAATCGAAGTCCCAAGAGGTGTTTGGGAAAGTAGATATAGGTAGTGTTTGACCGAACCACTATAAAAATCTATTCTTCTCTATTTGTTTTCTAGTTATTCTTGTATTTAATTTTAATTGCTTGATTTTGTTGATAAGATTGATTGAGTATATTGTTACTTAATTTTTATCATTCTTGTTATTTATCATAAATTAGAGTTTTTATCCATTTAATTTAAAAATATCTAATTAGATCAAATTGAGTATACTTTAAGAAAAATTTAATTAAATCCTATTCACCCATCTAGAGTTGCCATGTCGATCCAACATCTTCAACCTTCCTCCAACAGTCATTGTTCAACTCTTTTATTGCATCCAAATGTTCAACAAATTGCTGCATTTCGTCAACAAGTTTAAGCTCAAAAGAAGCTTCTTCCATTTCTCCCTTCTCAAACCATCACAAAAAGCAAAACACGTTTCCTTCACCAATGCCAATGCTTTCTCTGAATTACCAACTGCTAATTTTACCTTAGCTTTCAGTTAATCAATTCTACTCTCTGCTTCCAACAAGTTTTTCTCCATCGGATCCCTTTCCCCGATCAAGATGTCGATCCGCCTCTCCATCTCCTACTTGACATTGAGTGAATTCTCTTCTTGTGCAATCTATGCTTTATCTAGTTCATTCATGGCTTCTTCAAACTTCCTCTTCTTGTCTTTGAGTAACAAACTCAACTACTCAATACTTTTCTTCTCATCACCAAAACTCTTTCTAGCATTATCCCTCTCTAATGTAACTTCATCTAAAGCATCACGAAGACTACCTTAAAACCCCATATCACAAACCCTCTCTCCCATAGCGGAAATCCCTTCGAATCCTTAAAAAAAAAAAATAAAAAATTACCCTACAAATGGAAAAAAAGAAACCCACTAAATCAACCAAATAGCCAAAGCAAATACCCAATAACCAGGAGGAGAATAGCGATTCAGAGCAACACATATTCGCGATGGATTATTACTCGAAGATGTAGAGCTTGAAATCATTGAATGAACGGCTTCTTAAGGAGATGGTCGTGATGAGAGTGGAGGTCGATGATCTTGTGCAGAGTAAAGAAGCATTGGAACTCGACTTGAAGCGGAATGTGAACAAGAAAGAACGGGTAATGGGTGAGTTGAGTGAGGCTCATGATTGGGTTTAGTGGTTGGAATAAAGAAATGTGGTCTTTGTTTATTTGCAGAGTCAAATGGAAGAAATGGGTGGTGGGATTTGTGGGGTACTCAAGAGTGAGAGAGTTAAGGGTTTAGAGAATAGTAATTTAAGACCTGAGATTAATGGACTTGTTTTGGAGGTTGAGGAAGAGAGGGAGAAATGGTGGAGAGTTTGTTGTGAGAGGGATGGGATTAAGGTTGAGTTTGATGGGTCTTTGAAGGAAACAGGGAATTTGAGAGGGAAAGTGGTTGAAATGGAGAGAAATGAGAGAAGGGCATTGAAAGAGATTGATGATTTGAAGAGGAAATGCAAGAAGTTGTTGAGTGAAAAAAAAAGTTGTGAGATTATGAATGGGATTCTGACTGCAGGAGGAAGCTTTAAGAAGATGTTGAAGAAGAGGAAAAGAAGAGGATGTCCACGTTATTTTTTTTTTTAAAAAAAAAAAAAAAAAAAACTATAATATTAAATTAATAAAAATTGTTAACTCATCAACAGTCACGTCACTTTACCGTTAGTCGATTAACGGTCTATGTAGCCTTAGGGACCATTTAGATCCACTTCTCAAACCTTGGGAGTAAAGTATTTATTTTAAAACTTCAAAGACTAAATAGACATCCACTTCAAACCTTAGGAATCAAAAGTGCATTATGCCATTTCCTTTTTGTTTTTCCTTTCTTTTCTATAAAAAATATAAAACCCAAATTAAAAATGAAATAAATTTGAGAGGGAAAAATGAAAATGGGAAAACAAAAAATGAAGATTAAAAAAATCGTTTTGGAGTCAAAAGAAGGAGACACCTACAATGTCGGTTTTAAACAGATATTATAGGTACACCTACAATGTCATATCTACTTTTTTTTTTTAAGAAACCGACATTGTACATCTGTTTTTAGTTTTTTCCAACCGACATCAAAGCCTAGATTTCTTATGGCAATGCTTTCATTCAAGGTTCACTAGTGTTACAACTCTCTACGATTTTCACAGGTATGCATTGTTAGAAAAAAAAATGTGGAGGACAAATATGAAAAATGAGAGATATATTTTTCATTCAACTAAGCATGCCTTTATGTAGGTTTACAAACATAACCATAGGAATGCCAATGGTTTAAAGCTATAAATGTCATCAAATGCTCATAACTCACATAAATCCTATAACTCAAAAATCACTATTGGTTACAAAAAACTAAAAGTCACAAAACCCAAAAGTCACACTTAATTCCACAAATAAAGTTTAATAATGACAAACTTTTCAACCCCCCCCCCCCCCCCCCTTCTCCCTCACACTTGATTTGTTACACCAAGTAAACTCCTCATTTTGATAAAAGTCTCCAACTTGAGGGGTTTTGCGAAAATGTCCACCGCTTGGTCTTGTGACTTGATATATTTGAGTTCCACTTCTTTCTTCGTAATGCAATCCCGAACGTATTGAAATCGGGTATCAATGTGCTTGCTCCTCCCATGAAATACTGGATTTTTGGCTAAGGAAATGGCCGATTTGTTGTCAACAAAAATCTCCATTGGACCTTCCATTTGAAACTTCAACTCCTTCACTAAGTTTCTTAGCAAAATTGCATGACATACACATGAAGTTTCTACGACGTACTCTGCCTCGCATGTTGATAATATGACTATGGGTTGCTTTTTTGACATCCATGTGAACGCCGTTTCACCAATAAAAGACACAAACCCCGTAGTACTCTTTCGATCATCCAAATCACTACAATCACTATCACAATAACCAACAATATCAAAATTGCTAGAAGAGACATAGGAAGACCATACCCAATCGTCCCTTTGATGTAGCAAAGTATCCTTTTTGCCATTTTGCAATATGTTGCTGTCGGTTCCTCTATAAATCGACTAATAATTCCAACTGAATAAAGAATATCCGGTCTTGTACATGTCAAGTATCTCAAACTTCTAACCAAGCTTTTGAAATATGTAGAATTTACCTTCTCTCTTCCATCTTGCTTAGTGATTTTGACTCCACATTCCATCGGTGTTCCAACTGGATTAGAATCATTCATATTGAACTTCTTGAGCACTTCTTTAGCATAGCCCTCTTGGGATAAAAAAATCTCATCTTCACCTTGTTTGACCTCGATCCCAAGATAGTAACTCATGAGACCAATGTCCGTCATTTCAAACTCCTTTGCCATCTCTCTTTTGAACTCATGAAACATGCTAGGATTGTTTCCGTTAAATACCAAATCATTAACATATAAACAAATAATTATTATGCTTTCACCCTGCATTTTGATGTAGAGGGCATGCTCATAAGGACACTTCATATACTTCTTCTCTTGAAAGTACTTGTCAATCTTCGAATTCCATGTTCTTGGTGCTTGCTTTAAACCATAAAGTACCTTCTTCAATCGAAGTACTTTATCTTCTTCACCCTTGACTTCATAACCCAATGGTTGTTCCACATAGACCTGTTCCTCAAGAATTCCGTTCAAGAATGTCGATTTGACATCCATTTGATGTATCTTCCAATGATTATAGGCTGCCAAAGCAATAATCAAACGAATAGTTTCAAGGCGAACAATAGGGGCAAATACCTCATCATAATCGATGCCATGTCGTTGGCTATAGCCTTTCACCACTAGTTTCGCCTTGTGCCTCTCAACATCGCCATTGACTTTTCTCTTTGTATTGTATACCCACTTCACTCCGATCGGTTTATGCCCTTTTGGAAGTTTGGTCAACTCCCATGTATCATTTTTCTCTATCACTCAAATTTCTTCATCCATTGCATCCTTCCATTTCTTGCTTGCAATGGCTTCTTGGAAACTAATAGGCTCACAATCACCAAAAAGACAATAGAGAAATGTCATTTTAATTTTCATTTACCTCATTAAGTTCCTGTAGACTTCGAGTTCCTCTTGGGCCAATTTCGTTCTCCGAATCGCTGGATAAACCTTCAGATGATGATCGATCGGTCGAATGAGGTGGCACTGGAATGGGCAAATCTTCACCAATTTCATCCTTGGTCGGCTCATTTTCATCGTCTTCTTCAAAATATTGAAGGAAATCGTACTCCTCCTCTTGTATATTCCAATCCCAAGAGGCTTCCTCATAAAAAACAACATCACGACTAATCATTACCTTCCCATTCAAAGGATTGTAAAGACGAAAACCCTTCGAACTTGCATCATAGTCGATGAAGATGAGTTTCTCGCTTCGATCATCGAGCTTGGTCCTTTTTTCTTCCGACACATGAGCATATGCAATACTCCCAAACACCTTGAACTAACCAATCCCGGGCTTTCTTCCGTTCCATGCTTCTTGAGGCGTCTTGTCAAGCACACTTTTGGTTGGTGCTCGATTTGTCAAATAAACCGCACAAGCCACGACCTCCGCCCAAAATTCCCTCGGCATCTTCTTTGTCTTTAACATGCTTCTTGCCATGTTCAAGATTGTCCGATTCTTCCTCTCCACCACGCCATTTTGTTGCGGTGTCCTTGGGACTGTTAACGAACGTCGAATGTCTTTTTCATCATAAAATTGTTTGAACTCATTTGATGTGAATTCACCACCTCGATCGGTTCTCATGGCCTTGATTGTAAGGTTGCTTTCATTCTCCACACGTGCCTTAAATCTCTTGAAGATTTTAAATACTTATGATTTTTCCTTCAAAAAGTACACCCATATTTTTCTAAAAAAATCATCAATAAAGAGAAGGAAATATTTACTTTTACAATGAGACTCTGGTTTGATCATTCCATACACATCGGCATGGATGAGTTCTAAAGGCTTTTTTGCTCTTGTCATAGAGTCCTTCAGAAAACTTCTTCGATGTAGTTTGCTAAGCAAACACCCTTCACACACTTGGTTTGGCTTGTGAATGTGTGGTAAACCTCGCACCATCTTCTTCTTCAAAAAATCTTCTAGACTTCTAAAATTGAGGTGCCCGAACCATAGATGTCATAGCCAAGAGAGATCTTCATAACACATCTTCAAGCATTTTGGAACATCATTACACGTATTCAAAGGAAACATTCGGTTTTTGGTCATGGAGACTTTATCAATAAGTCTCTCATGATTATCCATCAAATACAAACAATTGTTTTTCATTTGAACTTCAAAACCTTTCTCTAACAATTGTCGTACACTCAATATATTATTTTTTACATTGTGAATGTAATAAACATTTGTGATATATTAATTTTCTCTATTTTTTAACTGGATGAGAATTTTACCTATTCCTTTGATGGCGGCCAAAGAATTGTCTCCAAAGGCAATATTACCTTTCTCCATCTCGTTCAACTCCACAAACATCTCGCGTTTTCCACACATGTGATTCAAGGCTTCTAAAATTATTTTTTGTTTTTTGTTTGTTTGTTTTTTTTTTTTTTAAGGAATTCCTTAATTTTAAAGGTCTTTTTAATTCAACTCTTGTAAGAATTGGGATAGTGTAAAGATTTTTTCTAGTACATATATATTTTAAAAAACTTAAACTACCATAATTCTTATAAGTTTCTTTAACTAAATTAAAAAATAAAGTATCACCATTGTTATGGAAATTTTCTTATCAGATTTTTTTTTAATTTCTTCGGAAAATTTTGAATTCTTATGAGAAATAGCTTGTTAGGTAAGAAGGTAAAATTGAAGACACTAAGGACAAAAGGGTGTATTTTATTTTTTTTTACCCTTAAGTTACTTGTTAAAAAAAAGTCAAGAGAATATGAAGTAGCTATAGAAAGACCTCAACAATTCTTACTATAATTTCCATGATTTTATGCCTAATAACACCTTTTTTATTAAAGAAAATATTAAGTATAACATCCATATATACAATCAAAATTACCATTCATTTATGTCTTTGGAAGTGTCGAAAAGCTGAGAAGATTCTAAGAAAAGCCATGAATAGAGAGTAGCGACAAAATAAAGTGCATATCTAGCCATCAATTGGAAATCGTTAAACATTATAATATTATTATTGGAAATTTCTTGGAATGGATGTAGATCGAAATAATTACCTCCATATGGACTTGCAGAAGGGTCAAGCAGCCACAATAGTGTTGTTGTACGTATGACATTAATTATAAAAGCACAACCCATCTATGAATTAAAAACGAATAAAAGAAAAATGGACTTTGTTTTAGTTGCTGCATTAACCCTTTTTTTCAGCTTCCTCATTCTCTCCACCTCCACCGCTCAGTCTCACCCGTTGCCTTCTCTTTATCACACAAAAATTGTTCCTCTTCCGCCACCACCACTGCCACCACCGCCATTGGTTTCACCGCATCAATATGAACTGCAAGCAAGGAGAAGGAGCAGTCCCTCACGCTCTCTGCCGCCACCGCCACCGCCCCGACGACCATGGCCGAATAGGCCCACCCGTAGTTCTCCCCCACCTCCTTTCTAACACACATTACGATGTTCTCATTGGCTTTGTTCTTTCGTGGAAGATTTTAGTTATTGGGGTTGGGCTATTGGAATAAAATGACTGTTCATAATTAATGTTAGTTCACATTTAAGTTTTTTTTTGCAGTAAAACGAGTGGAGTATCATGACGATTTCATATTGAAAACATAAGGCTAACAATTTTTACAAAAAGATACATAGTGAATTCAGGTCTACCTAATATGGTATTCGGGACGGACCATGCAGTTCTAAAGGGTATTTGATCTAAAAGAAAATGAAAAATGGGTCCGGCACGAGAATAGTAAACTCAAATGGACACGATTTTAACAGGATATGTTGAGAATTATATGTTTAAAAAAGGGAGAGACATCACAATTTTTATAGGATACACGTAGATTACTGCTCACATTGTCAATTTGATGCGACGGAAAAGGTAATTAAGCCAAATCTATTGCCAAACAAGGGAAATTCATCCCTTAATGAGAGTAACTCTCAAGAATAAAAGTTTTATTTCAAAATGAAAAATCAAAAACTCCCTATTACAAACCTTAACATGGTTATTTATAGCTTTACGAGGAAATATGAACAATAACTAATTCATTGTAAAATACTGATTAAATACTCATTAAACTAAATTAACAATTGAACAAATATTAAACCTAAATATACTGATTATCATATAATATCCTCATATTATTTGATATATTATCAAATTAGAAAATCTTATGATCAAATTAACCTCTGAAACGAAAATCTAGTTGTTGGGCCTTCAACAAATTTTAGTGTTATAGAATTTAAATAATATTATATTTATCCTAACTTGTGAGTTTAGATGATGTCTTAACTATAATTTTGTATTTGGTCTTTGGTTTTTTTTTTTTTTTTTTTTTTTTAATTTCAAGGAGATTCTCTCGTTTTCTAAAAAGTTTTAGTTTCATCTCTCCTGCACAAAGGGCTCTGCTTTGCCTTTGTCAAACTAAGCAGCCGCCAGAGAGTTGGAGTTCGCTATTTTCAAATTTCAATTACTTTTAATGGTTTGATTTTCTTTAACCAACTTGAGTCATTGTTTTTTATATGACAAGAAACATATCTTTAATATTTTTAGTTTTGTCTATAATTTTGTCCTATATCTTTTGTTTTGCCTCCTGACCTTGTTCCCCCCCACCCACCCCCCCCCCCCCCCCAAAAAAAAAAAAGTTTTGTCTATAATTCTATCTATTCTAATATTATGAATTTAGCTTGAACCCTAGACCCTGATGAACTAGGACGTGGTAATTTGCAAGGATTACATATCACTAAATATGTAGGAATTCAATCAGATAGAGTCGGGAGTGATGCCATCTGCTTCTTTGGGGGCATTATTTGGGTCTCCCTTTGCACGACAGGCGGAATAAACGTTTACTGTTTCAAGGTCTTAGAGATAAAGGATAGAAATTTTTTAGGAGTGGAAAGAGCGGCTATCCTCCCACGGAAGAATTTGACGTTAATTAAAGTTGTAATTTCGACCTACATGATGAGTTGTTTCAACATTCCTACTGGCCTTTGTCAAGAGCTCAATGAAATGTACGTCAAATTTTGGTGAGATTCGGCTGGAGATAGGAAAAAGATACACTGGCGAAGTTGGAAAAGGTTATGTATGGGAAAGGATCATGCGGAGATGGGCTTTAGAGATTTTGTGGTTTTATTAATTATTCCTTGTTAGCTAAGCAGTGTTGGAGGCTTACGAGAAATCCTGATAATTTTATTGGGCGGGTGTTGAGGTGAAGGTATTTTCGAATTGGATTCTTCATTTTGGCTTCTTTAGAACGAACCCTTCTTATGCTTTGCGGAGTATTTTGTGAGGTCGAGAGCTCTTTTGTCCTGTTTTTTAAGTGGCGAGTGGATAATGGTCATTCTATTAATATTTAGGATGATCCTTGGGTTGATGTCTAAATCTCGTAGGATCTTATAGTTTGTAAACATTGTTGAACAAACTCATTATATTTTAATAAAATATATAATATTTTATTCATTGTCTATAAAATATATGATATTTTAGTTGCATTAACCACAAACCAATAAACTAATATCCAAGGTTATCTTTGTAACTGATGTATGTAGAGACATATGGGTGGATCATATTTAAGTGATAACCTAAATTATCTGTATTAGATGGATAAGACTACATAACTTATTCTGGTGACATTATGAGTATAGTCCGCTTTTTATGTGTTACAATTGTTGTAAAGTTCTACAAATGATCTGATCCCGATCATTCATGTGTAGACATGCGAGCGGGAATATTCTATACAAAGGAGTTTGTATAAGACCGGACCACGAAATGTTTAGTCTCATTATATAACGTCGTTCATAATAAAAACTTACATTTCACTAGGATGACCATAAATAACATGACCTGAATCCTGAGTGAGTTGTGAACTCTTCACTATGAGGGCAGTCCTTTGATTCGTATGGGTGAGAGTGGCCAGATCGTCGATTCAACAAACCTACCATTTTGGGGATTCGTCTGATTGGGGAGTTAAGAACACAACTACACAAGATGAAATTCAGTCCTTCCCCATGGCATGGGTAAGTAGATAAATTACTCCCTTAAGGACTGATTCTAAGTCTTAAACAATGTGGCACCATACCTTCTCCTGGCACGAGAGGGGTTTAGTCATAGTTGGACTATGATCTATTATTCATTAGAGGGATCAGTGGTACTTAAGGAGTTAGATGTAACTACAGAGGCAGAACGATAATTTGACCTAGCTGTACATAGGAACAATTTGTGAAGGGTGATCGTACTTTTGATTGGTTATATCCAATCGATACAGAAATATATTTGTAGTGCGAAGAGTGCAGCTGTCGGTCTTTAGTGGAGTGTTCGAAAGTTGACGGATGGTGAATAATGTAATTAAGGAGTTTTAATTAATTATTCATGTATCGTTGGAGCTCCAAGCTACTGGTCTATGAGGTCCCCTTGATAGCTCAATAGGATTAATTGAGAATCAGTTTTTGGATTAATTTGAGTTGTTCAAACTAATAGAAGAATTTAATTATATATGATATAATTGAGTTGTTTCAATTATATGTGATGTAATTGTCGTAATATATTTGATACATTATGGCTTAATGGAAGGAAATAAATATTTGAATGAGATTCAAATATATTTTCTATGAATTGGATTCATAGTTGTTAAATTTAATATAAATAAAATTTAAATTATATGTCATATAATAGAGAAAAGAAACTATAGCTTATATTATATGTCATACAATATTAAAATTATTGGTTATATGTTATATTTAATATAACATATAATTTAATATATATATATATATATATATAATATGATAAGTTAGTTATCATATTTATATTTATATTTATATTATTTTAATAATAAGGAAGGGAGTTACAACTCTCTTCCCATTCTTTTCTCTCTACCCGCATAGGTGGGTGGTGGTTATTTTTGGCAAGTAGAAAAGAAAATTTTTCTTCTTCTTCTTGCTAAGGTTGTTGGGCATTTTTGACAATAAGAGAAAAACTACAGAAGAGTTCTGTATGTTTGAGTTTTTTAGAGAGTTCTGAAGCTTTCCTCATCTCCATTAACTACCTCACAACCAAAATAGCCAGAGCCCACCACTCCTAGGGTCTCACCCTGAGAATACCGAGGAAATATTTGTGATAGTGTTCAATCTCGTTCGAGGTTAATCTTGAAGAAAGTCTTCAAGTTGTTCGTGATTTGTTCGAGGGAAAATGTGAAGATAGGTCTTCAAAGGTGAGGTTTCTTGAAATCCTTTTTAAAATGTACTGTAATTTATAATTAAATTCATATCTTGTTTATTGTTTACTGTAAAATTTTATATTCAATGAAAATGAAATTTGGTCGATCTGCTTCCGCTCAAGGTTCTCTTCCCCAAAGAGTTCCTTCAATTGGTATTAGAGCCAGATTGTAGGTTTCTGATTCCAAATTTATTTGTTTTATTGAATCGATTTTACAGTAATTGTGGGTTTTATAATCTACATTCTATTTCATACAATGAATGGTTATGGATGTAATTTGTTGATGGATGTTTTGGGATAGAACTCTCTGTTTTAAGGCTTTCTTTAATTTACAAATTTGTTTTTTAAAGGCCCCTGCGTTTTTTTGGAATTAATCATGCAATTGGTTTGTAATTTGTAAGTTTAGTCGCTCGTGCTATTCCAGAGAAGCTTCAAAGAAAGGTTGCAGAGCATTGTTTCAATGGAGAAGACAAAACAGAGATTCCAGATCGTGTAGCTACAGCTACACAATCGTGTAGCTCTTACTATGCGATCTTGTAGCTTTTGCTACATGATTGTGTAGCATTTGCTAAACGATCATGTAGCTAATGCTACAAGATCGTGTAGACTTTGCTACATGATTGCATAGACTGCTACACGATCGTGCAAGCTTTCCTATAAGATCGCATAGTTGCTTGCTACACGATCGTGCAGGCTTTCCTACAAGATCATTCGATTGCTTGCTACACGATCAGCTGCAAGGTGGTTCATTGAAGGGTGGTTCGATTCGAGCGGTTCAAGGTCCGATTAACCTGTTTTGAACCGATTGACACATTTTTTATTTTTGTAATAGATAACCTTTTATTTTCTCCTTTTAGAGATCCTATCCCGGTCCATCAACTGTTAGTATAAATATACTTGGGATGTATGTTTTATATTATATATCATAATGTATGTCATATAGTTTTAAAACTCATACATTTATTTTCATGCATCATTTTATATTATAAGTGTTATAATATATGAATATGCATGATTTAAATTACACAAAGCATGCTCATGCATCATATAGTATAAATGTTATAGTATATACATGCATGCATTATAGCATATTCATGCATCATTTATATTATAATTGTTATAATATATGGTTGATCGAATGTATGGAAAGTATGCTATAGCATGATTCATTACCTAGTTATATAATATTTGTATACATTAGTAATGAACGGAGATTGCATGAAGTATGACATTACCTTAGATTAATTATAAATGTTATGATTAACTGAAATATGTCAAGCATGCAATAGTTGTTTTAAATTGTTTAATTTATTCATAATTTTTTTTAGTAAAGGAAATTAGAATTAAAATCAAGAATAAAGAGTTGTGTGCAAACCTTAGGCCATAATCATTTTTAAAAATTGTTTTAAAATATGATTGTGATAGACCTAAGATCACATTTCTAATGAGATTAGAAATCTAAGTTTAATCTTTTAATCGGTTTAATAGGATTAAATTGATTTTTAATAAAAGATTAAATATATAACAAATGTATCTATAAGGGACTTTTTAGCTAAGGCGGGTTCTGGCTAGGCTGAGGTACTTAAGTTGATGGAAACGTCGCACTCCTACCTGGGAACCTATCTAGAAATGTGAATTAGATAGATTTGTTACATGCATGCAAGTTTTATCAAATTCTATCAAAGAGTTTAATGAGACTTCAATCAAAATTGTTTAATCAACAAAGACAATAGTTGTTTTTAGCAAATTAAACAAACACTTAGATAAATTCAGTAGTCAAATTTTTCCTAAATTAATTAATCCTAGGTAGAACACTCAGTGGGAGGAAAATAGGGTATATGATACTTCATTTTAGTCTCCACACATTTCTCCTTATAAGTTTAAACTATGAGTTCTACTCTTGGCCTTGATGGGTGTCCCCCTATGGGTGGCATTTGGGTAGGTCAATAACAAGGTGAATGGAGAGAGTGTGTATAGTAAGTGAGAGCGGGACGTGTGCCAGCACATCCCTCGGTCTCTCTCATTAGGTTAAATATAGTTTCATGCATCGTTTCATGGCATCGTGAGTGTCCCCCTAAAGGATGACTATATTGCATAACGCTTTATTTGATCTTCATAAATGGATAGGGTTGCTTTAGTTTCATGTCCCAATTGGTTTTTCCCTACAGTTGGCTTATTGGGGCGAAACTCTAAAATCTAAAGTGAGGGGTTACACTTATGCAAAATTGTTACAAATTCTGGACCGAACAATGGTGACTATTAGTTACAGTGACAAGGAGTCGTTTCTAATAGTTAAGAATGTCTCATTTCAATGAAGGGGCACTTGATCACCCTAAGGTGACTTTTGTCCTGCCTCACTGAAACATCATTGCAAAATAGATGTCACTTAGGGTACATTAGACGATTTTGCTAATATATGATTGGTTTTCTTAAGTGGTTTAATGCAAGTAGACTAAAATAGGTTTTTTTTTTTCTTTTTCAGCGAAATCATTAAAATGGCTAATGCAACTTTAAGTTTACTAGTCGCCGATAAGTTAACGGGAGAAAACTACGCTAGTTGGAAAAACACGACCAATACTCCTCTCATTCCACCTGCCAATGCTCCTCGAAATGTTCAGGAAGCATATGAGCGTTGGACATGGGAAAACGAAAAGGCCCAAGCATACATCTTGGCAAGCCTTAATGAAGTCTTGGCCAAGAAACATGAGCCCATGCTCACAGCTTGTGAGATCATGGAGTTCTTGAGGAGAATGTTCAGACAACCGTCTGCATAGCTTAGGCATAACACTCTCAAATACATCTTCAATGCTCGTATGCAAGAAGGGGCATCTGTTCGAGAACATGTTCTCAATATGATGATCCACTTCAACGTGGCGAAAATGAATGGGTCAAGTATCGATGAAGCAAGTCAGGTTAGTATAATACTGGAATCTTTACCTAAAAGTTTCCTGCATTTTCATAACAATGTTGTTTTGAACAGAATTGACTACAACCTGACCACTCTGCTCAAACCTTCCAATCCTTGTTGAAAAGCAAGGAAGAAGAAGGATGAAGCAAATGTTGCTTCATCTTCCAAAAAGGAGAAAGAGATGCAATTTCAAAATTTAGGTAAGTATTATATATAAATTTATAAGTTTTATTTTCATTTAATTTTATATTCATTTTTTATTTGAAAATTTTTAATGTTTACTATATTTTCCATCCCTCCATTTTGAAACTTATGAAAAAACTGTATCTTTATTTAAAAAAAAAAACGCACACACACCATTCCAACCAATTAAACATCTTTTTCCGCAACAATCACCCTCACGGTTCAAATTCTCCACTCTCATTTGTACTAAAAAAAAATCTCTTTTGCAAGCAAGGTAATGACAAATTTCTACATTTTCTTTTGTCTTTTTATAAAAATTTTAAGGAGACGTCTGAGAGAAATTACGGTAAGTTTTTTTTTTTTTTTCAATTTGCTTCATGTCTCTTCTCCAAATTGGCCAATTTTTTAATATATGAAGTAGAATTTAGATTGAAAAAAGAAGAAGCAAAAATAAACAGGAATTGATTCTTTTGAGAAGAAATGAAAATGAGTTTGTATGGAGAAAGGGAGATGAATAAGAGATGTAAAAGTAAAGAATAAGATTCAAGAGGGAGTGTTAACAATGATGATTATTTTGTATACATAAATATAACCATCGCGAATTGGCCTCACCACAACACTGTAGAAGACATGAAACGTAAAGGATGCCACAATTTTATTCATTATTGTATGTTCTTTGAAAATTTATAAGAAACTTTTTAATTTTCAAGTTGCCAAATGGATCTTCTCCTAATTGGAAAATTATTTAGTCTATTTTAACGTTTTTTACTTTTGGTAGCGCATAATTATAACAAGTATCTTCCTTTTCAACCATAACAAAGAACCATAAATGTGTCTCATTTTAAAATTATAATATTAATGTTGAGCATGTATTCTTTGTTAGTTCGTGAAATTTTTTATTTTTGTTATTTTATTATTTTTAGTTAGATCTTTGATTAGATTTCTAATGTATTAAAATCTTAAATATCTTATTTATATGTTTGAGCCAAAATGGTTTCCATGTGTATGAATGTAACCATTTTTATTTATTATGTTAGGAGAACTACCCATGACAACAATAGAGAACAATATAATAAAATTTGATAGATTCAAATGATCCAAAATAAATGTATTAGTATACATCATACATATCCCTAACTTTTTATCTTAATTTATTCTCAAATTTATTTTAATAATAAGAGTTGTGCTATTTTTGTATAATAAAATAAATTTGGTTGAATCACACAAACATACTAGCAAAACTAGCAATCGTCAAAATTTATGTTCCAAGTGTTCCAAATATCCAAAAATACGTACAGCTAATTTTATATTGTTGTGAATTAACTTAAAGTAAGATATATATAGTTTTGGCCATTATTTTTTTTTTAATTCGCATGTTATATATTTGTTATTTAAACTTAATAAAATCTAAGTTCATTTGTTCTTGACATTTCATAAATAAAATTGGTGTTCTAAAAATTTTTAGCCATGTGCATGGCACGTATTTTATAGCTAGTCTATACTAAAAGCGGTTAAGGGGGGAGAATTTTTTAATTCCTTCTTTGCCCTTAACTTTTTTTTGTAAAGACTATTTTGCCCTCACATTTATACCTATTTACATTCAATGTACCCTTTGTTAAAAAAAAGTACGTAAATGAAAAAAATAACTTCTATTGCAACTCCAAATCAAAACAACACAAGTTTTCCATGTATAGGTGTGATAATCTATTTTTAAAAATAAAGAAATTGATAGTCTCATAACTAATTATTTGCCAATTTCATGTTAACTGATGCCACAAAAAATTCCTCTATCATAGAAACCTTTTAAAAAATAGTGTGAACTAAAAACTTTTAATCTTTTGAATGATAACATTGGACCAATCAAGATGAGCCCCTGCAAATTCAGAAACTCATTTCATTGATGGAGAGATATAGTAATCTATGACTAAGTTAGTAGTGTGTCTTAAGATTTTTTTTTTCTAAGATGTTATTTCATTAGAAAAGGAAAATTTTTTTGGGTGAGATTTAAGTTTGAATGGCTATTAGAGAAATAGATTGAAAGTAGTTTTCTGAGTTCACATATTCCTTCTCAACTATTATTTCTTCTACCCCATCTCAATCAACACTGGATAAATAAATAAGAATGATGAAGAGAAGAGTAAGAATGATGAAGAGAAGAGTAACATATCTAGAAATATTTAGAGAAATAAAGTATTGAATTGACCTGTGATTGGTGTTAAAAGTTTGGGACAAATTTTGCCATAATTGGAAACCGATTACATCGATGACTTCAAAGTTCAATTATTTTTGTGTTTATTTTGTTTTACTCTGTATAAAATATTTTCCGGAGAGATTAGGGAGGTGGGGAGAGAAACTTTGGAGAAATATTTTGTAAAACCAAAGATTTTTTTTGGAGGGGTTAGGAAGATATGGAGAGAAGTTCTATAGAAATCTTTTTTAGAATATAATTAAACTTTTATTTAATTTCAACTTCATTCTTAATCAAAAAATCCCAATGAACTATTCTTTTTTTTTCTCTCTTTTTCAAATATAGTAAAAAAATATATTACATTACATTTATGTTTTGCATTATTGTAATTTTACCCTTTTTTATGTATCAATAGGTATTTCAATAATATGCTCAATATATTTTATTTGTTTGGTGTATCAGTTTAGTATGCTTGATATATTTTATATGTTAAGTGTATCAATTAACTAATATACAATATATTTGATATCATTACAAGAAAAGGACCATTTTTTGATGCCGGTAGTGGTCAGGAGAAGCCCAAAAATGTGTCAGTAATTTATCTCTCGATGTCGTGGCATCGACATTGTCATCAAGATAAACCTGACATCAAAAAAGTAGGCGTCGGGGGATCAACTTACTTCCGATGGCTCATGTACCATGTCGGGAGTATTAGTACTCCCAACGTCGAAATATACTCATCAAGAGTAAGTTGATCTCCTGATGCCTGCTTTTCCAGCATCGGGAGATCTTCTACTATTGGGAAAACCTTTTTTTGTATTCCTGACGTTGACGTCATGTGTAAGGCATCATAAAATCCAGTGCCAATTTTCTTTTAATTTTTTTTTGGTGATATTCAATTTAAATTTTATATATCTAAAGTACTTATTGAATGTTTTATATCACTACAAACACATAGTTTATTTATCGAAACAAAGTTACCAAAAAGAACCTAAATGACCCATTCAAAGTTTTACAAACCAATATTAATTATTTTTAACAAAAAAAAAAACCTAATTGCTTTAACTATTAAAATTTTACAAACTAACCATAACAAAAATAAATGGGTTGCTCGAGGCCATATCATGTAGCTCCTCTACATCAACTTTAAAAGGTGCATATCAAATCACCTAAATAAAGAGAAAATTTAAACTTGTCAATTACTATAAAATTAGTTAAATGTTTATTATTTCAATCTCATGTATATAAACTATTTTGATACAACATTTATAACAAACATTAAAAACACATAACAAACTTGAAACATTAATTACTATGCAAATAGTGAATTAAATCAATAATTTTCAATAAACAGTTAGTTATAGGAATCTATTTCTATAAATACCTTGTAATCGTGAGAAAATCAGCAAACTTAGAGAGAGTTCTTCAAGAGAATAAATCAGAGAGTCTTCATATAATCAACTTATAATTTTTCCTCTTCTCTAAGAAATAAAAATCTTTAAACTTCTCTTCCAATTAGATGTAGGTCAATTATGACCGAACTACTATTAACACTCGTCTTCTATCTTCTTTCCTCTTCTATCATATCTTTCTTTCTTCTATTCTGAATGTTAGTATTAGATCCATTGTGCAAATATTCCTAACTACGTTTTGAGTGCATAGAAGAAACAAATTTTTTTTTTATGTGGCCAATCTCAAGACAGAAATTACATTTAAGTTTACTCTTATCTTTTTTATTCTTACTATCTTTCCAATTGTTCTTGGGAACAACCCTTCAACCATTGTTTTGGTCTTTCTTTTAAGCTAGAATTTCTTACTCCTTGGTCTTGATTGCTGAAATTACAGTATTTGTGGTGATTTTCTCCATTCCATATTTGAGGGCCACCTTATCCTCTCTATATTCTACTTCAACTGAGTTTAATAAGATGAAGAATTATTTTTCATCACCTATCTTGTCACCTAAGCTCTTGAATTTAATGGACAACTTCTTGAATTCATTTAGATTATCACTTGAGGATTTGTTTGAATCCATTTTATAGGTAAAAAAAACTGTTCTAAGGTATGCCCGACTAGATAAATCCCTTGAGAGATAACAATCCATCTAGCTTCATTCATATTTCATATGATGTTTCTTTATGTATTACTTCTCTAAGCACGTTATCACTTAAGTTCAAAACAATTGTACCATAAGCTGCGCTCTCCATTTCTTCTCTTCTTGGATCACTGATTGAGGCAGTTTGGTTGGGTCTGAGATGGCCTTTAAAGCATTCTGCTGGCCAAGAATGACCCTTACCTTTGCTTTCCACAGAATAAAGTCTTATTTCGCATCAAACTTTTCAATATCATAGCGTGCCACAACCATTCTTTAATAAAGAAAGTGTTTCTTGATTTTTACAAGTTATGATACCAATTTGTTACGATTAAACATGTAGGGCTCGGATCAAAGCAGGTGGCTTGGATGCGTGTTGTTATCTGCTTCTTCTCTTCATGCAACAAAATGATTCATTTTCAAGAAGAAAAAATCAGATTGCTTCTTCACTTATTCTTCTCTTCTGATATTGCTCCGTGGTATGTTCTCTCGACTTCACTTTCTGATCTTCTATTTCTAGTTCTTTGTTTTGTTTTCTCGATTGTGAACTTCTAATTTGTTCTGATGTTGAATCCAGATGTACGTTGGAATAACAGTGAAGATTATCGAAGGAAGAAAGGGAGAAGGTAGAGAGAAATGAAAATAGAGAGATTTCAATTGGTTCGACTACTACAATACCTACATCCACTATGTTTGAGAGAATATTTTATTGAAGAATTTCTGAGGAACTTTCTTTGCAGCATGAATCATATTGTTATTCTACAACTTTTTTTTTTTTTACATTCCAAACTCTTCTATTTATAGATTTTAGTCATGCGTGACTTTGTTATAAAACAAAACTACCTTTAACTGATTTTTAATTTCACAAACAATTAACACTTAGGTTAATTTCTACAAATATGGAGGTCGCACTGATCTTACATTCAAGACAGTGGATCCACAACAATCGTCATTTTGGTTACAACACTCCAAATCCAAACGTATTAATTTGATTGAATTTTTTTATGGGTAATTAATATGTGACTATTATTGACAGTCTTCGGGAAAAAAAAACACTCATATCTGATATATAATTGCAGTAGAACATGTTAAGAAAGAATCCAAGAAATTGAATTGGATTGGAACAAATTACATATATGATATACGATATATATCCAATCCAACAGTGAAGCTTAATGAATGTCAAGTAGAAATTGAAAATATGCCTAGAGAACAGAAAATGAAGGAGAAAAAACAATAATTTATAACAAAGTAGTGAAAATCATTAATATAATTAGAATGAAAAAAGAAACACAGAATCTAGAAAGGAGGAGGCGGTGTCCGTTTAGAGAGAAACTTTCGTGGCCAAGGGAGCTTGGTGGGCTTCGAGCGAAGGGATCTGTTAGCGGCTGCGGCAGCGGCCATAGACGACACCGGCAAAGTTAGAGAGAGAAGCAACATTAGAAAAGAAAGAAAAAGAGAGGTTCTTGCAATGGAACATGCCATTTTCAGTTTTTTAAGCAGAGCTTTAAGCTAGGGAAGTCCTCCTCAATATATATATAGAGAGATTTTGCTTGCTGTTGTGCAGAGTAAACGAGTTAGAGTCAACTACACAAAACACTTCACAATGTGTCAAAATATAATTCAAACTTCCTTTGTTGAATTGCAAGTCTACACATATGGACCATCTAAATAATATAATATATAGTACGAAATTTAAATAAATTCATAAAAAGAAAGTTGTCATCAAATCTAAGCTTCATCGAACCTAATATTTAAAATAAATTCAAGAGTTAAAAAGAAGAGAATAACTTCCCTTGGATGCACCAATCTCGATGCATCTCAAATACAGTCCAATAAAATATTGTCACGTGACATTTTTATTTTTGTAAAAAAATATATTTTATTTTTTAATTTCTTCTTATGTAGTAGAGATGTGAAAAGCACAAGAATTAGTATAGTCTATGCTATATCTAATTGTTGCTTGTTAAAGATGTGATTTAATAACAAAAAGGAAAACAAACTCGGGCTGACGAAGAGGAAAATCTAAGAAGCCTCCCCATAATAACATGATAACATTATAGTTTATGAACTTTTAGTAATAACATGATAACATTATAGTTTATGAACTTTTAGTAATAGGTTTATTTGATTTTTGAGATTTTAAAAATGTGATTTAAAAGATCTTTAGTGTCACTTTGCTCATTTGCAATAGTAGTTTATTATTATTACTTCTAAAAAAAAAAGTAGTTTAATATTATAAATTTAATGTTGATATGACTTAATTTTTTTCCTATGTAGTTGTGAGATGGAGAAATAAAGAAAAGGAGAAGGAAAATTGCAATTTTTATCCTAAAAAAATTTTTTACCTTTGAAAACTAGTCTTTTTTTTTTTCAAGAAAAAAAACTACATTTACTAATATCTTTCTTCTTTTACTTTTTAGGATTTTATTTGAAAAGTCCCACACAATGATGTTATAGAAATACTTACATAAAAAGCAAAAGATGATATCACATATGTTATTTTATATTTTGCATATTAGTCGTTTTAACGAAACCAAATCTCTCAAAATATATATCTTGAAACAAATTTCAAAGTGGAAAGACAAAAATCATGTGGTGTGTTAAGTTAATAATAGAAGAAAATATCTCCCGCCAAAAAATAAAACCACAAAAAAACATGTCTGAAAAAAACAATAAAAAATAAAAGCTGTGTTGAATGTTTTTTTGATTAAAAAAAAAAAATCTCCTTTATTGAATTTTTTCTTTTGTTTTTAAATTAAAAAATAATATAAAAAACGGTATGCTTGCTTCAAGATTTGTGATTCTTTTGGATTTACTAAGAATAGGATTTGTGGATGTGGTGTGGTGGGGACCCATTCTTAGTTTTTTTCCTTTTTCTTTTCTTTTTTTTCTTTTTTTTTTTAAACCTATCGGAATTCCTTGATTTTAAAGGTGTTTTTAATTTAAACTTTGATTTTAAGAAAAAAAAAAAAAAAAAAAAAAACCTTAAGCTTAAACTTAAGGCAACTCTCGTAAGAATTGGGATAGGGTAAGGATTTTTTTTAGTATATATATATTTGTTTTTTTTTAAAAAAAAAAAACCCTTAAACTACCATAATTCTTATAAGTTTCTTTAACTAAATTAAAAAATAAAATATCACCATTGTTATAGAAATTTTCATATAGATTTTTTTTCTTTTTATTTTTGGGAAAAATTTTCTATTCTAATAATAAATTTTTTGTTAGGTAAAAAGGTAAACACCGAAGACATTTAAATAAGGAAGGACAAAATGGTGTATTTTTCCTTCTCACCCTTTAGTTACTTGTTAAAAAACACTCTTGATTTCTTCATCGGTGAACGTGGAGAGAATGTCAAGTAGCTATAGAAAAACCTCAATAATTCTTACTATAATTTTCATGATTTTATGCCTAATAACACCTTTTTTATTAAAGAAAATATTAAGAATAACATCTAGATATACAATTAAAATTACCATTCATTTATGTCTTTGGAGTGTCGAAAAGCTGAGAAGATTCTAAGAAAAGCCATGAATAGAGAGTAGCGACAAAATAAAGTGCATATCTAGCCATCAATTGGAAATCGTTAAACATTATAATATTATTATTGGAAATTTCTTGGAATGGATGTAGATCGAAATAATTACCTCCATATGGACTTGCAGAAGGGTCAAGCAGCCACAATAGTGTTGTTGTACGTATGACATTAATTATAAAAGCACAACCCATCTATGAATTAAAAACGAATAAAAGAAAAATGGACTTTGTTTTAGTTGCTGCATTAACCCTTTTTTTCAGCTTCCTCATTCTCTCCACCTCCACCGCTCAGCCTCACCACACAAAAATTGTTCCTCTTCCGCCACCACCACCGCCGCCATTGCTTTCACCGTATCAATATGAACTGCAAGCAAGAAGAAGGAGAAGGCCCTCACGCTTTCTGCCGCCACCGCCCAGACGACCATGGCCAAATAGGCCCACCCGTAGTTCTCCCCCACCTCCTTTCTAACACACATTACTACGATGTTCTCATTCGCTTTGCTTTTGTGGAAGATTTTAGTTATTGGGGTTGGGCTATTGGAATAAAATGACTGTTCATAATTAATGTTTTTCACCATTAAGTTTTATTTTTTCCAGTAAAATTAGTGGAGTATTGTTGGGTTAAAACAATGTCCAAATACTCAAGATCAACACTGAAATGATGAAGAAAAGACTAAGAAATATTATATCAAATTCTCGATGTATACATAAATATAACTATCGCGATTTGGCCTCACCACAACAATGTAGAAGACATGAAATATAAAGGATGCCACAATTTTATTCATTACTGCATATTCCTTTATTTGTGAAAGATTACTGGAAACTTTTTAATTTTCAAGTTGTCAAATGGATCTTCTCCTAATTGATAAATTATTTAGTCTATTTTAATTTTTTTTCCTTTTGGTAGAGTATAATGAGTATCTTCCTTTTCAACCATAAGAAAGATTCATAAATTTGTCTCCTTTTGAAATGATAATGTTAATGTTGAACATGTAGTCTTGTTAGCTCATGAAATTTTTATTGTCGTTATTTTATTATTTTTAGTTAGATATTTGATTAGATTTCTAATTTATTAAAATCTTAAATATCTTATTTATATGTTTGAGCCAAAATATTTATTTGATTTTCATGTGTTGAAATTTAACATTTTGTATTCATTACGTTAGTAGAACTAACCATGACAACAATAGAGAACAATATAATAAAATTCGATAGATTCAAAAGATCCAAAATAAATGTATTAGTCATATATCATACATATCTCTAACTTTTTATCTTATTTATTCTCAAATTTACTCTAATAAAAGCGTTGTGCTATTTTTGTAGGAATAAAATAAATTTGGTTGAATCACACAAACATACTAACAAAACCAACAATCATCAAAATTTATATTTCAAGTATTTCAAATATCCAAAAAAAATGTGCAACTAATTTTATATTGTTGTGAATTAACCTAAAATAAGATATATATAGTTTTGGCCATTAATTTTTTTATTTTAATTCGCATGTTAGATATTTGTTATTTAAACTTGTTCTTGACATTTCATAAATAAAATTGATGTTCTAAAAATTTTTAGCCATGTGCATGGTAAGTGTTTTATAGCTAGTCTATACTAAATAGGGCTAAGAGGGAAGAATTTTTTACTTCCCTCTTTGTCCTTAACTTTTTTTTGTAAAGTCTATTTTGCCCTCACATTTATACCTTTTCATGATTCTACATACTCTTTGTAAAAAAAAAAAAAAAAGTACATGAAAAAAAATAACTTCCCTTGCAAGTCCATATAAAAAAAATACAAATTTTCCATGTATGGATGTGATAATCTATTTATAAAAATAAAGAAACTGATAGTCTCATAATCAATTATTGCCAATTTTATGTTAAGGTGATGCCACAAAAAGTTCGTCTATTATAGAAACCTTTCCAAAAATAGTGTGGACTATGAAAATATTGAACGGATCAAGATGAGGCCTTGCAAATTCAGAAACTCATTTCAATGATGGAGAGGTATAGTAATCTATGACTAAGTTAGTAGTGTGTCTTAAGATTTTTTTTTTTAAGATGTTATTTCATTAGAAAATGGAAAAAATTTTGGGTGAGATTTAAGTTTGAATGCGGCTTAGAGAAATAGATTGAAATAGATTGAGTGCCAATTTTCTTTTAAAGTTTTTTGGTGATATTAAATTCAAATTTTAAATACCTAAAATACTTATAGAATAGTAATACATATGTTCTATATCACCACAAAATGCATTGTTTATTTATGGAAACAAAGTTACCAAAAACAACCTAAATGTATTCAGTTTTACAAACCAATATTAATTTTTTTTAACCAAAAAAAAAAGGAAAAAAACCTTATTGCTTGAACCATTTAAGTTTTACAAACTAATCATAACAAAAATAAATGGGTCGCTCGAGGCATCATGCAGCTTCTCTGCATAAACTTTAAATTGTGTATATCAAATCACCTAAATAAAGACAAAAGGTAAAATTGCCAATGACTATAAAATTAATGAAATGCTTATTATTTCAATCTCATGTATATAAACTATTTCGATATAACATTTAACAAACGTTAGAAATACATAACACAAATTGAAAGTATGCAAATAATGAATTAGATCAATAACTCTCAGTAAAAAAGTTAGTTACAGGAATCTATTTCTATAAATATCATGTAAACAGAGTGAATCGAGAGAGTGAATCGAGAGTCTTCATATAATCAACTTGTAATTATTCCTCTTCTCCAAAAAATAAAATCTTTAAATTACTCTTCCAAGTAGATGTAGATCAATTATGACCGAACTATTATAAACACTTGTGTTCTATCTTCTTTCCTCTTCTTTTATATCTGTCTTTCTTTTATTCTGAATGATAGTATTAGATCCATTCCACAAATATTGCTAACTATGTTTTGAGTGCAAAGAAGAAACAATCTCTTTTTATGTGGCTAATCTCAAGACAGAAATTACATTTAAGTTTAACTCTTATCTTTTTATTCTTGCTATCTTTCCAATTGTTCTTGGATTTTTCCTTTGGGAACAACCTTCACCATTGTTTTGGTCTTTCTTTTGAGCTAGAATTTCTAACTCCTTGACCTTGATTGCTGAAATTATAGTATCTGTGGTGATCTTCTCCCTTCCATATTTGAGAGTCACCTTAATCTCTCTATATTCTTCTCGAAGTGAGTTTAATAAGATAATAATTCTTTTTCATCATCTATCTTGTCACTTAAGCTGTTGAATTCAATCGACAACTTCTTGAATTCATTTAGATTATAACTTGAGGATTTGTTTGAATCGATTTTATAGGTAAAAAAACGTTTCTCTAGGGTATGTCGGACTAGGTAAATCCCTTGACTAGATAACAATTTATCTAGCTTCATCCATATTTCGTATGTTATTTCTTTCTGTAATACTTCTCTAATCACGTTATCACTTAAGTTAAAAATAATTGTACCATAAGCTGCACTCTCGATTTCTTCTCTTTCTTATTGGATCACTGATTGAGGCAGTTTTCTTGGGTCTGTGATGACCTTTATAACCTTTTACTGGCCAAGAATGGCCCTTATCTTTGCTTTCCACATAACAAAAGTCTCATTTTCCATCAAACTTTTCAATATCATAGTGTGCCACAATCATTCTTTAATCAAGAAAGTGTTTTTTGGAGCCGTTCTTGTACCTTTCCTGATTTTTACAAATTCTGATACCAATTTGTTATGATTATACGTGTAGGGCTCAGATCAAAGTAGGTGGCTTGCATGCGTGTTGTTATCTGCTTCTTCCCTTCGTGCAACAAAATGATTCATTTTGAAGAAGAAAAAATCAGATTGCTTCTTCATTTATTCTTCTCTTCAGATATTGCTCACGGTATGTTCTCTCGACTTCACTTTTTGATCTTCTATTTCTATTTCTTTGTTTTATTTTCTCGATTGTGAACTTCTAATTTGTTCTGATGTTGAATCCAGATGTATGTTGGAATCATAATGAAGATTATCAAAGAAAGAAAGGGAGAAGGTAGAGAGAAATGAACATAGAGAGATTTAAAGTGGTTCAGCTATTACAATGCCTACATCCACTATGTTTGAGAGAAGATTTTCTTGAAGAATTTCAGAGGAACTTTCTTTGCAACATGAATCAGATAATTATTCTACTACTTTCTTTTGCATTCCAAACAGTTCTATTTAATGATTTTACTCATGAATGACTTTTTATAGAACAAAACTACCTTAATTAAGTTTCAATTTCACACGCAATTAACACTTGTGTTAATTGCTATACTGAGGTCGCACTGATCTCACCTTCAAGGCAGCGGATTCATCCACGCCACAATAATCGTCATTTTGGTTATAACACTCCAAACTTATTAATTCGATTGAAATTTTTTTATGAGTAATTAATATGTGACTATTATTGACAGTCTTCGGGGAAAAAAAAAACACTCATATCTGATATATAATTGCAGTAGAACGATGTTAAGAAAGAATCCAAGAAATTGAATTGGATCGGAACAAATTACATATATGATATACGATATATATCCAATCCAACAGGGAAGCTTAATGAATGTCAAGTAGAAATTGAAAATATACTTAGAGAACAGAAAATGAAAGAGAAAAAACAATAATTTATAACTAAGTAGTGAAAATCATTAATATAATTAGAATGAAAAGAAAAAAACACAGAATCTAGAAAGGAGGAGGCGGTGTCTGTTTAGAGAGAAACTTTCGTGGCCAAGGGAGCTTGGTGGGCTTCGAGCGAAGGGATCTGTTAGCGGTGGCGGCAGCGGCCATAGACGACGGCGGCAAAGTTAGAGAGAGAAGCAACATTAGAAAAGAAAGAAAAAGAGAGGCTTTTGTAACTGAACATGCCATTTTGAGTTTTTTAAGCAGAGCTTTAGGCTAGGGAAGTCTTCCTCAATATATATAGAGAGAGATTTTGGTTGGTGTTGTGCAGAGTTAACGAGTTAGAGTCAACTACACAAAACACTTTACAATGTGTCAAAATATAGTTCAAACTTCCTTTTTTGAATTTTCAAGTCTACACAAATGGACCATCTAATTAATATAATATATAGTACGAAATTTAAATAAATTCCCAGAAAAAAGTGTTGTCAGCAAATCTAATCTTCGTGGAACTAGTATTTAAAATAAATTCAAGAGTTAAAAAGAAGTTTCATGTTGTCACGTGGCATTTTTATTTTTAAAAAATAATTTTTTTCTAATTTTTTTTACATGATAGAGATTTGGAGAACACAAGAGTTAGATGTAGTCTATAGACTATACCTAATTATTGCTTGTTAAAGATGCGATTTAATAATAAAAAGAAAAAAAAAAAACACTCGGATTGAGGAAGAGGAAAATCTAAGAAGCCTCCTCATAATAGCATGATAATATTATAGTTTATGAACATTTAGTAATAGGTTTAGTTGGATTTTGAGATTTTAAAAATGTGATTTAAAAGATTTAGAAAAAGAAATGTGATTTAAAAGATCTTTAGTGTCACTTTGTTCATTTTCTATAGTAACAAAGTAGTTTATTATTATTACTTCTAAAAAAAAGTAGTTTAATATTATAAATTTAATGTTGATATAACTTAAATTTTTTATTTTAAAAAAATAATTGCATAAAAGAATTATTGTAAAGAAAGGAAAGGAGAGAAGGTATTTTCCTATGTAGTTGAGAGATGGAGAAATAAAGAAAAGGAGAAGGAAGGAAAAATGCTAATTTTATCCTAAAATATTTTTTACCCTTCAAAACTAATATTTTTTTCTTTAAAAAAAACGAAACTACATTTATTAATATCTTTCTTTTTTTTTTTTTTACTTTTTAAGATTTTATTTGAAAAGTCCCACAAATCGATGTTATAGAAATACTTAGGTAAAAAGCAAAAGATGATATCATATATGTTATTTCAAATTTTGCATATTAGGCATTTTAACAAAAACAATTAAATCTCTCAAAATATATATCTTGAAACAAATTTCAAAGTGGAAAGACAAAAACATATAGTAAAGTTGAAGATTATTTTGTATAAATTTCATAAATCATGTGGTGTGTTAAGTTAATAATAGAAGAAAATATCTCCCACCCAAAAAAAAAAAAAAAAAGAAGACAAAAGAACATGTCTTTAAAAAATAATAAAAAATTAAAGCTGTGTTGAATGTTTTTTTTAATTAAAACAAAAAAAAAATGTCGTCTATTGAATCTTTTTTCTTTTGTTTTTCAATTAAAAAATAATATAAAAAACGATGTGCTTGCTTCAAGGTTTGTGATTTTTTGGATTTACTATGAATAAGATTTGTGGATGTGGTGTGGTGGGGACCCATTCTTAGTTTAAAAAACCCTATGGGAATTCCTTAATTTTAAAGGCCTTTTTAATTTAAACTTTGATTTTAAGAAAAAAAAATAAACCTTAAGCTTGTAAGAATTAGGATAGTGTAAGGATTTTTTTTAGTATATATATATTTTTTAAGAAAAAAACCCTTAAACTACCATAATTCTATAAGTTTCTTTAACTAAATAAAAAATAAAATATCACCATTGTTATAGAAATTTTCATATAGATTTTTTTCTTTTTATTTTTTTTGGTAAAAATATCACCATTCTTATAAGTTTCTTTAACTAAATTAAACTTAGACTTTTTATTTTTTTTTTTTCTTTTTATTCTTACTGTGTAAGGATAAAATGGTGTATTTTTCCTTCTCACTCTTTAGTTACTTGTTAAAAAAAACACTATTAATTTCTTCATCTGTGGACGTGGAGAGAATGTCAAGTAACTATAGAAAAATCTCACTAATTCTTACTAGAATTTCCATGATTTTATGCCTAATAACACCTTTTTTATTAGAGAAAATATTAAGCGTAACGTTTAGATATACAACCAAAATTACTATTCATTTATGCCTTTGGAAGTGTCCAAAAGCTGAGAAAATTCTAAGAAAAGCCATGAATAGAGAGTAGCAACAAAATAAAGTACATATATAGCCATCAATCAACTCTTGGAATTGTTACACATTATAATATTATAATTGGAAATTTCTGGGAATGGATGTAGATTGAGTCCAAGTTGAAAAATTTTGTTTGGTAGTAACCTCTAAATAATTGCCTCCATATGGACTTAGGGTCAATGTTAGAGACATTACCACATCAGCCGACACTGCCACAAAGGATGAATAAAAAAAGACACATCAGCTAAAGACTGCCACATCACAAAGGAGATCCATGTCGATGATTTCATTATTGCTCCAAAAATTGGTTAGGATTGGGTATTAACGAACATTATTCCCTCTCTATCTATTAGGAAATGTGTCCTCATGTTATTGGTTTATTCTTTAATATTCAATTAATTCTTTTATATCCATAAATAGGGAATAGTGTATAAATTAATGAATTATGCCCCTTTTCAACACATTGAGAAATTCAAAAGGCAATCGGTCCAAATTCCTCCTTCCTTCTTTAAATTCTAACTTGGTATCAGAGCTTGCTATGGAAACCGCCATTGCTATAAGATCCATCTCGACCTCTGAAACGACGAAGTTCAACACACCTCCTCTAAATCAACTACTAAACCAAATAACTAGCACTAAGTTGGAGAAAGGCAACTTTATGCTATGACAGACGCTAGTTCTTCCAATTTTGAGAGGATATAGACTCGAAGGGCATCTGTCTGGAACCAAGGTGTGTCCTTCGGTGCTCGTCGTTGCTACTGTTGGGGTTAATGCCTTAAATCTCGTTGGGTCCAGTAGTTTGTAAGCACCTGTATGAACAAACATTATGTGATGTAATAATATGAGATATTTTCTTCACTACAGTCTTTTATATATGAGATAACCACAAACCAATAAATTAAGATCCTTGGTTATCATTGTAACTTAAGCATGTATGTAATGACATACAAGTGGATCGTGCTTTAAGTGATAACCTAAATGGTTTGCAGTAGATGGATAAATGAGGGAAACCTTATCCTTTTGACACTACGAGTGTGACCCGCTTTATAGATTTTACAAGTATTGTAAAGTACTACAAATAGTCTAATCCTAACCACTCATGTATTAGACATACGAGCGAGGATGCTCTATACAAAAGAGTTTGTATAAGACCGAACCATGAAATGTTTAGTTTTGTTATATAATGTCGTTCATGATAGAGACTTTCATTTCACTAGGATGACTATAAGTAACATGACCTTAATTCTGAGTGAGTTGGAAACTTCTACCTATGAGAACGATCCTTTGATTTGTATGGGTGCAAGTGGCCAGATCGCTGACTCAAACCTACCACTTTGGGGATTCGACTGATTGGGGAGCTGGGAACTTTCACTCCTTCCCCAATTTAGGGTAAGTAGATAAATTACTCCCTTAAAAGGTGATTCTGAAACTTAAACGATATGGTGCCACACCTTCTCTTGGTCTGAGAAGAATTTACTCATAGTAAGACTATGATGTATTGTTCATTCGAGGAATCAGTGGTACTTAAGAAGTTAGATGTAATTATAGTGGCAAAACGGTAAATTGGTCCGACAGTACATATGAGCGATTTGTGAAGGGTTATCGTACTGTTGCTTGGTTATATCCAATGGACACGAAAATATATTTGTAGTGCGAAGAGTGCAGCTATCGGTCTTTAGTGGAATGGCAGGCAGTTAATGGATGGTAGATATTGTGATTAAAGAGTTTAATCAGTTATTCACGTACTGTTAGAGGTACAAGCTACAAGTCCATAAGGTCTTCTTCGTAGCTCAATGGATTCATGTTGTGAATCAGTTTTTTGGTTAGTTTGAAATATTCAAATTAACAAGAGAAAATTTGATTATATATGATATAATTAAATTGCATCAATTATATGAGATATAATTGTCTTAATGTATTAAATACATTAATTAGAGGAATTATTATTATATGCTATAAGGGAGAAAAAGGACTATGGTTTATACACTGCATGAGATGTGATATTAAAACTATAGGTTATGAATATATTGATTATATTTGTACTTAAATCAATTATAGAATAATTGGTTATAGTTATGGTAATTGATGATTAAATTGAAAATCGTTTTCATTTTTACATGATGTGATCATTAAGATTTTAAGAAAGGTACGATCAAAAGCATAAGCTATACGATAGCTTGAAAGCATACACGATCGTGTAAGAGTTTTCTATACGATAGTAACTTGACTTCTAAACCATCAAGTACAATGTATATACAATGGACTAAAACTATCTCCCACTTACTCGATCGTCTATACGATCTACCAAATTCTTCCTATCCTCTACCAAATCCTATAGAGCCCACAACTCCTGGATTCTTATATCGAGAATACCAAGATAGCTTGCTGGTGGTGTCTGTTTCCTGTTCGAGGGACGAGTGGGGATTTGTTCTTGTTCGAGGAGATTACTGAGGAGATTACTGTTTGAGTGTAGATTCGTTCGTGTTGGTAAACAATCGTGCAGTGAGTTCGAGGGAACGAGAAGAACAGTTCTTCGAGAGTAAGTTCACTTGAACCTTAGATTTCCCTTTTGAAGCATGCTGTAATCTAGAGTTTTGTATAACTATTATTGTTTGATTGTAAATGTGTATGTTTTGTCACAATGGGGTTTAGAACGATCTCACTTCCGCTCACGGGTTTCTTTGTTATAAGTTTCTTCAAATGATATCAGAGCTAGGTTGTTCTGATAGTCTAAATTCCATTGATGAATCTAATTACATTTACAGTTGTGGTGGGTATTTGTGTAGTCTGCAATACGTTTAAATGTTAGATTTTCTAATTTTTCGGAACAAATTTTTATATTCTTTGGAGTAATGAACACTTCATCATTTTCGAAAGAAACCTTATAATTTTGTTCCATCAAACAATAGATAGATATTAGATTCCTTTTCATGGAAGGAATGTAATAAACATATTTAAGTAAAATGTATCTATCTCCTATAAATAACTTCATATCTCCCATTACTTTACCGGAAACAATCTCCCCGGTCCCTACCTTAAAGATTGTTTCACCTTTTGTAAATTGTCTCCAGGAACTTGTTTCCTGTAAGATAGTATAGATATGATTAGCGACACCTGAATCTATTATCCAGGTTTTATCATTTCCACTAAACATGCTTCGATAACAAGTAAATTATATTTATTTTGTTGTTCGAATTTTATTTTCTCATCTATTGAGTTCAAAACTTTAGATGAGTTGGGAGATTGAGGACAATCCTCTGTTAAAACTCTTTTAGAACCATCAACTACTAGTAATTTGTACATCGAATTGATTTTACCCTTAACTAATTCGGAAGCGAGTATTCTAGAATAATTCGACATGCTCAAAATTTTAAACAAATTCTAATTTAGTAAAATTACACCTAAATCCAAAATCAAGTTTTAGCAAAACAAATAATAATCATTATTTATTTAGAACGATACTATAGTGAGTCAGAATAAGTGCTACCGAAAGGCAGTCAAATACTCTTTCACTCAAATAAAACAATTTTGACCAAACATTATCTCCTGAATAACTTTTATTCTTATAGTCATTTAATTGCTGTTTTCGGTAAGAAATTACTAACAATTTAGTAATTCTATAAGTGTAACCCTCCATTTTCAGATCTTAGAGGTCGGTCCCAACGATGCTCCCGAAATAAGGAGTCAAGGTTGGGAATCGACTTAGGAAATCCTATCCATTTTTGGAGTTTGAGTTGTTCCGAATCATATGTTACAACCCTCCGAGGGGATAACCGTCATTAAACGAATAGCAAGGACCGCCTAAAGCAAACCAACAGGTGCAACATAGGAATCTCACAGTCCAAACTAACGGAAGAGACTGCAGGACATGTTAACACATATCCTTCACCCATTTACTATGAACTACTTCCTCCATTCACCTTGCTCTTGACTCGTACAAACACTTTCCGAATAGAGGTCACTCCCAGGGTGATACGAAGCGTCATATTAATCTCACAGTGTGAACTTTGTGGGGATGTGAAAGTTGAAATCAATATATCATATACTTGATTTTTATTTGAACGACTTCCTCTTATTCACCTAAATCTTGATTTATGCAAATACTTTTCGAATGGAGTGTCACTCCTTGGGTGACATGAAGTACCGCTTAAATCTCGATTGTGAACTCTTAGGGACGTGAGAGCTAAAAATAACGTATCGTATATGTTATTAATCTCCCACTAAAGTATTCTAATAACTTTATCATATAAGTTATTAAATTCCCACTGAAGTGTTCTACTATTAATTTGGGTATATTTATACTTAGGTTCATTTCGGCTAATTAAACAACTAAGTCTATGTGGTTTATCCAAGTATAATGCTTATAAATAGATTTTAACCTACGATGTCTAGGTGATAAACTATTTTATTACTTCACACCACTCACGTATTACTCATAAAACTAGTTAACAATGCTCAATTATTCGGCTGTATTCCTTAGGTAAGAGGTGTTCCGTAGACTGTCAACTTATGTACCTCAAGCCTTAGATAGGATTATATACCGGTTGAGTTTGTAACCATGTTTTATAAGATGTCAACCTATTTTAACTTATTAAAATATGTGGTTTACCTACGTGAGCATGTAGCTTATCTTTGTTATGGATTTTAATATCTACTTTTTATATGTTATAAAAATTAGACATGCTTTTACATACACAACATACATAAAAGGCATTCAAATTTAATATAACAGTTATATTAAATAACATAAACCCTAAACATGCATTCTATACATTATAACAATTTATAATATATATAATGAATGTAACATGCTTCCTATGGTGTGATTTTAAATCTAAATGACATACTATATGCACAAACATGTTTAAATTTAAATACAACATACATCACATGCATAATTATTTAAATAATATTGATATGGTTCAACTTTGGCATCCTAAGCAAGCAGAAATAACTAGTTTATTATAAAATAGGTCCAAAAATAGCTTCAAGTTGGTGTAAAACAGTTCGAAACAACCCGAATCAGACTCGAATCACTCGAACGAGACCTCTAAGCCATCAAAATGGGTGGAACCGGTCCAAAGATGGTTGAACTGGACTAGATTGGGGTTGAACTAATCGAACCAGAATTCTCCCACACGAGCTGGCTTGAACTGCACATTGCTTGTCTGGAATGAACAGTGTTGCAACGCTCATCACAACGTTGCAACGCTACAGGCTTCATCAAGAACAATGTTGTAACGCCCAAGCATAGTGTTGCAATGTTGCTTGGGCAGAAGACAACCCTCCAGCAGCTTCACGACCTTGCTTGCTTCAATCTCTAAATTACAACCTAATTTGGACTCTAATGACTCCAAAAAAAAAATATGAACTCTAGAGCACACATATAAGGTCATTAATCAAGCGCCAATTACAAATTTAAATTTTAAATCAAAGAGAAATCTAATGCCAAAGCTGAAAAACATCCATATCAGTCCATAAACATGAAATTTCTGAAATTTACCCATCAAAACCCAAATTAACATTAATTGAGTGCTTAACTCACACTCTGATACCAATTGATAGGATATACTAGCATGCACTGGAAGCAAACAGAATCAATAAGCACTCTAATTACATCTAATTTGAGTTCTAAAAGCATGCTTCAACAAGAAAAATTGTAGAGGGTTTCAATTTATATACCTTTGATAAATTATTCCAATTCCAAGCTGTTCTTCATAAGAACTTAGCTTCAAATTGATAGTGAATTACCAAGAGATCTTCTCCACTATTCTCAGCCTTGAATTTGAGTGGCGTGACTAGAATTTGTTAAGTAAATTCTCTGGGTTTTGAGAGGAAGAAGAAGATGAACTGAAAACTGAATTTTGGTATTTTAGATTTGATTAATTATGAATTAATGAAATCATTTTAAATTTAATTTTAGAATTAATTGAATTTTGGAATTAAAAAGAAATTGAAATTTGAAAAAAGGGATTTACTGGGTTTTTCCCATAAAACACCAAGCATGAGGTGTTAGTCTTCAAATGATACTCAAATCCCATTAAATCTTCAAGCAGCTGCTAGCTATTGAGCTGAAGAGGAAATGCTTGCATGTATTCAATGATTAAAAATACTGAATTTTGAAGAAGAAGTGAGAGAAATTTCAGTTAGAAAATCAGTTTTCAGTTCATCTTCTTCCTTCTCTCAAAATCCAGAGAATTCACTTCATAAATTCACTCAAATTTAAGGCTGAGAATAGTCGAGAAGATCTCTTGGTTATTCACTATCAATTTGGAGCTAAATTCATGTGAAGAGCAGCTTTGAATTGGAAGAATTCATTAAAGATATGTAAATTGAAACCCTCTTTAGTTTTTCTTGTTGAAGCATGCTTTTAGAACTCAAACTAGATGTAATTAGAGTGCTTATTGATTTTGTTTGCTTCCGTTCATGCTATTATATACTATCATTTCACGCATGAAATTCATCTGTCTAAGGAACAGTGTCTTAAGATACCTAAAAAACTTGAGGATATGAAACGTATTCCCTATACATCAGTAGTTGGTAGTCTAATGTATGTCATGTTGTCTACACGACTTGACATATGCTATGTAGTAGGAATCATCAGCAGGTTTCAGTCTAATCCTGGATATGATCGTTGGACTGCCGTTAAAAATATACTCAAGTATCTTTGGAAAATGAGAGACTATATAGTCATGTATGGCGGTAAGGATCTGATTCTTATAGGATACACTGATTATGATTTTTAGATCAATATAGATTCAATGAGTGGGTGAGGCCCCTTATTCAAGACCTGGAGTCAGCACTTAAGGGAACAACCTCTCTACTATCCCTGAAAGTGGGTAGGAGCAAATTACATCTTGCACCATACACTAGAAGAAATTCGGGCTTTAATGTTGATTTTAAACAAACATTAAAGGGATTTAATGTCGGTTGGCAACTGACATTAAAGATAGTGTTATTAAAGTCCTTTATGTCGGTTGCCTTTAATGTCAGTTTTAAACCGACATTAAAGGGCTTCAATAACACCAATAACACAGCCTTCAATGTCGGTTGCAACTGACATTAAAGACATTTTTTTTAAATTTTTAACCGACATTGAAGCCTGAATCTGTCCTTTCTTTTAAATTTCGTTGCCGAATCCATTTTTTTGGCCAAATAAGTTAAAAACAACATTATATGTCTCGTGTTGGGTCAGGAAATGTTTGTGTTTTATATTAAAAAGTATAGAAAATTTTGCATGGCGAGCCCATCAATATTTGTCTTCCACCTATGAATTTATCCACAAAGAAGAATCAATATTTCCAATCCATTACATATACTCATCAATATTTGTTTTCCACCTACGAATTTATCCACCAAAATTTGCAAAACAATACCAGAACCAGAATATTTGCATGGCGAGCCCATCAATATTTGCCTTCCAATCCATTACATTTACATTCATTCTAAGCTAGCATTTACATTCTATTGAGACAAAAAACAAGAATTACATCCTTACACAAATCGGCCAACAAAACATGCCCATTGGGTCCGAATTACGTCGATCTCTCCTTGCATATATGCATCTTTTGTATTGAACTACAAAAAGGAAAAAAAAAAAGATAAATTCAACATAAGTTTACGTCCATTTATTAAATTAAAGCTAGTACTAAATAAAAAATAAATAATTTATGTACGAGGCTAGCATATTCAACTAAAAAGTTTTACATTATCCATATAACTAAAAAGTAAAAAGCCCCCTAAAGCAACACCAAAACTTCAAGCATCTAAAAAGCACACCAATGGATACAAGACTTCAATCAAATGAAACCACAAAAAACATCTCCAACTAAAAGATGCTATCGAGGGTCAATCTTAGATTATCTAAACAAGATTCCAAAGACGAATTAGATTCAAATTGTATGTAACTAAAAGCAAATACAACACAGAAATACATCACTGAACTTCTGCCATCTATCTGTCACAATTGCATTTTACCTTCCTAAATCGAAACTAAATGTTAATCAATGCATGAGCATAGACAAATGTTAGTGAAGCCCCAAGCTGTAAGATGTTTTGTTCGTTTCAATGCAGATGATTTTGGGTGACTTTTTACATCTAAAGGGTTAACCATAACTTAGGATGTTAATCAATCATGACAACTTCTAAACTCAGCAACAATAACACAAAAAGAAGTATCGTTTTCTACAACTAAGATACAACACAAGCCTCTGTCTCTCAACAATGCGAACAAGATCTTTAAGCCTTGTAAGATCCATTTGTCCATTGTTGAACACATAAATAGATAAAAGAAAAGAACTTATTGAAGTAACAATGACATGGCTAGCTCCTTCTTCAATATAACTAGAAGTATTTTCTGAATTTATCCCAATTCCTTAAGTTCTGCTCTCTCCTTCTTTACCTGCAAAACATACCCAACCTTGCTCTATCTTATTTTTATCCAGCCTTCCTTCCATACTCGCCCGTAAATAAAAATCAAAGAATCCAGATTAATCAAACCAAAAAAAAAAAAAAAAGAAATTTACCACCACACATTTTACTTTATTTTCATGTGATAAAGCAATTTCACTCATATAATGTTTTTGAAAATAATATAAGAATTAGGATTAACAGTGAAGATCTTGTGGTAGTGCATGAAAATCACTCGAATAAACTCGTATAATGTTACAATCAGAACAAATCAAGAATTCAACCATAAACAAAGGCCTACACAAGTCATTTATTTGCTTTAAAATAAAACATTTAGGTTAACAAATGGTAAATAATATCAAAATCAATAACTATTTATAATAAACCATCAACATTTATCTATAGTACATAGCAAATAAATGGTAAATAATAAGCTAACAGAAAACATCTAGGCTAACAGATGGTAAATAATATCAAAATCAAGAATTCATCTAGGATTCATACATATATTACCCAAAAGTTGAACCCTGGATGAAAATAGAATGGTAAAGCAAATTAAAACAGGAAAAGATGTATGCTCATATATAGTCAAGAGCACGTGCAAGACCACTAATAGGCAAAGCTCGTGACATGAACCCTTGATTAAAACACCAATTATTATGAGACCTTGATTCTGAAAGAGAGAGAAACATAACCATTACATTTGTCAAGGGAATATACGATTTGAGTTTACACGATAAGGTTGAGTCCAAATAGTTGTCCTCCCATGGAAATTAGCTATTAGCAGAGCACGTGGACAGGAAGTTGGGGACCATTCAATAAATTGGACAGAATTGCGTGGAGAATCTGTAAATTGTGAAATACATTTTACTGAAAATTTCAAGAATGTTTTAAGAATCCAAACGAGGAAAATAAAATGCATCTGAGGACAAATCATGAAAAAATTATATCCTCAATTTTTTCCACTTTTGAAACAATGGTGCTCTATTAATACCTCGTCTATCCAAAATAAACTCAACTTTCTCCCAAGTTCTTTACTCGTTAGACTACGTAAATAGTCACCAATTCTGATATGACAAACCATTACAAGGGCAAGAAAATGTAGAGAATGATTATCAAGAATATACAATAAAAAGATTACAGACGATCATCATATCGGACGGTAAAACTTTAGGATTTTTTATATATGCAAGTCTTTGAGTCAGCTTGTGCACCTTAACTATTCTCATAGAGGAACTATGTAGGCCTACTAAATTTAGTTGCTAAAGTAACTCATAGAATATTAAATCCTGCATAAATGTCCATTGGCTTGAATCATTCCCACTAAGTTCTTTATCATTTACATGGCCTTGACCACTAGTCCAACCCATGGTGGCTTAAAATTCGATGTAAACAGCCAAAGCCAAGAGAATTTTATCAAAAATAGTAACCTCTGTACAAAATAAAGTTTCTTATGTATACAAAAAGGCCCAAGCTAACTGCCTACCTACCCAAATAAGTAGCAAAAATAAATTAAAGAATCCAAGATCTGAGACAAAAATAAAACTAATAGCTACAAGATAACAAAGCAAAAGAATACTAATAAAACCAAAACGACTCAATAGTGGTTACATCCAAAATTCTAGGCTTATAGGTTCCCCAGCTTTACAAAATGACATACTAAAATCTCCATGCTTGGTGGTTGCAAAGAATCCACAAGTAAAATATGACCATAAAGTTAAAGAGTAATAGAACACTGAGGTATATAACACAGTATACTTGCAATGACGTTAAACACGGCACACTCTGTTGGTCGCTCTGGAATCACAATGTGAATGGGGATCCAAAATGGTGGGTTTTCATTGGAACTAGAAAGAGATAAAAACCATGATAATCATTTAGAAGACAAATGTTACAAAGCAAAAATCAGAAAGAAGGTTTCATTGGAGGGTAACAACATTAGAAGCTCTCTAATTGGAGCATATATTAGACACTGTGCCTAGAGAAGGGGAAAAATCATTTGGCATGGATTCGCAGGGCATTCTAACATAAATAAGCATAGCCGTAAGATGAACTTTAATTGTACAACTAAAAAACACATAAACAAAAAAGGTTTAAGACAAAGGATTGAAAGTGAAAATGTTATCAGAATTCATATTTAACTAAGCGTGTTTATTGGGAATGTGCACAAATGGTACATCCAAGGCAAAATTCTTGTAGTGATGCTTATCGAATGATCAAATAATTTAAATCAAATATTAGAATGATGCTTTTTTTCTCAATTTCAACTGCCCAGCTATTGACTGATGTTGCAGAACACAGCTAGGGAGCATGACAGTAATATGAAACTCTACAACATTCATTAAGGATAGATTGAACTTCGAAAGTAAAAGCGAAACGAATACAAGGTTCGAAAAAGAGAGATATTGGAATAACGACTTACGAATGCACCAAAAGTGTAGTTGTATTTCAGTAGAGATTTGCTAGTAAGGCAATAGTCAATGAACGGACCAACTGTTAGAAGGGAAAGTGCTTGTATGGGAGCTGTTTTGCTTAGTAATTCAAAGGAACCTATTAAGTACTTCTTCTGTAATTAACCTATTGACTGTTTAAATCAATGCAAAAGATTTGAGCTTTGTAATTAGAGCTGTAAGAGGGAGAAGAAGTCTTTGTGAAGAATCGAACGTGATTGTGCTTTGTAATGTCTGTTTCTTGATTTTGATCTTGAATAAAGATGTCAATGGTTGTTCTCTGGAGTGAATGTAGGAATAAATAAGCCAAACCACTATAAATCAGATGTTTCTCTTCTACTTTCCTTAATCTTCATCTAGTTCTTTACTTAAATTTTGTCTTCGTTGATTTGTTGTGAGTGAGGAGAAAGATCAGAGAATTTTAGAGAGAATTTGCATGTTCATCAGAAGAGTAAAGAAGAAAGACAATCATATTCAATTATTGTATTACCTTTTACAGTGAGACATGTGTAGTTGTTTTCTCTTTACAATTTGGTATCAAAACTTGGAAAAAAAACTTATCAATGGCAGTAGAGAAGTACATTAATGAAAAGTTTGCTGAAAATAATGATTTTAATCTGTGGTCAAAGAAGATTAAAATGATATTGACATATCAAAAGACCTTAAAAGGATTAGAAGATCCTAAGATATTGCCTACAACCCTAACTCAAGTAGAGAAACAGAATATTGAAGAAGTAGCCTACAGAAGAACTCTGTTATTGAATGTACCTGACAACATACTAAGGCAAGTAATTGATGAATGCACAACATATGAAGTTTTGAATAAATTAGAAGCTTTATATGAGAAAAAGGATGTGTCAAATAAATTTTTCTTAAGGGAAAGGTTGTTCTCATTCAAGATGAATACTGCAAAACAATGGATGAGAACTTAGATGACTGTAGAAGACTAACATCAGAAATAAATCAAACAGAGGAGAAACTAGGCAAAGAAAATGAAGCAACCATTCTTCTTAATTAATTACCAAATGCTTATAAAGATGTAAAAATGGCACTTAAATATAGAAGGGATAATATCTCCACTGATGCAGTAAGTGCAACCATCAGATGTAAGTAGCTGGAATTCAAGGCAGAATCTAAAAGTTCTGGAAATGGTGAGACCTTATTTTCAAAAGGGAAGAACAATCATTTCAAAAAGAAAAGTTTATAAAGTGGCAGAGATTGCATAGGCAAAAACTGGTGATTAAGTGTTATCACTGTCATAAAGAAGGCCACTTTAAGAGAATTATCCTGAAAGAAAGAAGAATGACTTTAAAGATAGCAACAGAGCATAGGAACATGGAAAGATAGATTTCTCTATCTGTAATGAATCTATTGACTATTTAAATTTTAACTTATTAAGATTGCCACTGCTTCATAACTAAAGAAAATTCAAACTATACAGAAGAAAAACCGAATCGAAAGACCCATGAGTAGATCAGACAAGTAGACAACCGGATCAGAAAAGCCCACAACTAAAAAAACATAATATACTCACTCATATTTTCTAGCGAGAATTCGCAACACAAATAAAGTCTCATAAACGTTTGGAGCTTGTAAATTTTCTTTCACTCAATCAAGAAGACACAACCATTGCTCCGGATAATCAGCATGAATGATAGACTTTAAGCACTCTCTAAGTTGTACCCTGCATATGCACGATGTTGAAGCAATAGAAATAATTCAAATCGACACATGTCATAGTCAATTATTTTTGGAAGTTACCAAATTTAAAAAGATTATTCATAGAACAATGAGTTTCCCAAACTCCTATTATACCCAAAATATTCAAAAAGGCAGTCTTCAACCGTTATTTTACATCATACATAAATAGACAACAGATGCTTACCTCAACAAAGATAGAACCTGTGATAAGAATGGAAGAATGTTCTTCCGGACTGAATCTTTATCACTCTCATAAATCTTCTATTGTTCATCTACATCATTTCAACAAGAACAATTAAGCAACCAAAACTTGCCAATGATTCCAATAACAATTCAACAAACATATCTATTACCTGTGTCAACGGGGGATCAGTTCTTAGCAATGTAATTCTTAAAATGAATGATAGCAACCTAACGAAAAGCCAAGTTACAATAGAAGAAAAATCGGATCGGAAGACCCACGAGTAGATCAAACGTCGGCGTACTCCAAATCTACAGGTCCAATCAACGTCGAACGTTGGTGACGATATGTTTTACTTCTTAACAATCCAAATCTACAGATCCAACCAAATCTACAGATCCAACCAATGTTGTACTTTTTTTGTAATGAACGGTGAACTCCACTACGCCGATGACGATCCACCAATGCCGGTGACCCAAATCTATAGATCCAACCAATGTCGGTGATAGAGACCACGACAACGACTGGACAACATTGTTGAAGACGACAGAGACCCACGACAACGCCCACGGAAACGATCAAACAACGTCCACAACAACGATCGGATGACAGAGACCAACCATCGATGACGAGAGAGACCCTAACAACGCGTGATGACAATGATCGAAACAACGAAAAATTTGGGGATTCGAACGGCCAAGGAGAAGAGAGGGTTTGGTAAGAGAGGGTGAAAGGAGAGAGAAGGTTTGGTTAAAATGAAAGATATTTTTTTAATAACGTAAGAAAAAAATAAATTTAGACCTTTAATGTCGGTTTAAAACTGATGGCTACAATGTCGGTTTAAAACCGACATTAAAGATCCATTTTTTCTTTTTTTAAAAAACTGACATTATACATATGGTTTCACTTTTTCCGACATTAAAGCACAAATTTCTTGTAGTGTTATGTCTCCAGCTATCTACCCGTACTTACCCCTGAAATGGAGGTTTATTTAGCCGGCATTGTTGAGCCAACCCTCACCTATGCAAATCTAAGGATAATCTCGAATGAACAGGAGTTCATAGTTAGCTAAGGATTAAGGTTAAGTTACCTAGCTCATCTTTTTGAAATAGTCAGCCTTAAATAGTAAACAACGTTATGAAGCAAGAGTGACTAATTTTGTGGTCTGATCTTGTACGAACCCATTACACCGGACGTTCCCACTACTCATGTCATAACATGTATAAATTAGGATCACATCGTCTGTAGCACTTTACAACTCCTTGTAACAACTACAGAGTGAGCCGCATCCAATAGTGTTACTAGAATAAGGAACCCAACCTTATCCATATACTATAGATCATTTTGATTATTTACTCGAACCTGATCCACTTTTATGTCTCCATATAAAGTTCAAGTACTCATGTAATAGTCATGGATCTTTTTAATTTATTGGATTCATTTCTAAAAACGAAATAAGCAATTCATATATTCAATAACAACTTATTGAATTTTCAGAATAAGTTTTAAATGTTTACAAACCATGAGCTTTAGGATATAAAACCCAACAAACTCCCACTTCGACTAAAACTCCAGTGGTAACCTATATATATGAATATATATACCGAGTTTTTGAGTTTTTACAGAGAAATACAATAAACTAGGGTATCACATACCCATAGTTTATCATTCGGTATCCCATACCTAATTTTTCTCCTACTTTTCCTAGGTTATTTATCTAGTAGTCATAGTCTAACTAGATGATTGTCAAACACTTTAGCTGAGAGAATCACTGTAAACATGTTAGTGTACAATAGACTTCTTAGTAAACTATATGGGGAATGCACCTTATTCACACAATATTTGTTTCTCAATAATGGCTAAGAAGACATACATTCGTCCCACTACATCGAGATATTCTCATCTTTTTGACCAAAATGCATTTGACATAACTAAACAACCTTTTTTTTCAATGTTAATTTCAATCAATATCTCTTTATTGATATATGCAAGCTTTTATGGAAACAAATAATACATGGTGATCTTGAACAATAATCCAATAATTGGGATGATGTTGAGAAAACAATTTAAGGCAACTAGGTGTAGAAAGTTTTTCCCTGGATTTCATATTCTATCAAATAGACCTGGAAATCTTAAAATTTCTATATTTTTGCTCTGATCGAAGTATTTCAGTTTAATATTACCTAACACATTTTGTACACTTTGAACTTTTCAAGTGTTCTAAACTTATCACTTAAGTTAAATAACTACTTGCCTTTATTGATTTGTAGCCGTTTTAATATCTGAATATTTGCAAATGGCTTTTAATTAGATTGGTTCTTAACTGAAGTTGCTATACAATAGAACAAACATGAATTTCGCTAATGAACATTTCATTTACAAAAATATATACAGTTTGTTCTTTACAACAAGATAAACTAACTTTTATTACAATAACAAAAGTTGATAAGATCATCTTCAGACAGCAACATCTCCCACCGGTCATGTTGAGGAAGGAATCCTTGGGAACTAGTTTACCTTTTTTGCTTTCTCTGCTCTCTTCTCAGCAAGGTACTGAGGGTAGTTTCTCTTCCAGTGCCATTCTTTATTGCAGTGAAAACATTTTTCTTTGTCTGCAGCGTTAACCTTGCCTTTTCTAGCAGTGGTTTTCTTCTTCCCTTTCCCTTTGTTCTTCTTAATAGGAATACTCTTACTCTGCGAAGAGGAAACAACATCAGGATTTTTGGAGGACATTCCTCTTTTCTCAGCGGTAGTAACATTTACTTCTGGTTCCAGACCTTTAGCTCTCATCATAGTCTGGTAAGCCTGTAGCTCATTTAGAAGAGTAGTCAAGCTATATTCTATTTTATTCATACGCGCATTTGTGTAGAACTGCAGAAAACTCTTCGAAAGAGATTCTAGAATAAAATTAACTTGAATTCTCTCGTTAATGACAACCTCATTTACTTCTACCACATTGAAATGGACCATCATGTCCAGGACATGTTCTCTAACAAAGGCCCCTTCTTTCATACGATAGTTGTAAACGTATTTGATAGCATCATGCCTTAGGGAGATGGACGGTTGTCTAAACATCCCACGTAGAGATTCTATAATTTCTTTACTAGTACTTATACTCTCATAGTTCTTTGCCAAAACGTCAGATATCCTGGCAAGGATAAAGGCACGAGCATTGTCATTCACCCTAATTCATCTATCGTATGCATCCCGAATAGTTCGATTTGCATTTAAGCCAGGAATGGGAGAACAATCCTCTGTTAAAACAAATCGTAAATCATCTATCACTAGTACAGTGTTCAGGTTTGATTTCCGAGTGACATAATTATCCCAAATCTGTTTATCAGATGCCAACAATTGTACTAATGAATTCGTCATTTTGAAAAATATAAACAAATTTTATGAGTGAATTGCTTTTTAAACCTAATCAATTTTTAGCAAAGTAATAATATACCCAAGATTATTTTTGCAATGATACTACAACAAGACATTCTTGACTAAATACTATCTCCAGAATAACTCATATTTCGATTGTCATTTAGCTACCGCTTTTGGTAAGAAATTACTAACTCTTTAGTAATTTTTTAAATGTAACCCTCCGTTTTTAGACCTCAGAAGTGGACCCCAATGATGCTCCCGAAGTTGGAAAGTCAAAGTTGAAACCGACTTTAGAAATCCTATCCATTTTTGGAATTTAAGTTGTTCCGAATTCTATGTTAAAACCCTCCGAGGGGATAGTCGTCGTTAAACAACTAGCTAGGCTGATTTAAAGACGACAAGCAGGCATAACATAGCAATCTCACGGTTCAAACCAATAGTAGAAACCGTAGGATATGTTGGCACATATCCTTCACCCACTTACTATGAACTACTTCTCCTATTCGCTTTGGTCTTGATCTCATGACGAACACTTTCCAAATGAAGGTCACTCCCAGGGTGACATGAAGTGCTACATGGATCTCATGGTGGGAATTATCTAGGGACATGAGAATTGAAATCAATATATCATATATTTGATTTTCCATTGAACAGCTTCCCCTCATTCACCATGATCAATTCATTTCTGAATGGAAGTCACTCCCAGGGTTACATGAAGTGTCACATGAACCTTTCGGTGTGAACATCTTGAGAATGTGAAAATTTTTAAATCAAAACATCACATTTGATATTAAGGTGCTTCCTCTCATTCACTAAAATATTGACTCATGTAAACACTTTCCGAATGGAGGTCACCCCCAGGGTGACACGAAGTGCCACATGAATTTCGACCGTGAACTCTTAGAGACGTGAGAGCTAAAAATAATCATATCATATATGTTTATTAATCTTTCGCTGATGCGTTCTAACATATCATATATGTTATGTTATTTTCACTGAAGTGTTCTAATAGCATATCATATATGTTATTAAATTCCCACTAAAATGTTCTAACGTTAAACGGGATATACATTTTCTTAGGCTTGTTCCGATGAATTAAACAACCTAAGTCTAGGTGTTTATCTAGGTATAACGTTTATATTTTAATTTTAACCTACGATGTCTAGGTGATAAACTAGTTTTAAAACCACACAAAGCTCACGTATTGCTCATAAAACCGGTTAACAACGCTCAATTATTCGGCTATAATCCCAAGGTAGGAGGTGTTCCGTAGACCGTCAACTTAAATACCTCTAACCTTCGACAAGATTATATACCGTTTGAGTTTGAAACCCAAGTTTTATAAGTTTAACGACCTATTTTAACTATTAAAACGAGTGGTTAACCTACATGAGCATGCAACCGTTCTTTATTATGGATTTTAAATGTCTAACCCAATTTTATAATAGCTTACAAAATTTTAGATATGCTAAAAATCCACAACATACATCAAAGACATTCAATATTTAATATAACATTTATATTCAATAAGAGAAACCCTAAACATGCATACTATATATTATAACACTTTATAACATACTTTCAATGCATATAACATGCTTCCTATGGTGGGATTTTAAATCTGCATGGCATACTGTATGCATATACAAGATTTATTTAATTAACATACATCGCATGTATAAATAATTAAATACATACTGATATGGTTTTAGTTTTGGCATTTTCAACCAAATAAAGGCCCAATTATTACAAAAACCAGCAAGCAATAACTTCGAAACTCTTCCGGACTGCACAAACTATTCTAAACAAGACCCAAACAGCATGAACCAGACGTGAATGCCTGAACCGGACCAGCCAAAACCTTTTTTAAGCTGAACCGGACCGAATCTGAAGAAAATCAGTCAAACTGATCAATCCTTGCTCAGTCAAACTCGTCAAACCGGTCAAACTCGCTTTTGGACCGTTTAATACTCGTTACTTGATCGCTGGGCAAAGAACACTCGATCCTCGATCATTGATGCAACTCATTCCTCGCTCCACTATGAGCAACGTCGCGATGCTCAAGGGCAGCATTACAACACTGCCTGGACAGAAGCTCACGATCCATGTTACTGCAACTCGACCTTCTTCACTTCTTTCTTCAATTACAACTTAATTTCAACTTTAATCACTCCAAATAAATTGAAAACTCTTGAGCACACATATAAGCTCATCAAACAAGAGCTAATTGAAAATTTAATTAAGGAATCAAAGGAAAATTAAATGTCAAATCTCATAAAACCATATAAGTGCACTATTTTCATATATCACATGAGAAACACCTACCACATCAAAATTAAACTAAATTGAATGCTTAAATGATGCTCTTATACCAATTGTTAGAGTATATCAACATGTAACAGAAGCAACAAGGATCAATAAACATTCTAATTCATTAATTTTGGCTATAAATTAAGCTTGCTTATCAACTAATAAGAGGGTTTCAAGACATACCTTTGTAGAACCACTTGAATCTCGAATTCAGCTGCAAGTCTTCTCCAAATCTACTTGAAAACCACCTCAAGGCCTTCCCTAATATTCTCTTGGAGCCTTAGATTGAGTTGTGGGACTGAAAATAAGCTTGAATAAAAGGAATTTGGAGAAGAAGCTTACTGATGCACCATTGAAGAACACATTCTTCAACCTCTCAAGCTTTTAGCAAAAACTCAACAAGTACATCAATTTGCATGCTCGATTTTCAGGCCAATCTCCTCTATTTATTGCAAGACCATCATACAAAATAGGCTGCTGCATGAGGAGCACTCATGCTTGGTGTTTGACTCAAGAAGAAGGTGGGAAATGAGTGAGCTACTAAATAGTGAAAGTGGAGTTCTCCCACTTTTTCCATTTTCAAGTTTTCAATTTCTGATTCTCAAATTGATTTCCAAAATCAAATTTGTTTTTCAAAATTGAAAATTTTATTATTTTTCTAATAACTAATTAATTAAACAATTCAATTAATTCTAATTAATTTAATATCAAATATTAAATTAGTTTTAACACTAATTCCACCATCATGAATCCCTATTCATGAATTTAATATATAAATCAGATTTAAATATTAATTAATTCTCTAATTTCGTTTAATTCCAAAATTAAACGCGTAATTATATCACATATAGTTACTAATTCCCTTAATTCTAATTTAAACGTTTCAAATTAACTTATCACACTACTCTAAGGCTAATCCATTTACGAGCTAGTATGGAGACCTCATGGATCTACAGATCATGGGCTCCAACGATTCGAGATTAATTGGCTAAACTCTTTACACCGAATTAATCCATATTCATTAACTAATGGGTCACTCCACTAAAGCCCATAGTTGCACTCCCCTCACTATAGATATATTATGTCCACTCGATATAACCATGATTAGTATGTTAACCCTTCACAAGTTGTTCGTAATAATGACTGGGTCAAATGTCTATTTTACCCCCGAGATTACCTCTTATTCTTTAAGTTCCGCTGATCCTCTAATGAACAATTGGTTCATGATCCAATCAACAAACTGAGTCCCTCTCGGGCCAATGAGAAGGTGGGGCCCCTTGTTCAAGACTCGGAGTCAACACTTAACAGAACAACCTCTCTACTATCCCTGAAAGCTGGTAGGAGTGAATTCCCTCTTGCATCCTATGTCCCTAGCTACCTACTAATTCTTACCCCTGAAATGGAGGTTTATTGAGCCGGCGCTGTTGAGCCAACCCCTCACCTATGCAAATCTAAGGATCATCCCGAATAAACAGAAGTTGATAGTTAGCTCAGGATTAAGGTCAAGTTACCTAGGTCATCACTTTGATATAGTAAGTCTTAAATAGCAAACAACGTTATAAAGTAAGAGTGACTAATTTCGTGGTCCAATCTTGTACAAACTCATTGCACAGGACGCCCCCACTCCTTATGTCATAACATGTACAAATTAGGATCACATCGTCTGTAGCACTTTATAACTCCTTGTAACAACTACAAAGTGGGCCGCATCCAATAGTGTTACCAGAATAAGGCATCCAATCTTATCCATGATTATTTACTTTAACCTGATCCACTTTTATGTCTCCACATAAAGTTCAAGTACTCATGTAATAGTCATGGATCTTTTTAATTGGATTTATTTCTAAAAACGAAATAAGAAATCCATATATTCAATAACAACTTATTGAATTTTCATAATAAGTTTTAAATGTTTAAAAACAATGAGTTTTAGGACATAAAACCTAACACTTACCCGTTAAGCATGATGACCCAAGTACGTTTTCTTGACCTATCTTATAGGCACCAGAAAACTTGAGCATGCCATGTTAGAATTAAAGCCTATAATTAATATCATGTTTGCCCCTGTTTTCTCTGATGTTCAGTCTCATATTTTGCATTCTTCTGACATTTTGGTGCAATTAGCTGATCACTCTCTTGTTAGGCCATTAGAATTGGTTAAAGATATGCTTTTTAGAGTTAATGGTCAACCATTTCTTACTTCTTTTTTCGTTTTATATGTGAACACTTCTTCCCCTCCCTCTGCTTTATCTGTTCTATTAGGAGGTCCCTTTCTTAAAAAAGCTAAGGTTGTTATTAATGTGGATAAAAGATCCCTGCAAATTGAACAGTGAGGTAAAATATAAAATTTTTTAGGATTCATTCTCTCACTATCACTAATCCTATATGTTCAAGTTTTTCAATTTTTTTAGGACAGTGGTCAACCTCCTAAGTTGGGGGTGGGAGATTTTGGCTTGCCGTTTTGTGATGGATACAGATGATGAAGTTGAGTCAGACAGAGCATAACGACCTTAAACAATTGTGCTACCTCGATGTAGCCAGGATTTATATTTTATTGCTTTCTTAGTATAGGTTTCTTTTCTATTTATTATTTATTTTATTGAGCTTAATTCTTTCCATCTTTCTTGATTTTAGGTTTTTATTGTTCAATGAGAAGATGAAGAGAATTTTATTTTCAAGAGTCAGGCATCACATCCATCCTTGTGCCAAAAATTTAGCGAAGATTTATGTTTCCCTTTCTGTTGTCTCTTGTTTTTAATTCTTTATCATATTGGAGACATGTTAAATTTTAAGTTGGTAGTGGGGAATATCTGTGTTCTAGCTAGAGCCCTTGAGCATGTGAGCTCAGGCTATTTTGTTTGTGTGCTTCATATGCATGTTTGTGTGCTTTATATGCATGTTTACTCACATTTTGTATGGTTCCTTATTATGACTAGTTAACGAGACACTTCCTTGTTGATTTTGACTTGTATGAAATGATGTTTGAGATGAATAATGATGATTTTTAGCCCATTTTTAGATAATTTTCTTAATTTCATGCACATTTAAGTTCTTTGTCTATCAGCATTAGGTCTTCCATGCATAGAATTGTATTATTTGACTTGTATTTTTGTTGTCAGTCAATAAAGCCCCACTGATTAGATAATATCTTGTATGATAGGTTGTAATGTAATATTGAGGAGTGAGAATGATTTGTATGCTTGTTTGAAAAAAAAAATTGTAGATTAAAAGAAAATGGTGTACCAAAAAAAAAATATCATGAAAAAGAACAAAAGGAAAAAAAATGAACTTGTAATGTTATAAATGATTAGTGGTAGAAAAAGCTACCTTTATTGTATTTAGTTAGGACTCACGAGAAAAGAGTGAGCATAGTCCTCTGCAAGGATGTGTGAAAGCTAATACCCCTAGCTAGAATAAATGCATGTTTAGGATCCTAGAGATTGATTTTAGACACCTCAATTGACATATTACTACGAAGATTTTTTTTTTGGCACTCGACGGTTAGTGCATGAGCTAGTGTAGAGGGAAAACCAATTGAGAGCTATTTAAAACTACTTCGGGTTGCTAAGACTTAGTTAGAATGACTTTGAACTCACTTTTGCATGAATTAGTATACAATTAGTTATCAATGGTGCTTCATTGATTGATTATGAATTGATTTCATTGTTTTTTGCAAGCTAAATCCTATGTGACTGTTAAAATTTGAGTAACGAACCATACAACATATCTTTGTATGTTTGTGTGCTTTATTCTACCTTTCTCGAGGATGATCAAGAATTAAGTTGGGGTGTTTGATAGCACGAAAAATGTACTATCTTACTCTGCTTAATTGGAGGTTGTTCCTAGATTTTACGTGTTTATTTTGTTATTTTATAGGTTTTTAACATCCAAGAAGTAAAACTAGGAGTTTGCGACGAAATGGAGCCAAAACAGGCTAAACGATGCTCAATTGCATCAATTGGGAAAGAGAAGGCCAAAATGATCAGTTTTGTCACCGCATGCAAAGCTCTGCGACGCCCTATGGCACCGTGTTCAACGTTGTAATGCAGAATGCATCTTATTCATGAAAGGCACATAGCATTGCAGCGCTGCCTTAGAGTGTCGCAACACTCCGTACCTGATGTGCGTGAATTTCTGTTAGTATCATGCGCGCTAGCACAATTTTATAAATATTAATTATAGCCACTTAGGTCAGGGAATCTCTGATTCCAACCGACTCAAGCAAGACTTCTTTCAGTTTTCTCCATCTTTTTTATTTTCTATGTATCAAAACAATTCCTTCATGTCCATTATGTCAATTATGGGCTAAGGTATCGTTTTCTAACTTAGGTTTTGGGATTTTTTCCTATTTTCATGTGTTTGTGAGTTATTGAACAAAATACTATATTGTATTATTGGGTTCAATTATATTTTTATGAGATCATGACCATATTATAGTATGCTTGTAGATTTTATGGTTATTGCTTTGAATTAACATAAATTTCGTGACACTTGATTGGATGTTGATTTTAGGAAGTGAAAGGTTAGGTTAGCTTGCGAATCAATTAGGATTAGTATTGATCTAACCAACCTAGAATTGAATAAAAAAAAGATTTAATTAGACACTTGAAAATTAAATGTTCCACCTAACGGTTATATAGGTCTTATTGCAATTAGGACAATTTGAATTTGCATGTTTTTCATCTATTCGGATTGGACTAGTTAGTTGATCAGGATGATTTAATTAGCTTTTCTAATTGAATTGGATAGGTGTAGGCAATTATTTAATTTTGGTAATGAGAATTCGATGATTAGATAGTTCGAATGGGAATTTTGTTACAACGTTAGGCTTTCTCATATAAATTCTCAAATCCTTAATTTGTGAATTTATTTTATGTTATTTACATTTAATTGCAATCAAATCAATTTTAAATACTCCCTCTCTCTATTCAGTTACCTCAGTCTATAAACTGTCTTATTGAAAAATTCAAAAGTTCTCTATTTTCGATCCGTGCTACCACTATTTTATTTTAAGTGGAAACTATTAAAATTATTGGTTCAGAATTAGGAGACGAATTCCATCGAACCATTGGGTTCGGGTTTTTACACCCCTACTCTGAAGTTGTCTTCGTTTGAATGCAATTCAATGTTTTTGAAAAAAAAATAATAATGATGATAATAATAATAATAATCATACTGAATGAATTCATATTAAATTCAGAAAATTACAATAAATAGAACTATAGACATAACAAAAAAATATTTATTAAAGATATAAACTTGACCTATAAAATATAACAATATAAGTTGGTAAAAGAAAATCCAACAATTAAACATCAATCAAACTCGAAAAAATTTGTAAATCACCCCGTCTCTGGTGGCTGCTTGGTATGATAAAAGCGAAGTCAAAGCAATCTTCCTTTCTACAAGAGACATGAATTGAATCAGATTTTCCCTATATATTAATCTAAGCAATTCAGCTTTGTTTGATAATCATTTGATTTTTTGTTTTTTATTTTAAAAAATAAGCATATTTCATCCATATTTATAGATTTAATTTAAAAAAAAAAACTAAAAATAAAATGGTTACCAAACGTTGCTTTAACAAGGAGAAAAAATACATCAAAAGACATATGTGAGAATAACAAAGAGCTAATCATCTAATATGAAATTAGACTTAAGACATGAAAATGGATTATGATAAATTTAATTCAATATTACATCCATATTCTAACACTCTCACTCGTATGATTGAAGTTATGTTGAAAGTCTAAAGAGGGGAATCCAATATTATTAGTTGGATAGGTTGACACTACTGAAAGTCTTATATCGTCTTTTTTGGTTGATTTAAAATCTCAATTCTTATCCTTTTCAAAGGAAAGAGCCAATTATGTACTTAGAAGCAATCTCATTTGAGCAATTTTGTGGTCCATATGGTTTGAGTGCAATAACACGAAATATTCAACAATGTTGCCCATAATCAAGCTTTTCTTTTGGAGGACATTAGTTTAAATTGCTAATTTTATGTACTAAATCTAAGCTTTTCTTTAGTTATGATGTCTTTACTAAGGAAATAATTTTACAATGTAACAGTTGGAACTAAGAACATCCTACTCTAATACCATGATAAATAAACATAGAATTTTATCTCAAAATCAAATCGAGAACTGGATAGTTCATGTATATTTAAAAGATAGTATGAGGTCGCTACATTTTGAAATGTGAAATCCTCATCACACCTTTCAAGATGTGTGATTGGGTCCATCATTATTGAGTTGTATCGAATTTTATAGTCTTTAATACTATATTAGATAAATATGTTGCAAAGATTTCGAGTTCTTCCTATTTTTTCGATGTGAAATCCTTAGCATATTCCACTTATTTATTTTATTCCGTCTTACTTAGAAAAAAACGTAAATGTGAACTAATTAAATGAAATTTAAATAATTATGAACATTATATTCATTTTATTCCAATAATCCAACGCCACTAACTAAAACCTTCCATAAAAGAACAAAGCCAATGAGTTTACCTTGCTGATGCTTGCAAACCAACAGTGTAGTTGGTGTGTTTTAGAAAGGAGGCGGGGGAGATCTACGCATTGGCCTTCTTGGCCATTGGAACCTCGGTGGCGGTGGTGGTGGCGGCGGAGAACGTAAGTGCCTTCTCCTTCTCCTTCTCGTTGCTTGCAGTTCATATTCATACGGGGAAAATGACGGCGGTGGCGGTGGTGGTGGCGGAACAATGTTTGTGTAGTAAAGAGAAGGCAATGGATGAGGCTGAGCAGCGAATGTGGAGAGAATTGGGAAGCTAAAAAAGAAGGTTAATGCAACTAAAACAAAGGCCAATATTGGAGACTCCATTTTTCACTTTTTCTTTTCTTCGGTTTGTTTTGAATTCATTGATGGGTTTTGCTTTTATAATGCCATAACACCAACACTATTCTGGCTGCTTGACCATTCTGACAAGTCCATGGAGGGGATAAGTATTATACACTTCCAAATTTGTACGATAGCTTTAAGTTTCTTTCTTTCTCTCTATAATTATTTTGAGGGTACTACCAAACAAAAATTTTCAACTTGGTTATCTCAACTTGGATTCTACTTTATAATTTAGAGTCATTCCCGGAAACTTACAAATATAATATCTGTTAAAGTTAATTTGGATTTATTCTAAATTATTATTTTTCTGTCCTGCTTTTTTTTTGTTTTCTTTTGGTGTTTCTTTCTTTGTTACGTTTCTTGGCATCTATTTATTCTATAATTCAATGTATTCGAATTAAGTTAATTATTTAATAATATAAAAAATTAACATGGTATCAGAACCTAAATCCTAAGGTTTATACTTTTCAACCACTGCCTCTATCCAATTTCTGCCTCCGATCGATTGACCGAGGCAGATCCATACGCAGACCTGTTGCGAAACCCCAGTTCAGTCTCCATCCGTCAACTTTATCCATATTTGGTTCACCTATTTAGTTGATTTTGCGTTCTTGTTTCCAATTTCTCTATTTTCTGATCTTCTATGGTCTCTGTTTCGTTTTCAAATCCGTCGTTCGAGGGTTCTGTTCTATATCTCTCTACGAGAATCTCTGTCTCTAGCCCAAAAATTCTCCGTGTTTTAGTTCTTCGTGGGTTACATCTCAAGTCCAGAATTTCCCAGTATTTTAGTTCTTCATGGATTATGTCTCCAATCTAGATCTGTCATGATTTGATTCGGGAATTTTCTTTAGTTTTCGTGATCAGCTTCAGTCGGTCATTTCACAAACTCAAGTTGTCTCTACCACCTTGAGTTTAAGGGAGGGTATTAAAGTTAATTAAGGTTTATTTTAAATTATTATTTTCATATATTCTTTCTTTTCTTGCATTTTTTCCTTTTATGTTCCTTTGTTTTGTTCAGTTTATTGATGTCTGTTTATTCTATAATTCAATATATTCTGATTAAGCTAATTATTCAATAATATACAAAATTAACAATATCAAATGTATATAACGATCTCCAAGCGTTTAGTGATGGCTATATATGTTTTTTTTTTTTTTTTTTTTGTATTTACTCTCTATTTCATAGATTTTCTTGGAATCTTCCGTTTTTGACACTTCCAAAAGTATAAATGATTATATATCTAGATGTTACTCTTGACAAAGTTTCACTAAGTTTCTTGACAATCTCTAGACGTCCACGAAAGAATATAAAAATATATATTATGTAGTTTAGATTATATATCTTGCTTATGTTCTCAAATCTCTCACACATGAAAAATTATTATATTCTACGAAACTACTATAATGTAACTATCTTATAATAATTTTTAGATCTGAATTTAATAATCTAACGATATAATTAAATTTGAAATCAATTATTAAAATATAATGCATTGTCAAGTAATTAATAAAATGGGCATGTTTAGGTCTTCTCTTCCACAAAGTTGTAAGTCATGGAAATCAGAAAGAGAAATTAAGGAAAGCAAAAGAGCATTAATGCAGAGATTAGCTTCCACGAAGTTTATATTAAATAGGGGTGGAAACAGTTCGATTTCGGTAGTCAAACGGAATAGAATCGAATTTTTTAATATGTGAAACCAAACTGAATCGATTTATTGGTTCAAACTGAATCAAACTGAACTGCATATATGTTGTTCGATTCTGTTTCAAATTCAGTTTTGACATTTTTAAAAAATATATGTTATATTTTTTTAATTAAAAAATGGTTTGATTCAGTTAGATTTTAAATTCGGTTTTGTTCTTTAAATTAAAAATGGTTCGGTTTTAAATTCGGTTTTACTTTTTTTTAAATATATAAATAAATAAATATATATATATATATATATTAGTTAAAAATAGTTCGATTCGGTTTCAAATACGGTCTTCAAAATTGAAACTGAACCGAACCGAATTAATTCAGTTTCAAAATTTCTTCAAACATGATCAAATCGCATTTTTCGATTTCACTTAATTTTCGATTCGATTCGGTTCGATTTTTAAAAACGATTCGATTTTTGCGATTTGAATGACCACTCCGAATAATAAATTTGCATCGGAACTAATTAAATTTTCGTACTATATATTATATTATTTATATGGTCTATTTGTACACTTGCAAAAATTCAATCACGGGCCAAAATATGATGCTTTCACATTGTGCAGAATCCACTTGGTCAAACATATAAGCCTGACAATTCAAAAAATAAAAATAAAAATCCAGTCCTTTAATATTGATTTAATGATTAAGTGATCTGTGATTGGAACCTTCGTAATCTTGTTGAAATAAAAGATCAATTCTCTTATCTAAGTTTGATTAGATTCTTTAATTAGCACAATACTAACTAACTAATTTTCTCTTAAATCTAAATATACAATTAACATAAGAGGTTAAATTGGATAACAATAACAAAATTTTATATTATCAGAAGTGCTTTAATGTTTTTTTTTTCCTTTTTCCTTTTATCTTCACTTTTTTCATCTTTTGGTTTTTATTTTCTTTTTGAATGTTAAACCTTTCCTGAAACACTGGAACAAACAGAAAATTCTCTATAGGTTCAATTGTGAACTTATGCACACTATTTAGTTAAAATTATACACAATTAATCTACGTAGGGATCAAGGGTAGGTGTGTCCCCTCAATTGGTGACCATCTATATTTTTTTATATTACTTTTAATTAACACCGCATTTTACCTAATAAATAGAATACAAATCATTTTGATTTTTTAACCCAAATTTTATTTTCAAAATGTTTCAGAGATAAAAAGTTTTAGTTATTCGTAAAGAAAACATTGAATCATATTGAAATAGAACTTTAAGAATAAAAAAATGTGACATCCCAAATTTTCATGTAATTTTTAATTTGATTATTTTGAATTATTTGGGTTTTATTTCAATAATATGAGACAAAAAAAATCAAATTATCAAGATAAGTTAATTAATTTAATTAAAATTTGAAGAGATTTGGAAATTTGGATTTCAATATGGATAAGTTGTACAACTTCTTTTGAAATTTTGGATTCGGTCGAAATTGGATTTAGAACTCGAGAAGAAAAGGAAGGAGGATATATATATATAATATATATATATATATATATATATATATGATATGTGTGTATGTATAGGTGTGTGAGGGGAGTTAGGTTAAAGTGAAAAAAAAAATAAATAAATAAATTGAACTTTTTGTGGGTAGCGTTGCCAGACTCCCTCCCATTTATTTTCTTGATCTTCTTCGGTCTGCAACCCAACCATCTCTCTCTCTTCTAATCTGCAATCAGCAAGCCACGGGGCTCCAGCTGTCCGCCTGCTTCGTCTCTCGTCGTCGCTCTCTCTTCCGCTCATCTCCGTGTGAGTCTCGCTGCAGCCATGCACAGAGATTCTTCTGCGTCAGACCTCACCGCAACCAAGCTCCACCATTGGTTGTCGCTCGTCCGATTATCCTCGAGCACTGTCGTCGTCCATATCAATGTCCTTCTTGATTAGAGTTGTGTTTTGGGGTAAGATTTAGCTAATTTAGTTGGGTTTTGTTGATGTATTGTTGCTATCTAAATACATCTTTTATTTCCGTTATAAAGTTGGGCCAGAATACACTTCTATATTGCAGGTGTGGGCTCTATGTATGCATTGAAGCTGGACAGCCCATTAAGAAAGAGTCTTGGATCCAACTCTTTGATAAGGCCTGGTTGGTCTTAGACTACTGAGCTGTAAGAGGAGAATATTCCATCCTGGCGTTTGTTAATAGGTGGTTTTGCTCCATTTAATTCTTCATATTTCTGCTGCTCATATCTTCATTATTTTCTTCATTTCAACTTATCGATTAACAAATGGTATCAGAGCCTTCAAACTTGACTGTTTGGAATAGTCTCTTTGATTTATGTCCATCACAGCCAAATTTCAAATTGAACCCTTTGATAGGAATGGTGACTTTGCACTCTGGAAGAAGAAAATGAGAGCACTATTGGTACAACAGAAGGTAGCAAAGTCTTTGGATGAGAAGATTGACCTTAAAGGATTGAAGAGATGAAAGAAATTGCCTATAGTACGATTATTTTATATCTTGCAGATAATGTTCTGAGGCAAGTTAATGAAGCTAATACAACGGTTGAAGTATGGAAACAACTCGATTCTATTTACCTTACAAAGTCTCTTACTAATAAGTTGTATATAAAGGAGAGATTCTTTGGATTTAAGATGGATCTTACTAAAGACCTTGAGTATAATCTTGATGAACAATCGTGTATGGCTAGATCTTAGTAACATAGGAGAAACCATGTCGGATGAGAACAGAGCAATTATTTTGCTAAACTCTCTTCCAGATTCTTTCAATGAAATCAAAATGGCTATAAAATATGGTAGAGACAGTCTCACAATGAATATAGTGCTAAATGCTTTAAGATCTAGAGATTTAGAGATGAAGAAGGGTAAGGCAAAGGAATCTGAAGTCTTGATTGCTAGATGAAGACCTGAAAAGAAATCAAATAAAAATTCTGGGCATGGTAGATCAAAATCTCAAGGTAAAGTGAAAAAGTGTTATTATTGTCATAAAGAAGGACATATAAGGAAGTATTGATTTGAATTAAAGAACAAAAGAAAAAATGAAAATAAGAAAGAAGATGATTCTCAGAATGCTAATGTAATTGAAGATTATCAAGATACTGATGTGTTGATGGCTTTAGATGGAAAATTTAAAGTTGAATGGATTCTCGGTTTAGGGTGTTCATTTCATATGAGTCCCAACCGTCACTGGTTTCTAAATTTCAAAGAGATTGATAGAGGTAAAGTTCTCTTAGGGAACCATCATGAATGCAATGTCAAAGGAATATAATCAATTCAAGTAAAAATGTTTGATAACCAAGTCAAAGAACTCACTTATGTTAGGTATGTTCCAGACTTAAAGAGAAATTTACTTTCTCTTGGTGTATTTGACACAGTAGGCTATTCATGCAAACTTGAAGCTGGTACCATTAAAATTGTAAAAGGTGTGATGGTGAAGCTAAGAGGGAAGCTACTTCATGGTCTGTATGTTTTAGAAGGGCACATAATAGTAGGATCCACTGCAAATGCATCACAAAACCAACAAATTGAAGCTAAGGTGTGGCATCAAATACTCAGTCATATCAGTGAGTGTTGGACCTGCACACTTGAAATTCTTGAAATAAAAAGCCCAAACGATGAAGCTGGCCCTTTTTGTTGATCCAAACCGTGATCAACCCAAGTTGTTTTGCCCCAAATTAATTTTGGTTGGTAGAAAACTTGGTCTAGGTTGCTCCACGATCTTCCAGCTGATGTGCAACACGTGGATAGATCCACTATCTTCTGCCTGATGGAAGAGACACCTTTTACTCTGATGGGAAATGATTTTTTCAGACAAATTAATTTTCTTTCTGTCTCACGTTCTCTCCTCTGTTTGCAGAAAATCTTTTGCTATCTCTTTTCTCTCTAATTATTTTCGTGAGTTTTCCATGAGAATGAAGAAGAAGAAGAACATGCAATAATGAAAAGAGAAAGAACAGAAGAAGATCTACACGATGATATACGTGGTTCGGCAAAACTGTGCCTACATCCACGAGAAGGAGAAGAATCTTTTATTCAAGATCTAAGTCACACTTTTCATTACAGATCTTGTAGCTTTCTTGTAAGCTTTTGTAAGATTGTTTCTACAAATTGTAAATGATTCATATTTATACATTTTGTCTGATATAAGTAGTTATATAACAAACTGTAAAGAAAAATGTAAAAGACTGTTTAATATTCGATTGTATGTTTGAGCTTATTTATACTTCAAATCTCCACCTTAAGCTCAACATGCAAACTTTTCTCCTTCCAGATCTGACATGTCTTCACCCTTTTTCAGGAAGCTGGAAGCCGATCTGACTAAGACAGTTAGCGAGCTTGGGCTTTGAAATTGGTTTGGTAAGCATATCAGCGGCATTCTCGCTGGTATGAACCTTTAAAACTTTGACTTCACCTTTTTCTATTCCATCCCTTACAAAGTGATATTTAATATCTATGTGTTTAGTCCTTGAGTGGTATTGAGGGCTTTTGGAAAGATGAATGGCACTTTGGTTATCACAGTAGATCTTTACTACTATTTGATTGATACCAAAATCCTTCATCAACCCCTTTAACCACAATGCTTCTTTTATTGCCTCTGATAAAGCCATGTATTCTGCTTCAGTAGTCGATAGGGCTGTGTTTGACTGAAGATTTGCTTTCCAACATAATAAATTTGGATCATATAAGAATATATAACCTGTTAATGATCTTCTTTTGTCTTGGTCACCTGCAAAATCAGAGTCAACATATCCATATAGCTCTAATTCTATTTTTTTTGTATTTTGATATATTAATTTTGATTGTTTAGACAATATTAAGTATCTTAATATCCAGTTTGTTGCTTCCCAGTACCTTTTTCCAAGGTTAGACATGTATCCACTCACAAGACTAGTACAGTAGGATAGGTCTGGTCTAGTAGATATTATTAGATACATTAGGCTACCTACTCCTTGGTTGTAAGGAATTAATTGCATTTGAGTCAAATCTTCTATGTCTGTTTCCTTGGGTGAGTTTTCTGAAGAAAGTTTAAAATGACTAGTAATAAGTATAGTGACAAGTTTAGCATTAGACATATTAAATTTGTTAATAACCTTTTCACAGTAATTTAATTGACTAATGGTGAGGATAGAGGAAGCCTTGTCTCTACTTATTTCAATCCCAATAGTCCTTTTAGAATGACCCAAGTCCTTCATGTCAAACTATCTCTTTAGGAGATCTTTGACATGTTTTAAATCCTCCTTAGATTTCCCAGTTAGTAACATCTCATCTACATAGAGTAGTAGATAGACTCTGTCCTTATAAGTTGTTGAATTAACATAAGAACAAATGTCATAGGTACTTCTTTGAAACCCAATACTCTCTATGTAATCAATAAATCTAAAATCTTCTATACTGGCATCTAGGGGATTGTTTAAGCCCATATATAGATTGTTTAGGAGACAGTAAAGGTCTTCATTTCCTCTTTCTTCAAACCCTTTAGGTTGAACCATATAGATAACCTCTTCTAGATTTCCATGAAGGAAAGCTGTTTTAACATCTAGTTGATCTAATTCAAGGTTGTATTGAGCAACTAGAGATAATAAAAGTCTAATAGATGTTTGTTTCATTATTGGTGAAAAAAATTTCAGGGTAGTCTATGCCTTCCCTTTGGGTAAACCCCTTAGCCACTAACCTAGCCTTGTATCTAGGTTTTACTTCTTTAGTAGAAATCTTCTTTAGTTTATATATCTACTTAGAAGCTGTAGGCTTTCATCCTTGAAGCTATAGGCTTGCATCCTTTTGGAAGAGGGGCTAGGGTCCAAGTGTTATTGATCGTGAGTGATTCCATTTCTTCGCATGTAGCTTGAATCATAGGCCTAACATTAGGGCAGTTCACTGCCTCTTCAAAAGTAGCAGGTTCTTGGTCATTAAGAGCTATAGTGGCATTTAGAACTAGGTTCATGTAATTAGTTTCAGTATACCTAGCTGGAGTAACTATCACTCTTCTTTGTCTATCCCTAGCCAACATGTTGAGTTTCAGTATTCTCAGTAGGCTCACTTGAGTTTTCCTCTTCTTTTTCTTCTTCAGTTTCATTAGGAGGGTTTTGACTAGTGGATGAATTTTTAGGTGTCTCCACCTCAATCCTAGTAGTACTAGGGCTTTTGGAAACTTCACAGTTTGTCTTTTCTTTTTACATAAACATCTCTTTTTCTCTAAAAAGTGACATCCCTGCTTACAACAAATCTTTTCTAAATAGGATTCCACATCTTATAGCCTTTAACACCTTCTGAGAACCCAACAAACATACACTTAACTGCTCTAGACTTTAGTTTCCCCTGACTTTGGTGAATATAGCCAACACATCCAAATACCCTTAGATTTTCTAGGTTAGGTGGATGTTTTTTCTATTTTTCTTCAGGAGTTAGGAAGTTTATGGAGGAATGAGGACACCTATTTAAGGTGAAAACAGTGTAGCTTACTGCCTCAGCCCAATACTTTTCATTAAGAATTGCATCTGAAAGAAGACATCTAACCCTTTCAATGATTGTTCTATTAAGTCTTTCAACAACTCCATTCTGTTAAGGAGTGAATCTAACAGTCCTATGCTTAGTTATTCCTATTTCTTTACAGAACTTATTAAACTCTTTACTACAGAATTTCAGTCCATTATTAGTTTGTAGGTATTTAATTTCTTTAGAAGTTTGCTTCTCTATCATGAGTTTCCACTCCTTAAACTTATCAAACACTTGGTCTTTAGTTTTAAGGAAGTAAACCCAACTTTTCCTAGAGAAGTCATCACTAAAAGAGGGTAAATACCTTAAGTCACTTAGGCTAGGTGTAGGAACTAGACCCCATAGGTCTGAATGAGTATAATCTAGGATAGCTTTTATGGTGTGTTGTGTTTTAGTGAAACTTTGCCTTGTGGCCTTTCCTAAAACACAATGTTCACAAAAAAGTTAGATTTTCTGAGAGACCTTTAGGTAGAATCCCTTGCTTAGATAGGACTTATAGGACTTTAGCACTAATGTGAGACAATCTCTTGTGCCAAACATCAGCCTCTGTGATCTCATTTGTGGTGGCAACATATGCCCCTGTCATCATTTCAACTCCTTTAACCACAAATAAGTCATTTACCTTTTCCCCAACTAGTGTTACCTTAGAATCTTTTAGCACCTTAAGGGTTCCTCCTTTATCCCTCTGTATTCACACCCAATTGCATCAAGCATTCCTAAGGAAATTAGGTTTCTTGTAAGAAGTGGAACATATCTCACATTTCCAATAAGTTTAATAGTTTCATCCTTAAATTTCATAGAAACAGAGCCAATGCCTTCTATCTTACAGCCTTGGTTGTTTCCCATATAAACCATTTCTCCTTCAATTTCTTTAAAGGTGTTGAACCATGGTCTCATAGAGGTCATCTGATAGGTGCATCGAGAATCTAGGACCTAATCATGTTTTCCTAGGGGATTGACATGGTCGGATTTATCTAAGGTTGAGTCTAGGGCATCTGAGTAGATAAAAGAACCTTTTACCACAGAAGCTTCGGGTTGTTTACCTTTAGAGTCCTTTTCTTTCTCTTGGTTATTTCTTTTAAGAATAAAATAGTCTTTGATTAAATGTCCTTTCTTTTTGCAATATTTACATTTTAATTTCTGTTTAGGCTTGTTTTCTTCTGAACTATGTGGTTTTCTGTCCTTTGAGTGATTTGGTTTAAAATTTCCTTTAGCAAATAACCATTTACCACAAGGATGATCCTTTTTGTTAGCTTGTAACTCTAGCTCTCTAGTTCTTAGGGCTGATATTATTGTATCAGTATTTATATTATCCCTTCTATATTTTAGAGCATTTTTAGTTTCCCTATAGGGTTCAGGCAAAGAATTAAGAAGCACATAGGCCTCATTTTCATCCCTAAGTTTCTCTCATAAGGTTTTAGATTCAACTACAATTTTCTTGAATTCATCTAGATTATCAGTCAAAGATTTTGATGAATCCATTTTAAATGTAAAGAATTTCTCCCTAAGGTACATTTTACTAGGAAGATCTTTGGTAGCATATAATTCTTCCAGTTTAGTCCATATCTTATAGGCTGTTTGTTGATCTAAAACTTGCCTTAAAACGCTATCACTAAGGTTTAGAACCAACATACTATAAGCTACCAGCTCCTAATCTTCTTTTTCTTGAGTTTTCACTGAGGCTGGGAGTGTTGATGGGTCAAGGAGAGCTCTGTGAGTGTTCTGTTGGTTGAGAATTGCTTTGATTATGGCCTTCCATAGGCCAAAATCTCCTTTGCCATCGAACTTCTCTACTTTAAATCTTGCTACTCACATCTTGGAGTGAGAAACTTGAATCTTGAATTTTCAAGAACTACAATCTTGTAAGTCTTTTAGTCTAATACCACCTTGTTGGGCCTACACACTTGAAATTCTTGAAATAAAAAGCCCAAATGATGAAGTTGGCCCTTTTTGCTGATTCAAACCATGATCAACCCAAGTTGTTTTGTCCCAAACTAATTTTGGTTGGTAGAAAACTTGGTCCAGGTTGCTCCACGATCTTCCAGTTGATGTGCAACACGTGGATAGATCCACTATCTTCTGCCTGATGGAAGAGACACCTTTTGCTCTAATAGGAAATGAACTTTTCAGACAAATTAATTTTCTTTCTGTCTCACGTTCTCTCCACTGTTTGTAGAAAATATTTTGCTATCTCTTTTCTCTCTGATTATTTTCGTGAGTTTGCCATGAGAATGAAGAAGAAGAATATGCAATAATGAAAAGAGAAAGAAGAGAAGAAGATCTACACGATGATATACGTGGTTCGACAATACTGTGCCTACATCCACGAGAAGGAGACGAATCTTTTATTCAAGATCTAAGTCACACTTTTCATTACAGATCTTGTAGCTTTCTTGTAAGCTTTTGTAAGATTGTTTCTACAAATTGTAAATGATGCATATTTATAGATTTTGTCTGATATAAGTAGTTATATAACAAACTGTTAAGAAAAATGGAAAAGGCTATTGAATATTCGATTGTATGCTTAAGATTATTTATACTTAAGTGAGAATGGCTAAAAACACCTCAGCAACAAGGGTTGTTGGGATCATCTTTAATTGGAAATCTTGGTATCTGTGAACACTGTATATATGGTAAATCGACCAGAGTATCCTTTGCAAAAGGCTTGCATACTTCCAAACATGTATTAGAATATGTTCATGTTGATCGTTGGGGACCAGCACAAACACCAACTATGGGTGGATCTCGGTATTTTTGGATAATTATTGATGACTTCTCAAGAAGAGTATGGACTTACCTATTAAGGTGTAAAAATGAGACATATAGTAAATTTGTTGAATGGAAAAAACTAGTTGAAAAACAAACTGATAAGAAGTTTAAGACTCTGAGAAAAGACAATGGTTTGGAATTCCTGAATAATGAATTCAAATTGTTGTGGGAGAAAGAAGATATCCAAAGACATTTGACATTTAGAGGTACTCCTCAACAAAATGGCTTGGCTGAAAGAATGAACCGTACACTCTTGAAAAGACAAGATGTTTACTGTCAAATGCTCATTTGCCTAAGAATTTTTTGTGGGAAGCATTGGAGACAACAACCTATCTTGTCAATCGTTGTCCTTCTTCAGCAATTGAATTCAAGACTCTAATGGAGAAGTGGACAGGACATTCTTCTGACTTGTCAAATTTGAGGGTCTTCGGACGTGTAGCCTATGCACATTTAAAAGAAGGTAAATTAGAAAACAAGGCTAGGAAATGTCTGTTCCTTGGTTATTCTCAAGAACTGAAGGGTTACAAGTTCTGGTGCTTAGAAGAAGGACAACAAAAATGTATTATAAGCAGGGATGCCATCTTTGATGAATCCAAGATGGCAATGGTTGATAAGAA